>NC_090930.1:1129976319-1130279327 GCF_040938575.1 Ambystoma mexicanum | reverse complement strand
ATGATCAGCCTGTTGGCCAGGATCCTGGCGTAGACTTTTGCATTGACGTTCAACAATGAGATTGGCCTATAAGAGCCGCATTCGAGTCTATCTCTTCCCTCTTCCTTCCCCCTTTAGGCAGCTAGATTATCGTAGCCTCTGTGAAGGAGGAGGGGTCTTGTCCTACAGCCATGATGTCAATGAATAGGAGAATAAAAAAGGCGAAAAAGCCCCTCTGAACATTTTGTAAAAGGCCTGTGTGAAGCCATCCTGGCCTGGTGCTGATCCAGACATTAATGTTAATATGGCAGCATCTACTTCTTCTACCACGATAGGTGCACTTAGCATGCCTAGGTCTGGGCTCTGTAAATGGGGGGAATGTTAAATTCTCTAGAAATGCTGCTATGTCTTCTCAGGAGTGATGTACTCTGAGGTGTGTAGCTCCTTGTAGAACTGGGCAAAGCGTGCAGTGATGAAAACAGGAATCTATATAGCTTTAACAGAAATGATTGCACTTGACCATAATCTGATTATTGATAAATACAACTTGTTATTGTCTTAAATATGTATTCACACTTTATAGATAGCATCATGTAGCTTTAGCAGTCAATCCGACCACAGCGAATAGAACAGCTGTGTCACGCCGACAATGCTACGCCTTAACAAAGATTACAGCTACTGTTGACAGCTTACATTTGAGCAACAGGACATGTTACAAACTCTATGGATTCAACTGATTTAAATATATAAGACAACCAAGTGACGGACACAGAGTAATTCTCAATGTATGGAATACTTGTGAGATAGTCTTGATAAAGACAGAAGGGTCGAAACACGTGTTGACTATATCTTCCAAGGGCAGAAGAGAAAAGAAAATGTGCTTGGATTGACTGCTAAAGCTACATGATGCTATCTATAAAGTGTGAAAAAATATTGAAGGCAATAGCAAGTTGTTTTCACCAATAATTAGATAATGGTCAAGCGCAATAATTTATGTTAAGGCTATATAAATTCCTGTTTTCATAACAGGTGTGGGGAATCACTTAACTAGATTGCTGCTGATCGCTAAGACTTTTGACTAGGGGACCCGGAGTGCACAAGTACCCTGGTATTACTTCTAAATACAAATAGTGTGGGGAAACAATGTTATGCAAAAGAAAAGTGTTCAGAAAATGACATGTCAGGATATTCAAGTTGCTTGCTTCCCTTCCACAACGTTTCATCATGGGACAAGGTGGCACACTCGAGCTTAGCACACTCTCTGGCTTCTCTAGCATGAGGATGCAGTTCAAAACTTCAGCATCAAGGCTCTTTGTGCCAAATTCTCTTTGCCATTCAAAGACTCTTATTTCAGAGGGCCTGATGCAACACGACAAACATTGGGATTTCACATATACAACTTGATGCATGCTTTACTGTTCACCCCATGTGGCACTCTGCCAGGCTAAAACCCACTTTGACACAAAACCTTCAATTGGTCTCCCTCCACCGGGCTCGGACAAAATTTCTCTACTTCATCGAAATTGAAGAATTTTGATTGTGAGCAGGGTTTTGATTAACCCATCGCCGGACCACTTTGATTCACAATTACTCGTTCTCATCTTGACTGTTTCTCACTTTCACTTTTGCCACTTCTCATCTGGATACCTTACAGAGACCTTCGATTGAGCAGCCTGGCTAAGCTAGGCGGGCCACTCTCTCAAATGTATTGCATCTCGTTTTTAAAATTCAGTCACTCATCAGCAGTACAACTTTTCTTGCATCCCTTATCACACGTTTTTTAACAATGTTCATTCCAGCGCCCACCATACAGTGTTGCTGCTTGCAACCTTGGCTTCAACACAGCCTGGTCTTATGTCGGTGTCCCCAACTCACCAGCCGTGTTGATCTCAGTGATGCTGCTTTGTTCTTGGAGCCAGGGGGGGCACCACAGTGGCTGGTGATTCTCCCCACCTTGATTATTGATGTGTGAAGGCACTAGGTATCTCCGACAAACAATGCAGGGTTGTTTTGCCTAATTTCCTGTTCTTACGCTTTCTATTCTCGAGGTTTCATTGTATTGGAACATGTCAGATATACTGCTCAGGTGTTAGTCTGTTTTCTCTCATAGCGGGCTGTGCGTGGGAAAATGTTTGTGTTGTAAAAGGGGGGTAGGGTCCTAAATATCCTACCTGGTAGGATGGGTGAAGGTGTTACAGGGAAGGGGATATTGCATCCCAACATCTGGTGACCCACTCCCACTCCCCAAAGACCCCACACCCAGGTTGTCCTCCCACACTGGTGCACCCCAGAAGTAGATCCAATAGCAATGGCTATTGTCCGGCAGCATGGATGACAGATCCCTGGGGACTAGCGGGTGAGACACCTTCTGGTTCTCACATGCCCTTCCCCTATGTGATGAGGATATACTTGTTCCTTTCATAGGTTCTTCGATTTGAAGATTCTGGATAGAAAAATAGGGAAATATATCCAAGGACTCTTACATAGTCACCAGGTTTCTTTTCCTCTGTTCTGGTAGAGATGAGGTTTTCCGATTTATCCCCCGAATGCATCCCATAAACTGGCATCGGGGGTTGACTCTAAAACCGCCTACTTTAGATATTGTCAATAAACAAAAACAAATGGCCCAGATATGTGATGTCATCAGTGATGTCATCACTGTGATGTCATTTTTTATTTCCTGGTTGTTAGTCTTAAAAGAGCACAGTGGTGGCCTGAGTTATAGTTGCTTAGCTTTACCATAACTGTTGGATTGTTGAGGTTTTTCGGTTTTACTTGTGACCATAATGTCCCTTTAACAACATTTTTCAATGAATTTCTTGGGTTTGTATTAGTGCAACTTAACCATAACGTCCATTTAAAAAAAGAAAATCTGTGAATTTCATAGGTTTTTACCAGTGCACTCTAATGTGCTGCAACTTCCCAATATCATACTTAACCCTGATATAACAGCATTTTCCAACCATCCAGAAAGTTTCAAGTAAAAACGGTGCCATTACCCACCACTAGGAACATTTCTAACACTTCCATTAACTTTCTGCAACTTTTTAGCAGTGTTTCCTGTTTGCCGAAATTTGCGGACGTCTGACGTCACTGCGGACTGTTCGTACAGTGTCATGTGATCACGCGCATGTGTGGTGTGATGATGTGTTTGCAAATGCATCCATGCTTCGCTTAACAGGTCTGTGCTTCTTGAACAGTTCGAAACTGCATTTTCAGCTGATCTAGGAAGTTTCAAGTTGAAAATGTACCCTTGCACAGCTGCTAGACCTTTTATTACTGATTTCCCATCTGTAATCCAGGAGAAAGCACATGCTTGGAACAATATTAGCACAACTGCTATTTAACTTAAAAAAAGGCATCAGTCATGGCCACCCCTCCTCCCCAGGAGCCACCACCACCACCTTGAGGGCCTCCACAATGGAAACGAATGGGATGAGATAGAGGAAATGCCTACCTCCAGCACTCAGAGAGAATTATGAGTGTGAACATTTTTTACCACCATTGGGGATGTACTGAAGGCTAAGGATACAAAGGTTAAATGCACTGATTGTACTCAGTCGGGGACAACCTGGGCAGTACTACTACATGACCACCTCCATGCGATGCCACACCAAATCCAACCACTGGCATGCTCTAAGAAAGGCAGTTCCTTTCTCAGGAAGTAGTAGACTATCTTACTCTACCTCATCTTCCTCAACCTCTACTGGCACCACACAGGCACCTCCTATGGGGCAGAAGATCCCACCAGCTACCTTGCAAGTCATAAAATAGGCTGTTGATCCATATCATTCCCAGACAACAGTACTCTGTATATACTGCAACACACCAGGGGCAGCAGTTCCGAAGTGCTTTTGAGGCTGTAATCAAGGAACATGAGAAACACTGCCCCCTACCTTTGATGTAACACAAGCGCAACATCGTCCCCTGTCCACCTGCATCCATATTAGAGCTTGGTGCCACTTCCCTCATTTCCCTGCCCACCTAACATTCTAACCTCTCCTGCAAAAACAAAACAAAAATAAAACTACAAAAAAGGTTCCTTTAGGGACCACCTTTCACAGTTAAAAAATAGAACTAAAAAAAGAATCTTATAGACTCCATCTACCTTACATTTCTCAGTAAATTGCATAGGGCCTCATTCTGAGTTGGGCAGTAAGGGTTAACGGTCACTGGTAAGGAGACCAGTGCCGTTAAACCCTTACAGCCCAATTCCGAGGTCCCTTAGCAGGACCCGCAAAGGACGTGTGGTCTGACCACACATTCTTTACGGGACCCGTTAAGGGATCTTGGAGCTAATAATGGGCCCCCTATGGGGGTTCAAATGGGAATGGGGAATGGTATTTGGAATGGGGACTTACCGGGTCCGCCTAGGTCAGAATGTCCCGGTAAGTCCCCATTCCACCAGACCGGACCCGGACCTGGGTTTGGAAGCAGCAATGGCGCAAATAGCGCCATGGCTGCCTCCAAACTCGGAATGAGGCCCATAGTCTTAATAACATTTTCCAACATTCCGATTAGCATTTTGTCTTATGCTAATGGGAATAATGTGGCATTCATCCCCCATTCCAGGGACTGGAACTGGCAATAATGGTCCGGCAGCCCAAGTTATCGGCCCAAGGGAAGAAAGGGCAGATACCGAGGGCTCCGGAGCATTATCCCCATTCCAGCAACTGCAATGGGGGATGAAGACCATTGGCACCCTGAGTTGCCAAAGCAGTAACCCGGAGTGCTAAAAAAGAGGATTTTCCTTCCTACAGTAGGATGGGCGTGACGTTCCGCTGTAAGAAGGACAATTCTTTTCCAAGATGGCCACCATGGAAAGGGAAGGCAGGCTCTGTACAGAGCCCCTCTTCCCTTTCCATGGTGGCCTGCAGAAGGCAAAGAGAGAACCCTATGACCATATTAAGCTCCCACACACCAACTGCCACTTAACAATCTTTTATAAATCTTTTCCATCTACATTTCCCTTACTTATCCAAATAAATCATACACAATGCTCATATGCACTGTGCAGTGCGAGAAGTGCATATATAGTAGGAGCAGTATGGATGGGCAAGTGCTCATGTGAACCCAGAAGAGAAATGCCAAGGTATGGCAAGGTGGGACGCCACTGGGTAGCTACTGAAGCAGAGGAGTCATAAGGGTGGGATGCATCTTAACCATAGCATCGCTTAACAAAACTTTTTCTGTCAATGTAACAGATTTTTATAAGTGAAAATGTTTCATGATGTTACAGCATTGTATATAAGTTATTAATAATTCCTCTTTTCACATATATGAAAGAACTATAAAGCCTTTTTTATGAAAATGTATTTTGCAACAAGAGGCAGTACAGATGGGCAAGTGGTCATGAGAATAAGGAAAGGAGGGAAATGCCAAGATATGCCAAGGTGGGATGCCACTGGGTAACTACTGGAGCAGAGAACTCCCAAAGATGGGAAGCATCTTAACCATAACATCCCTTTAGCAAAGTCAATTTAATATATTTTTTTGGGAGAAAATGTTTTATGGTGTTACGTCACTATATATAAGTTATTAATAATTCCTCTTTTCACATATATGAAAGAACTATAAAGCTCCTTTAGGAAACATATTTTTGCAACACATACTTATGTCTGTTGTTATCAGCAGTGCATGCTGAGGATGGAAAATCATGTTTCAATTACCTACGGCATAAGGCTCCACCATGACCCCAGCTGAACCAAACCACCCCTATTATTCACTGCACCTACCCTGCATCCTAGTACAGTGTCCACTATATAAAATTAATGTAACCAATGGCCCGTGTTCATGGCTCGCAACCATGACCAGTCTCCAAATCCATGGGGAATAGGCTTCGGCAATGCCACATTCCCCAATAAGCAAATCAGAGTACACATTTGCATTTGCTGAGGACTAGGCCCACTAACCAGACACCAAATGTACAATACAAGTTTTTCTACTTGCATTCTTACACTCTTGAAAATGAAAAGAAAACATAAAACATGTTTAAAAAAACATGCCTTCAGTTCCTTGCTAATGCTCGCCACACAAGTTTGTTGTAATCTAGTCCACTACTTCTGGCTGTAACCGCAAGCAGAATATGTTTTCCCATTCAAACCTACTGCTTTCGCCACGCCACATGCCCCAGTAAGCAAATTAAAGTACACATTTCTCCTTCTATACGGCTAGGTCCATTCCTCAGACACCAAAGTTATTTCACTGTGTTGTGTACTTACTATTTATTCTTAAAAAAAAAAGCACATGACATATTTGCAAAACCATGCTTTTCAGTTCTGGCTGACCCTCCACATGCATATTTGCTGCAATCCCATCCAGCACTTCAACATGTACCCACAAGCACATTTGTTTTCCCTTTCAAAACCATCCCAATTTTGAAAAACTTTACCATATAGCCGGTCCCTGGTGGACATGGCCACTTTAACCCCCATTGGTCATTCCTCATTGTCATGACCAGTAGCCAGAGTGTCCGGGTCATGACCTTATGCCTTGACCCAGATAACTGGCCACTACCCATGGCCACAGACTATACGTCAGTCACCAAAGGTATATCACTATTTTTGTACCTACATTATGAGACTTGATAAAGAGACATGATAAAAAATAAAACATGGACAAATTTGCAAATCTATGCTTTCAGGTCCTTGCCAATGTTCCTTTATTTTTTCAAAAGTGTCAAAATGTACGTACATACAATAGTCATATAACTGAGCCCCCACTTGACAAAATCCATTCATCTTTGCACGAACATTCAAGGCAGGTTCTGCAGTCTTTCTGAAAACCTTTGTCCACATTCATCAAACAGCAACAAAGTCATAAGCCATCTAAAAATATTGAGACTCCCCCCTAATTTCGCCCCAATTGACAAAATCCCAGCAAAATTTGCAG
Source organism: Ambystoma mexicanum (assembly GCF_040938575.1). Classification (NCBI taxonomy): domain Eukaryota; kingdom Metazoa; phylum Chordata; class Amphibia; order Caudata; family Ambystomatidae; genus Ambystoma; species Ambystoma mexicanum. The sequence goes on along the minus strand of NC_090930.1, from coordinate 1,130,272,457 downwards.
AAATATCTATTTCTAGATCTTAAATATTTTGTAAACGTTTGTGCAGATTCGTCAAATGGCACCATATTTATAAGCCTTTGCAATATTTTCGGATACCCTCCAATTTTGTTGCCTCTTGACAAAACAGCACCACACTTTGCAAAACCATTCAGTATCAGGTCTAGAATGAAATTCTAAACTGCCATGCAGTTTCATTGAGTGGCACCAAAGTTATAAGCCATCCAAAATCTGCCAAATAAGTATAGATGTCCCCGAACATCTAAGATGTTCGCAGACATCACAGGACTGCCCCCAGACTGCTTGCGGCCATCGGGGAAGAAAAACACCTGTTTTTTGGCTTTTTAAGGCCATATCCCATCCCATCCTCATCACCCCTTACCTCCCCAGACATAGATTCATTAGTTTGATTAGTGCAATGTTGTGTTTTGTAATATGTTTTTTTTTACCATGATGTTCAAGGACAACAGGCGCTCTCCGCAAATCCAACATGTTGGGCATTTCCAAAAATCTGATGCACCTCACGCTTTCCACCCTCTGGACCAACCGGAGGCCCGTCCGTAGAGCTAACAGGGAAGTGAGTCCACGCACCGTACCCAGATTTCACTATTTTTTTGTTACCTACTTTTTGGCCATCTAAAAAAATACTACTGGACGGATTAACACCAAATTTACGAGAGCACACTTTTGGGATTAAGCCACTGCTCCTGCTGCACATTTGGTGAAAATCCGTCCAGCGGTTTGGGCTGTAGGCGTGATCACATTTTATTTTCCATTGTGTCTAAGGGAAAAAACACACATTTTGGGATCCCCCTATAACTTTGCTCCCCTTTGACAAACCCTCACTGGACTTTGCAGGGTCAATCTGACAGGGTCCTATACTTATTTAGAAAAGTTTTGTAAGGATTCGTTGGGGGGGGGTGAAGTTATAAACCACCCAAAAAAGTGCTCTTCCTATGGGTTGAGCAACTTAACCATAACTACAGAGCCACTGCCGCAGGCCCTCTAATATATATATAAACACATATATACAAAACATGAATCTTTGACATGTGAAGAAACTGAGAACAGTTTTGGTATGCAGGTCGAATGATATATAAGGAAACATCCATAGGTTAATCTGACATCCACCCATATGTAGTGATTTCGGCTTTGTGGGCCTTTGGTGCGTGCATGGCCCACCTTCATCAGGATGAAGTTATATTGAGCTGATGTGCCCTCTGGTGAGTTGTGAAAAAACCTTGGTGGGATCTATTAGAGATGATGTGGAAAATAGTAAGACACAATAGTTTGTGTAATGGGCAGTTTATATCTAGTGTGTGGAAGACAAAATTCCATGTAGTAAAAATACACTTACCTTTGTCTTCTCAGTTCACTATGTTCACAATCGATACACCCTTTCAATGAACTGGATTGTTGTCTCCCGTTGTGACATATTACTGGTATCGGGTAAGGTGAACGATGGAGGGGTGGAGGGAGAAGAGAATGAGAGAAGAGGAAGGAAGACAAATGTGAACATGTGTTGTGTTTCATGCAGGGCGGTCAGAAGCATGCCTTACTGCTAACTTACCCCATAGTGTGAAACTCCTTTTGATGGCCTGCATAGTGAATTAAGTGGTGGTGTCCCTTGAGGTCAGGGTTGGAGTCCCATGTGAAAAGTATCTGAAATAAAAAATCAAAAATAGCGTGTACCCATCTTTTAGAACAAAAATGTATGGAGATAGGCTACCATGGCTAAGAGCTGGTGTTTTCAGGCCAGGTCCAATGTGCAGTACCTTACTTGGGTGAAAGCCTTTTCTGCTGTAGAGGAGCAGCTATATACCTCTGCAGGAGATCCCACTCCCTTCCTCCTATGTTTTGGAGACATGAGACTGTGCTGTGTTTGACAGCAGCTGTTGTGCCAATACCACAGCGTGTGTTCGAAAGACAATACCTGTTGAGACAACCATACCGAATGTATCCACGAAGGGATGACTACCTAAGGGAGGAACTCCCTGAAGGAATATGATAAAGAGCAAAGAAAAAAGGTTAGTAACATCAAAAACGTATGTACGACATCCCAAAATAGTCACTGCAGAGAATGTATAGATCCTAAAGAAACTAATGATGAAGAAAAGACTCAAGTGAGCTTTTAAATACAAAAAAGAAGATTACTCATGCACTAAGTGCTGTAGAAAATGAACAGTTCAATAAATGTACAGATGCTGAAATGCAAGGTAGACTAAGTCATCATAGAAGCTGGTTATATGTAGTGAATAGACGCAGGCGAAGCTGCCATTATATAGAAGCTGGAAATCGATATTATGAATTTAGTAAGCCAGGACCCGTGAAGCAGAAAGAGAAAACTGTGTCGCAACAAGAATAGGCAGAATAGTGGAGCTGCATGGTGTGGTTGACTGGCTTGGAGTCAAGACTGAACCAGCCAAGGTCAGCTATCTATTCCCGAAATGAGGGAACGTGCAGAGGATGAATCATCCCTTGTTAAGGTGCAAAGAAAGAACACCAAGAGTGTCAAGTTTGCTAAATTTAAAGCATTTAAAACCTGTAAAATGGAACAAATCATGGTCTCCTGTCACGTGAGCCAAGGATTAAAATAGATTTCGAACTTGGAGTCCCAGAGACAATAGTGAGTGCCCTCACTCCTGTGTTTTCTCAAAGACAAGCATACTTTGCAAAGCCAAGTACAAAGCCACTCTTCATGACAGAATGCTTGGGCAATAAGAGATGCTGGGCTTATTGGGTGGGGAGGTAGTGTCATGACCCATCCCCTTGCACCTGGGTCTGGGCTTACTTGCTGATAAATTAACTGAATGTTCCAGACATGACACAAGTGTGCCAATTATAGTAGTTCACATAACAAAGGACCTGTTTAGGATTTCAATCGGGTGACACACACCGGACCAGGACCCTTGCCCTTAGCCTTGGATGTAGCACGCAATTGGAATGCTTTCTCTTTATTTTCTGTGAATTCAGTTTGAGATGGCACACAATCTGTCTCACACCCCCTTTTAAAAATATTCCTGGTCACAATGGACCATGAACCAGGCCGGTTGGTGTGAATGCAATATTTATTTATTTTAAAATGTAAAGAAATCACACACATTTTAATATTGGGCAGCAATCAGAAATTGGGTGATAATTACAATGAAAACCACTGAAATACACTTGGTTGACCTCTACCAGAACAGATCCAAAGCACAAATGAATAGGAACACTTTTTCAATTAGCATAGATAGCACCCAAGCTAAGGTTTCCCCCTGCAATGTTCCCTCAAACCAAAATTACGCGAATTCTGAGTGGAAAGAACAAAGCAGCAGGTAGTCAGGTATATGAGGCAACAAACAGAATCAAAATCCGACCTTCCCTCCAAAAATAGAAGGCAAAAATGTTTTAAAGCCCTTTGCAATGGCATGAAATGATACTCGGAATTTCACAAATAATTAATGTACGTTTAAATCAATGAAGCAAATATGATTTCTCACAGTAGCAGAAAGGTATAAACACTAGCAACCACAAGGCAAGGGATCAACAAAAGGCATACAGTTCAACAAGCAAGTGGAAAGCCAAAACATGATGCTGGCGAATCACACGTTGGAAAGTTGCATGTTACTCACTTGCAGTTTTAAATGTCAAAAGCGATTTCTATGAAAAACTGGTGAAATACTAGAAATCAGAATGCAGTTTTTGGGCTGGGGAATAGATGCTCATTAAACGGACAATATAGAAGTGCAATTATGTCTGAAGCTGAAGGATTGGATGAGATTTGCAAGATAAAAGGAGGTTTGGTTTTGGAAAAATAAAGCTGTTAAAGAGGGAAAATCAGTTTGGAAAGAAAAAGACAAAGGGCCTCATTACGGGTCGGGCGGTCCGGAATTAACAGTGGTGGTAAACCCACCACCACTGTTAATTCCAGACTGCCCGATCCCGAGTCCTGCAGGTGGGAGGTGATCTTCCCGCCAGGTCTGACCTGGCGGGTTGAACACCTCCTGCCTGCAGGTGGACGTGTAAACACCAGCACCATCACGAGATGGTGCCGGTGTTTCCACTTCCCCATTCCCATTGAGTCCTATTCAACTCAATGGGAATGGGGATTTACACCATTCCGCCTCCGGGATTCCCAGGACACCAGGGTCGTAATGCCCTGGTATTTCCGGGAGTCACGGAAGCAGAATGGTAATACGAGTCCGGCGGTAACCAGGCGGTTTTACTGCCGCAGTTACAGCCGGACTCGTAATGAGGCCCAAAGTTTAGTTATACTAGATTATCAAAAAGATAGCTCTGCCCATGAAACAGGTTAAGCGGCCGGATTAACCCGCTCCATGTCACGTTTCTCTTTATGTGGAAATTACTTCATTTATTCAAAATATTACCAAGGAGTTACAAGATGCGGTGAATGAAAGAATGGCGCTAGCACTAGGAATGAAGGGCAGGATGCACAGAGAATGCTGACAGTTGGACAAATTACCAAGACATAGATAGGGTTGCTTAGAGAGTAAAACAAGGACAAAGTATCAAGATGGCATATGCTATGTGTTGCTATGGGATGGGATGGGGAAATACTCACAGTTCACACTTGATTTGGTACAGTCAACCGGGTTCTGGTCACCGCACAGCAAACACCTGGGCAATTCTGGTCAAAGGATGGCAAAGGTACAGCTGGATGGCAGGGGTACGGCGGGCATGAAGTTAGTGGGCAAAAAGCTGGTCTGGTCACTGGATGCTCCCCAAAAGGGTACCACAGCTTTTCCCTTTTGTTACTGGGGTTTTTAGTGGAATTTCTGGATCAAGGCCTTGCTGAGATAGGGACAGCAATGCTATGGGCTGGCAGTAGAATCTGCAATCTAGCAAGATAAATGTAGAATATCAGAATACGCAGGTGCTGGAAATTTTCAATAGAGAGTGCTTACAGAATTCTGTCAGCCTCCCTTATTTATAAGGCATGGTGACGTCATAGGATTATATGGTGGGGCAGGCTTAACTGGGCATGCCGCTAAACAACTGGAATGGTCAGGGGTGATTGTTACCGCCTTGCTGTCAGCTGGTTGGATTTTTAGGGACATGACATCAGCTTTATGAGGTGGGCTTTACAATGCAAAGGATCATCCCACAGTTAATTCAGCTAAAATCATTCTTCACATAACTCACCCATTTACGCAATTGTGGCCTTTTTACAAATTATCTAGGCAGATTACATATTTCACACATAGTATGACAGTCCAACTCTCTAGTTTGTACACCCTTGTTTCGCCCTTAGTGAGAACCGCTTCACCTCAAAATATCACAACTTTAGGTGTGTGTGCATATTATCATAGGGCATATTTCTATTAATGTTTAACATTCCACCATATGTACTTTCCCCATGATTTACATTCTCCTAGCTTTTGTGTACGAAACATGCTATGGACGGCCACAATATCTTGTTTAGAAGTCACAAAAATCATATTTAAACTGTACAACTTTTACTTTTCTGCTCTGTCCGGTTACAGAATTTACTTTAACATCTTGAAAGTTTATTCATCAAATAGTATTTTGAGACAGATGGTCAGCCTTTGTCCTTCAACTGGGACAATTTTTTTCTTCAGCTACCACCAACTGTCATTTTCAGCCCAGGGTGGCCATGGGGGTTTCTCAGTTTGATTGAATGTTTGTTGCCACTTCCCCCACTTCACACATGGGTGTCCCAGATCTTTTGTCTCAAGCTGAAGCCCAGACAAATGTCTGACGAGCGTGTGACATTTCTTTGTCTTGGTCCATTCAAAGTTTTCAAAGGTAGCCGTTAACAGGTAGGTGTCCCAGAATCTAGTGTGGCTTCTTTTGGGGAAAGGCCTCAGTTCAGCCAGCAGAAAAACCTGTTCAGGAGCTTCCTCTGTCAAACCAATGCATTTAATTATTTATTTTATTTTATTTTGTTCTGAATCAGAAGCAAGCCTATTGAAATAAAACATCCCATATATGTTTTCCAGCAAAACCCCCTTTACATTGCTAGGCAAGGACAAGTTTTTATTCAACATTGTACTTTTAAAACAGGCATTTCTTTTTGGTTTGCAAAAGCCCATTTTGACATCTGGTGAATGCTGCTAGGATTTCTCTCTCAAATTAGTTTTTTCTCTTTCATCTGGATTCCCAATATTATTCTGCAGCCCCACCCTTTATACAGCAGTTTGTTCAAGACACAGGTTCACTGAAATTGACAAATTGCCCATAAAGCTAGGGTTTCTTTGAAGCATTGATTTTTGACATTTTGTAACCCAAAAGACATGCGTTTTCCCGTGTGGCTGAAAGTAAAGCTTCTGTTAATTTCCCAGTTCTGGCCTGACACAGCCTGTCATGCAGAGATAATGCTCTCTTCTGCTAGAGCACGAGCTGGATATGGATGGGCAATGCAGGGCCTCATTGATAAAAGCAATGTGATGTTGAATATATGAAAATCGCGTCAGGGCAGAATCTTTCTCAATGTAATATATTCGCTTTTCAATGGGAAATTTTTGCAAGCGGCAGAGCAGCGCCGCTTTTGAATTAGCTTCAAACACATACTGGCTACCATTCTCAGTGTGCTTTCTGTTCCAACTTGCCCAATAGTTGTTTGGCAAGATGGCGCAGCCATCATTTTGTAGCTGCAAAATGCAGTTTTGATGTGGGGAATTGGTGCTCCAAGGAGACAGCGCAGCCATTTTGCTGTTAACTGCTGAAGGGGGTTCAGGGATGGGTGACTCTGAATCAGTCCCCATACCCATCCAGCCTTCATTTAGATCTCTTGTGACCCATTTTTCTTTGGGAGCAGTTCCCCTGTCCCTGAAGAAGAAGAATCCTTTCCCAGAATCCTCTAAGGATTCTTCCCCTTTAAACTGGAGGACAGTCACTTCCTCCACAAAATGAGCCTTTTTACTGTCTTTATTTCTACTACCCACCCTCAGTTCCCTGGGTTGCAGATTTTCGGGGGCAAGAGATTTTTGTTCTGGTTCCAGGGTGTCCAGGGGCTTTTCACGGGTAAGGAAGGAAGCTTCCTGAAGGGCTTTAAACCCCGTTCCTCCTGTGCCTCCTCCTCTGGAACTAGTGAATTGTCAGGGTTTTCTCCCCGTCATTGTTCTGGGGTGCCAGACCCTTGCTTTGTGGGGATCTGAGCCACCTTGTTCATCTCAGGGTTCTACTGAGCCCTCAATGTGCGACCCAGATTCGTTGTTGGCACACCCGTTCAAGCTTGGCCTCCCCACTCCTGGATTGGGTTGTCTGGGTTCCTGAAAGTGTGGAAAGAAAGGAGGGTTGTCCTGCAGGTTGGGGTTTTGTGGATACCAGGGAAAGAATCTTAACCCAGTATTTGGGGGATTACTTCCCTCCCTTTCAATTGCTAGGCAAGGATAAGTTTTTATTCAACATTGTACATTTAAAAAGGCCTTTCTTTTTGGTTTGCAAAAGCCCATTTTGACACCTGGTGAATGCTGCGGGATTTCTCTCTCAAATTTGTTTTTTCTCTTTCATCTGAATTCTGCAGCCCCAGCCAGTTACTTTTATACATCAGTTTGTTCAAGATACAGATTCACTGAAATTGACATATGCCCATAAAGATAGGGTTTCTTTGAAGCATTTATTTTTGACATTTTGTAACCTAAAAGACAAGCGTTTCCCCGTGCGGCTGAAAGTAAACCTTCTGTTAATTTCCCAGTTCTGGCCTGACACAGCCTGTCATGCAGAGATAATGCTCTCTCCTGCTAGAGCACGATCAGGATATGGATGGGCATGGCAGGACCTCATTTATAAAAACAATGTGATGTTGAATATATGAAATTCGCGTCAGGGCAGCATCCTTTTTAATGTAAAATCTTCCTTTTCAATGGGAACATTTTTTAAGCAGCAGAGCAGCGCCAATTTTGAATTCACATCTTTTGGTGCCCACAAGAACACATACTGGCAACCTTTCAGTGTGCTTTCTGTTCCAACTTGCCCAATAGTTTTTTTGGCAAGATGGTGCAGCCATCATTTTGTAGCTGCAAAACACAGTTTTGATACAGGGCAATGGTGCTCCAAGGAGCCAGCACAGCCATTTTGCTGGTAACTGGTGAAGTGCAGCTTAACCATGGATGGGGAATCTGCTGAGTGGGTGAATGTACCCCACAGACCTTATAGTTTGAAGACCAATGAGAAACTGTGTATCTAATGTTTGAGAAGATAACATGTTTTAGAGGTAGGCATATGTTGTCCACCTGAAAGTGGGCAGCCAATCAAAATCCTAGTTCCTGTACAAAGTATACTTAGACGTTCCCCTTTAGCCAATCCCATCCCTTTTTAGATTTGTACTATTGCCACATAGTATGATGTCACTTCTGACATATTTTTGAAATAAAAATAGAGTACTTTAATTCCCTTTACTTATCCCAACCAAAGGGACACATTCAGCGTCTTTATCAGGTGCAGAACATGGCTGCTCGGGTTGCCACTGGTTCTCCCTATGGTGCTCACATATCTCTGGTGCTGTGCACCTTGACTGGTTGCCGGTTGCCTAGCACATTGTTTTTAAAACTCTATGGGCCTCATCACGACTTCGGCGGTAACCCTTAAATCCGGCGGTAGCGCTATTACCACCAGATTTAAGGGTCCGCCGAATCAGGGCTTCAGCGGATTTCGCCCCAGATCTGAGCTGGGGGGAAATCTGCCGAAAATTCCCGCTATTACCTCCGGCGGGAAATCCGCCGGCGGTATTAGCGCGAAGATTCCCCATTGAGCCCAATGGGGAATGGGGCATTCCCGAATGGGCTCAGTGGGGAATGGGGACTTACATTGGGGACTTACATTACCGCCAAACTCGTGATCCGGCGCTATTAGCGCCGGGGAGTTCGGCGGTAGGGCTAATACCGTCCGCGCTAATAGCGTTACCATTACCGCCCAAGTCGTGATGAGGCCCTATGTATGGTTCATCGTGCCTTGCACTCCAAAGGGTCCGAAAATTAATTTGTGCACTAAGTTTACGCGCTACCTCCCGACGCAGTCTCTGCGTTCGGCAACAGTTGGCTTTCTTGCCGTGCGTCTGTTTCAACGCTCACACAGTGGTGGACGTGCCTTTTCTGTCACTGCAGCCTGGCTTTGGAATGGCCTGCCGCTGTATTTGAAAAATTCAGTGAACCACCTTATTTTTAGAAAAGAACTGAAAACGTACCTGTTTTAGGATTATGGTTGTCGGGTACTCTGACCTCTCTCCTTTCAGCACCATGACGCCTTAGGGTGAATGTGTGCTTAATAAATGCACCTAACATAAAAAAACATGTTTTGTGTAAAGATAGCTGAGAGAGACAGAGCGTACGTCCGTTGAGGTTCATTGTAAACTCCCTGTTTTAGATCATTGTTAATAAAACAGTACTTTGCCATCTTCTTGAGTTGGTTCAGTTATTTGGACTCAGAATTCTTCTGCATGATCCCATCCATTACATATGCATGTTCCTAAAGGGACCTGATCTCACTGCTGGCTCAATGCTCAAATTATCCAGAGTAGTGCAGTCTCAACAACACCAGCCACCACCACGGAGCAAAGTTCAATGGTGCATACTGTGACAGCATGTCAGGAATTGTTCACAAGGGCTGAACATAGTCTTGCTGATAGCCTGTGTCAAGCTGGGTGGGGAATGGATGCCCATTGTCACAATTGTGGAGTGAAGATTGGGGGAAGCCTCCATGAAGCATCTAGCAGAGAAATAGAGGAAAGAGTACATAATTGTCATAACGAGTCATCATGTTGGAATGTATATTGAAGCTCCACTGGCTTATCCTTGTTTGTGTGTTGGAATGGTGGAAATGCCTGTGAGAAACCTATCAAGTGGAGCCATGTCTGTATGTTTTCTACTGGCAGTCCTTGAGGGGTTTGGGATTTTGTCCTTTTTTTGGGTGTAGATATTTGACAGAACCAAGTATTGTATGGTGTGCTGTCCAAGGCATGTGTGGAAACGATTTTGAAGAAGCAAGCTAAGGCTAGATTGTTTCTTAGTGAGAGTTAAGGCAATAGAATTCTATTGAATTTGCTTATTGAGACATTTCCTTTGGGTCTGTAGCCTAAGACTCCAGTGTTGTTCTAATTTCACGAGCCGATTTGTGGTGCTGTAATCATTTAAGTCTGGTTCTATGTGATCTATTATGAACTATTTAGGGTCATAATAGACTGTGGTCCTGTTCCAGATAATTTCTGACTAATGGTGCTTGTGTTTGGCATTTCTCATGTAGGAACACTGTTCTAGAATCTGGACGGAGACTAGATGGGTGGTCATGCCTATCTAAAGTAGATTACAAGGTCAAGAGACAATGTAGATCACATTCCTTGTTTGGCATGTGGTGAGATATTTCAACTGCCATCTAAATAAATAATGATTAAATGAGTTGGTCTTGATGGGGAAACTGCATGTTGCTCAATGGCCACACGGAAAATGGACTGTAGGTTGTGTTGTGTGTAATCCTATAAATTCCACAATGATTTCCAGTGTTTTTTGTTTTTTATGTTGAGCATTTATACGTTTATATTTGATGATGGATCCTCGCCTGAGTGCAAAGATACGTTTCAATCCTGGTACAGCCTTTAATGATAAAATAGACCAATATTCGTCTATGAGCTTTTGCACGTGTTTGGGTTTTATTCAAGGGGGACTTCGATTCCTGTTATCTTTCTGGAGCCATTCAGTTAGCTATGCTGAAATTGCATGATCGTCTTTGAGCCTATTCACATATTTGCTTGATGTTAATGTGTTGCCTTCTGTGATTTTTTTCTCCATGATTAATCATAATTTAACATCATTAGGCAACATATTCTTGTTTTTTAGGGTGGGGGTGAAGATGATTTTTCATTTTCATAGTCGCTCTTCACTCAAAATTGCCCTTTAATCAACTTGGTACTTGAAGTTCGTCGTTGCTTTGACCAGCTGTCAAACTAAACACAAGCTTGGACTAAATTTTGAAACTGACAGTGTTTTCTTTGGGTTACCTCCTTCCACTATCTTAACCATTTATTTACCATCTATTTAATTGATGAACTTCCAGACATTTTTTGGGGTGCATTTTCTAAACATTTACATTTGTTTGACTTGGATGAGCTCGAAATTTAAGATATTCGAGTTTGGCTCAAATATGTTTGACCAGGACTATTCATAGAATCAGTGATTATGGTCTTGGAGGCTGCCTTTCACTCAGCTCTTGATAGATATCGTGGAGCAAACTAAGTCCTCAACACTGGAGTGGTGGCTTGAAAGAAAGGCCATTGATTGTGTGTGCTCTACTCCTTTCCATCTGTTGCTATGGTTGCACCTTGCACCGTTGCCCGCATGGTTCCCTTGCAATCCATGATTGCATGACCTCCGTGCCCCTTCCATCCATGACTATGCTCGTGCATTTGTGTCCTTCGCCCGCCCACGCCATCCTTGATCGTGTGCTTCGCACCCCTTCCGTCCTTGGCTCGCTAGCACCTATGCATCACTGTGTGTCCCCTGTTCTACTGCAGGCCCTTTGCCCCTGACCCCCTGCCTTCCCTGACCCTGTTCTATGCTGTGCTGCTATGTGTTCTTCTTTTAGGTCCCCTTTGTGTGCATACACTGTTCCTGTATTTGCTGTCTTTGACAGCTACACTGTTCCTGTATCAGCTATCTTTGACTGCTGTTACTGTACTGCCCACCTCCATTGCTTTTTCACTCTCTCTGTAGGTTCCCTTTGATCATTGTTCATTTACTTAGCCCTTGCTCTGTCTGGTTGTTCTATGTTGTGTCCTTTTTCAGGTTCCCTTGTTCTTGCCGTATACTTGTAACTGCCTACTTCTGTATGTTTTTCACTCTTCTCCTTAGGTTCCTGTGATCTTTGTTCTGTTACTTGCCCCCGCTCTGCCTGGTTGTTCCCTGTTGTGTTCTTTTTCTTTCAGGTTCCCTCGTTCTACTCTGTTAACAGTTTTTTGTTTTTGTTATTTCACATCTATTTGACTGCTCTTCTTATTTGTCTCTTCAAGCCCATTGTGTTTTTTACTAAATTGTTCCTGTCTCGTTCATGTCTCATCTGCTTGCACCCCTCCTCTTGTGCCTGCCCCTAGTGTCTCCTCCCACCTACCATGCTCCACCAAACCTCACTGCCCTCTCTGCCTCTTTCCCCTTTCCCCTCCCTCTGTCTCTCCTATCTTCTCTCTCTGCTTCTCTATTGACTATCCTATCCTTCTGACTAAAGGACACCCTAGTCTCCAACAGAGGTCTCCCTATCGCTGATACCTATACCAGCGCTTCCTCCAGACAGACCCTTACCGACATCCTTTTTGTTGTTCCTTCGCCAGATCTATGGACTCCACATATGGACTCTGTGGTCTCTCCTTTTTCCTCCTCTCCAATTAATGGTGTCACCAAGTGGGAGGCCCTCTTGGCCCCCTTACACTCCTCTAAGATTATCATTAATGTTAACCTAAATCACACTGGTCCAATGCCCTCAGGCCAACATTCTCCTATTTGATAGACGCTTCCTGTGCCTCATCAAATTCCGTTCCTCTCCTGCTGTCCCTTCTTTCACTTCTCCGGCTTCCTTGCCTCCATCCTCTGCCACCTCTCTGGTTCCTTCCTCCTCCTTGGCTACCTTGCCCTCTCCTCCTCCCTCCTCTGCCCACCCTTAGGCTTCTTCTACACTTCCACAGGGAGTACCTCTGACCTGTACCCCTCCCCTGAAGTCTTTCAAGGGTGGCAACCTTCTCCACATTGCCACTCTAAACTCTTGATCTGCTGTCAAACACTCCTCTGACATCTGCCATCTCCTGGAAGAACTCAACCCTGATGTCCTCGGTCTCACCAAGACATTGTTCACGGCCAGATCTGTCACGAGTTTTGAACTCTCCTCCCTGATGGCTAGAAGATCCTCTCCATGCCCGGATCCAACCGTCCTGGTGAGGGTGAATGATTGTGCCTCCATCATGCCTAAGCAGGCCTACTCCTCCTTTGAATACCTAGTCTGTAGGCTCTCTCTCTCTCCGGCTGCTCTCTCACTGTGGCTACTATCTACCGGTAACCCTCGTCCTCTCCCAGTGGGCGGACCTCTCCTCCTCCCTTCTGGCCTCATCCACTCAACTCCTCATCATTGGATATCTAAACATTCATCTGGATGTTTCCTGTCCCTCGTCTGGACTCTTTTGCAACCTCTGTGACTCTCTTTCTCTCTCTATTCTTACCTCTGGCCCGACTCACTCTGCAGGGTACACTCTGAATGTTATGATGTCCTCAGATCTCCCCCTCTCTAACCCTCTCACCACTCCTCTCTCCTGAAGTGACCACTTTCTCCTCTCTTCTCATCTCTCTCTACCTAGCCCTCATGCTGAGCCAACCCCCATACTGCCACCCACCTTCCTAGTCATCCTACCCATGCAGCATGTGTCAGTTGAGGCTTTGGTCACTACTTTCTCTCCCCCTCCTGCACCTCTGGCTGACTCACATCCTGCCACAGCCCTCTCTAACCTCCACTCATCTATCTCTGACACTCTTGATATACTTGCCCCTGCCATGAGGATCCGCTTGAAGTCCAACTCTAAGTGCAACTCATGGTACGACACAGACCTTGTCACCCTTAAACACAAGTGTAGGGTGGCTGAGAGGGAATGGCTGGCATCTTGTGCATCATCTGACAAACTGGTCTGCCGCCTACTCCCAAAGGCAATACCGACCCTCTATCCACACTAAGACGAGAGCTCAGATCCAAGCCCACATCAGCATCTAACAACTCTGCCAAACTCTTTCAAATCTGCAAGGATCTGACCAATCCTGCTGCAGTTTCTACCACTCCTGTCCCCTCCCCGGCCCTCTGAATGGCCTTGGCTTCACATTTCATCTAAAAAATTAACAGGAGATCCTGTCCACCTTCCTCTCCTCCTTCCTCCTCTACTTTCTCCTCTACCTCTGGCCTTCCAGTGGCAACGTCTTCTCCTCCCTTCTCTTCCTTTCTTTTGTTCACCCCTGACAAGGTTTCTAGACAAGTCCGATCTATCAAAGTCTCATCAAAACAGGTTCTTCCCTGTTCACACAAAACCTTCAAAGACTGCAATGACATCCTTGCTCCAGCCTTGGCAGACTTCTACAACCACTCTTTTGCCACTGGAACCTTCTTCCTGAAGCACTCTATTGTGCACCCTCTTCTCAAGAAACCCTCAGCTGCCCCCCCGTCCAGCTACCTATCGCCTGATCTCCATTATTCCTTTCCTGGGCAAACTCTTGGAAAAGCTGGCCATCTCCCAGCTTAATCTTCACACTGAATCTGTTGGTTGTCTCCATGACCATCAGACTGGCTTCAAAGTGGCCAGAAGCATGGACACTGCTCTCCTGTACATCCGTGAAGACCTGCTCTCTAACGTGGATGTGAACCACCCATCTTTCCTAATCCTACTTGATCTCTCTTCTGCCTTAGATATGGTACTACATGTCATCCTGCTCAACAGGCTGTGTGATAATCTGGGTATCACCGATCAGGCCCTGGCCTGGCTGACCTCTTTCCTCTTTGACCGACCCTCCCAGGTCCAAAGTGGGTCCTTCCTCTCCTCTATCTCTCTCTGTACCTGTGGTGTACCCCAGTGGTCTTATCTTTGTCCTTGGCTGTTCAACCAATACCTGGTACCTCTCGCCCTCCGCATAGCTGCACTCTGCTCCAACTTTCAGTGCTATACAGATGACACTCAGCTCGCTTTCAGGCTCCCCTCAGCCTCCTCACCATCTCTCATCCTGGATTATCTGTCTGCAATCCAGGATTGGTGGGCCCCAAATGATCTCTGCCTTATTGCCAGTAAGACGGAGATCCTCCTCATCGGCCCATCTACACCTTATTTTCCTGTCCCTCTCTGGTCACCCCCCTATGGCCTCTTCCTGCTCCCACCTGTGAGGCTACGAACCTTGGGGTCATCTTCGACTCCACACTATCCTTCTCTCCTCACAACTCTGACGTTTCTAAGAAGTCAAACTACCAGCTGCTCATCCTCAAAGTTATTCTTCCTTTACTCACCTTCCCCCATAAGCACATTGGGGGTCATTCCGAGGTTGGAGGTAAGGGATTACCGGCGCCTGTAAGGGCACCGATGGCGGTAATCCTTTACCTCCGTATTCCAAGTTCCCTTTGCGGGTCCCTCTTTACCTCCTGCTTTTAGCAGGAGTAAATTACGGGACCCGAAAAGTGACCTTGGAGTAAATTACGGCACCGTAATTTACGGTGCCGTAATTACCTCCTTCCCCATTCCCATTGAACCCTATGGGGGCAGAAATGGGGATGGGGAAGGGCTATGGTGAATGGGGAATTACCGGTCCATCCAACCTTGGAATGGACCGGTAATTACTGCATTCACCATGCTGGTATTCCATGGAGTAAATAGCTCCATGGTTGCCAACCATGTAACTATTTACTCCATGGTGTAGTCCTAACTCGGAATGAGGGCCATTGTCTCCAGAGCTCTGGTTCTCTCTAGGCTGGACTACTGCAACAGCCTCTTTCTAAATCTACCTGCCTCTACTCTCTGTCCCCTCCAGCTCATCCAGAACAGGACTGCAAGACTTGTCCTTGGCTTCAGGCCCAGGGATCGTGTCTCTCAGCCCTGAAATCTCTCTACTGACTCCCAGTGGCAGCAAGGGTCCAGTTCAAGACCCTCTGCATTGTCCACAAGGCATTCTGGGGCCTGCAACCGCAATACCTCCAGCTCTCTATTCAGAAATATCTTCCTACTCGAGCTCTTCATTCCTCCACCTCCAACTCCTTGAGGGTCAGTCACTTCTCCAAGCCATGGGTTAGGGACAGATCTCTTTCTTTGGCTGGCACCTCCCTCTGAACAGCCTCCCATCTCCAGTTCCGGAAGCATCGCAAGACATTCCTCTTTGCTTCTTCCTTCTCTCTTCCTCTCCCCTGCTGATCACCGGTCTGATACTGCACTGGTCATCTGGCTACCCTCTGTACGTGGGCACACGTCTCTGCTCGTCCAGTTGCACACCCGGACTTCCGCCTGGCATCCACTGCACTGTGGTCTGTATCTGCAACCCTACAGTCCCCTTCCTGCATTTATTGACACCTGCTGTCTGCACCTTTAACATTTGCACTTGCCACCTGTTGGCTGCGCTACTTGTTCTATGGATTCCATGAACTGCACTTGCCCATCCCCCGGCACTTCTCCTCTCCCCGTTCCTCTGGACTTGCGCAATCTCAATGTCACTAGGCCTAGTAAGATCGTTGTTTTTTGTCCTCCCTTTGTTCCTCCTCCCTTGCCTCTTCGCGCCTTGAAACACTTGTTTATAGGTGTGTTATACATGCTACATGATATCATCAGGCAGAAGTACTGTTCAACTAATTTATATAATTGCAATTCATATATCTTTTTTATGCTACAGTAAAGGGAATGTTCACAAGCGATAATGCATAGTCTCTTGATGGCAGCAGTTAGGCTTACTGAGACATTAGAGTGAGGTTTAAGTATAACTGCAAGGTTCCTGGTGTTCTAGTTGCTCTTCTTCGATAAATCTTACACCAGCCCTGGTATCTCACAACATTAATTCCAGTAGTAAATCAATGTACACAAGTAAATATATAAATCCCTGCCCAATCTATAATACGCAGTACTAAGCATTAACACTAGAGTTTATCCATGCTGATCAACATGTGTGTTATTAACACCACGTACAGTTCTCAGCTGCTCTAGAGCTAGGTCACCGCTTTAAAAAATAAAAATAAAATATTTACAGTGTAATTCATAGAATTTCGCAGAAAAGTGTCGCAAGCGGCTGGCGCAGAGTGTCCGCGTGCGATTGTCTGCGCCAGGCACGTGCGCCAAAACTGATTTCCGCGCACAGCGTATTCATGGATTTTAGGCTCCCAAACCAGCCGTGGCGCAGAGTATCGCAGCGACCCTGCAGCAGGGCCAGTAACGCCCCCAAGAATGCCCTCGCGCAAGGAAAAGCCATCAAAATCGCTAAATCATCGCAAAGGGCTGCGCTAACCCTGGACCAGTTTACAGGGCTGCCAAACAAGAAACGCAAAGCAGGTAACGTTCATATCAGGGGTACGCGGGAAGTTTCACATGCGATTAGCCAGGGTAAGTGTATTACAGGGGTACGCGGGAAGTTTTACACGCGATTAGCCAGGGTACGTGTATTACAGTGGTACGCGTGAAGTTTTACACGTGATTAGCCAGGGTACGTGTATTACAGGGGTACACGTGAAGTTCTACACGCAATTAGCCAGGGTACGTGTATTACAGGGGTACGCGGGAATTATCACACGCGATTTGGCTGGGTACGTGTATGACAGGGGTGCGTGTGAAGTTTTACACGCGATTAGCCAGGGTACGTGTATTACAGGGGTACGCGGGAATTATCACACGCGATTTGGCTGGGTATGTGTATTACAGGGGTGCGCGGGAAGTTACACACGCGATTTGGCTGGGTACGTGTATTACAGGGGTGCGCAGGAAGTTACACAAGCGATTAGGCTGGGTGGGTCCTCACAGGTGTTCCCTGTACACCCTCCACGGCCCCTGCAGGCAGTCCACAAAACAGGGGACTACCCTGCACACCTGCTCATGTCTCCCACCCCCCACCGCCCCCAGCAGTGTGGGGCACCTTCCACCAGGCCCCCACTCATGTCCCCTATCACCCCCACCCCCAGGATTGTGGGGCAGCCTCCACCAGGCCCCCACTCATGTCTCCCACCACCCCCACCCCCCAGCCACCAGGGGCAGCCTCCACCAGGCCCCCACACATGTTTCCCACCACCCCCACCCCCAGCAGTGCAGGGGCAGCCTCCACCAGGCCCCCACTCATGTCTCCCACCACCCCCACCCCCCAGCCACCAGGGGCAGCCTCCACCAGGCCCCCACTCATGTCTCCCACCACCCCCACCCCCCAGCCACCAGGGGCAGCCTCCACCAGGCCCCCACTCATGTGCGCTATCACCCCCACTACCTAGCAGTGCAGGGGCAGCACCACCAGGCCCCCACTCATGTCCCCCATCACCCCCACTCCCCAGCAGTGCAGGGGCAGCCTCCACCAGGCCCCCACTCATATCCCCCTGCACTCCCACCCCCCAGCCACCAGGGGCAGCCTCCACCAGGTCCCCACTCATGTCTCCCACCACCCCCACCCCCCAGCAGTGCAGGGGCAGCCTCCACCAGGCCCCCACTCATGACTCCCACCACCCCACCCCCCAGCCACCAGGGGCAGCCTCCACCAGGCCCCCA
Organism: Ambystoma mexicanum; assembly: GCF_040938575.1. Taxonomy (NCBI): domain Eukaryota; kingdom Metazoa; phylum Chordata; class Amphibia; order Caudata; family Ambystomatidae; genus Ambystoma; species Ambystoma mexicanum. Next base: position 1,130,254,279 of record NC_090930.1, on the reverse strand, counting down.
CTCATGTCTCCCACCACCCTCACCCCCCAGCAGTGCAGGGGCACCCTCCACCAGGCCCCCACTCATGTCTCCCACCACCCCCACCCCCCAGCCACCAGGGGCAGACTCCACCAGGCCCCCACTCATGTCCCCTATCACCCCCACCCCCCAGCAGTGCAGGGGCAGGCTCCACCAGGCCCCCACTCATGTCTACCACCACCCCCACCCCCCAGCCACCAGGGGCAGCCTCCACCAGGCCCCCACTCATGTCCCCCTGCACCCCCACCCAGAGCAGTGCAGGGGCAGCCTCCACCAGGCCCCCACTCATGTCTCCCACCACCCCCACCCCCAGCAGTGCAGGGGCAGCCTCCACCAGGCCCCCACTCATGTCTCCCACCACCCCCACCCCCCAGCCTCCAGGGGCAGCCTCCATCAGGCCCCCACTCATGTCTCCCACCACCCCCACCCCCTAGCAGTGCAGGGGCAGCCTCCACCAGGACCCCACTCATGTCTCCCACCACCCCCACCCCCCAGCCACCAGGGGCAGCCTCCACCAGGCCCCCACTCATGTCCCCTATCACCCCTACCCCCTAGCAGTGCAGGGGCAGCACCACCAGGCCCCCACTCATTTCCCCCTGCACTCCCACACCCAGCAGTGCAGGGGCAGCCTCCACCAGACCCCCACTCATGTCCCCCTGCACCCCCACCCCCAGCAGTGCAGGGGCAGCCTCCACCAGGCCCCCACTCATGTCTCCCAACACCCCCACCCCCCAGCAGTGCAGGGGCACCCTCCACCAGGCCCCCACTCATGGCCCCCTGCACCCCCACCCCCCAGCATTGCAGGGCACCCTCCACCAGGCCCCCACTCATGTCTCCCATCACCCCCACCCCCCAGCAGTGCAGGGGCACCCTCCATCAGGCCCCCACTCATGGCCCCCTGCCCCCCCACCCCCCAGCCACCAGGGGCAGCCTCGACCAGGCCCCCACTCATGTCTCCCACCACCCCCACCCCCCAGCCACCAGGGGCAGCCTCCACCAGGCCCCCACTCATGTCCGCTATCACTCCCACCCCCTAGCAGTGCAGGGGCAGCACCACCAGGCCCCCACTCATGTCCCCCATCACCCCCACCCCCCAGCACTGCAGGGGCAGCCTCCACCAGGCCCCCACTCATGTCCCCCTGCACCCCCACCCCCAGCAGTGCAGGGGCAGCCTCCACCAGGCCCCCACTCATGTCTCCCACCACCCCCACCCCACAGCAGTGCAGGGGCAGCCTCCACCAGGCCCCCACTCATGTCTCCCACCACCCCCAACCCCCAGCCACCAGGGGCAGCCTCCACCAGGCCCCCACTCATGTCTCCCACCACCCCCACCCCCCAGCAGTGCAGGGGCACCCTCCAACAGGCCCCCACTCATGTCTCCCACCACCCCCACCCCCCAGCCACCAGGGGCATCCTCCACCAGGCCCCCACTCATGTCCCCTATCACCCCCAACCCCCAGCAGTGCAGGGGCAGCCTCCACCAGGCCCCCACTCATGTCTCCCACCACCCCCACCCCCCAGCCACCAGGGGCAGCCTCCACCAGGCCCCCACTCATGTCTCCCACCACCCCACCCCCTAGCAGTGCAGGGGCAGCCTCCACCAGGCCCCCACTCATGTCTCCCACCACCCCCACCCACCAGCCACCAGGGGCAGCCTCCACCAGGCCCCCACTCATGTCCCCTATCACCTCACCCCCTAGCAGTGCAGGGGCAGCACCACCAGGCCCCCACTCATGTCCCCATCACCCCCACCCCCCAGCAGTGCAGGGGCAGCCTCCACCAGGCCCCCACTCATGTCCCCCTGCACCCCCACCCCCAGCAGTGCAGGGGCAGCCTCCACCAGGCCCCCACTCATGTCTCCCACCACCCCCACCCCCCAGCCACCAGGGGCAGCCTCCACCAGGCCCCCACTCATGTCTCCCACCACCCCCACCCCCCAGCAGTGCAGGGGCACCCTCCACCAGGCCCCCACTCACGGCCCCCTGCACCCCCACCCCCCAGCATTGCAGGGCACCCTCCACCAGGCCCCCACTCATGTCTCCCATCATCCCCACCCCCCAGCAGTGCAGGGGCACCCTCCACCAGGCCCCCACTCATGGCCCCCTGCACCCCCACCCCCCAGGCCACCAGGGGCAGCCTCCACCAGGCCCCCACTCATGTCTCTAACCACCCCCTCCCCCCAGCAGTGCAGGGGCAGCCTCCACCAGGCCCCCACTCATGTCTCCCACCACCCCCACCCCCCAGCAGTGCAGGGGCACCCTCCACCAGGCCCCCACTCATGTCCAACTCATGTCTCCCACCCCCCCACCCGCCAGCAGTGCAGGGGCACCCTACACCAGGCCCCCACTCATGTCTCCCACCACCCCCACCCCCCAGCAGTGCAGGGACACCCTTCACCAGGCCCCCACTCATGTCCAACTCATGTCTCCCACCACCCCCACCCCCAGCAGTGCAGGGGCAGCCTCCACCAGGCCCCCACTCATGTCTCCCACCACCCCCACCCCCAGCCACCAGGGGCAGCCTCCACCAGGCCCCCACTCATGTCTCCCACCACCCCCACCCCCCAGCAGTGCAGGGGCAGCCTCCACCAGGCCCCCACTCATGTCCCCCTGCACCCCCACCCCCAGCAGTGCAGGGGCAGCCTCCACCAGGCACCCACTCATGTCTCCCACCACCCCCACCCCCCAGCAGTGCAGGGGCAGCCTCCACCAGGCCCCCACTCATGTCTCCCACCACCCCCACCCCCCAGCCACCAGGGGCAGCCTCCACCAGGCCCCCACTCATGTCTCCCATCACCCCCACCCCCCAGCAGTGCAGGGGCACCCTCCACCAGGCCCCCACTCATGTCTCCCACCACCCCCACCCCCAGCCACCAGGGGCAGCCTCCACCAGGCACCCACTCATGTCTCCCATCACCCCCACCCCCCAGCAGTGCAGGGGCACCCTCCACCAGGCCCCCACTCATGGCCCCCTGCACCCCCACCCCCCAGCCACCAGGGGCAGCCTCCACCAGGCCCCCACTCATGTCTCCCACCACCCCCTCCCCCCAGCAGTGCAGGGGCAGCCTCCACCAGGCCCCCACTCATGTCTCCCACCACCCCCACCCCCCAGCAGTGCAGGGGCACCCTCCACCAGGCCCCCACTCATGTCCAACTCATGTCTCCCATCACCCCCACCCCCCAGCAGTGCAGGGGCAGCCTCCACCAGGCCCCCACTCATGTCCCCTATCACCCCCACCCCCTAGCAGTGCAGGGACAGCACCACCAGGCCCCCACTCATGTCCCCCATCACCCCCACCCCCCAGCAGTGCAGGGGCAGCCTCCACCAGACCCCCACTCATGTCCCCCTGCACCCCCACCCCCAGCAGTGCAGGGGCAGCCTCCACCAGGCCCCCACTCATGTCTCCCACCACCCCCACCCCCCAGCAGTGCAGGGGCACCCTCCACCAGGCCCCCACTCATGGCCCCCTGCACCCCCACCCCCAGCATTGCAGGGCACCCTCCACCAGGCCCCCACTCATGGCCCCCTGGACCCCCAACCCCCAGCCACCAGGGGCAGCCTCCACCAGGCCCCCACTCATGGCTCCCACCACCCCCACCCCCCAGCCACCAGGGGCAGCCTCCACCAGGCCTCCACTCATGTCCGCTATCACTCCCACCCCCTAGCAGTGCAGGGGCAGCACCACCAGGCCCCCACTCATGTCCCCCATCACCCCCACCCCCCAGCAGTGCAGGGGCAGCCTCCACCAGGCCCCCACTCATGTCCCCCTGCACCCCCACCCCCAGCAGTGCAGGGGCAGCCTCCACCAGGCCCCCACTCATGTCTCCCACCACCGCCACCCCCCAGCAGTGCAGGGGCAGCCTCCACCAGGCCCCCACTCATTTCTCCCACCACCCCACCCCCCAGCCACCAGGGGCAGCCTCCACCAGGCCCCCACTCATGTCTCCCACCACCCCCACCCCCCAGCAGTGCAGGGGCACCCTCCACCAGGCCCCCACTCATGTCTCCCACCACCCCCACCCCCCAGCCACCAGGGGCAGCCTCCACCAGGCCCCCACTCATGTCCCCTATCACCCCCAACCCCCAGCAGTGCAGGGGCAGCCTCCACCAGGCCCCCACTCATGTCTCCCACCACCCCACCCCCCAGCCACCAGGGACAGCCTCCACCAGGCCCCCACTCATGTCTCCCACCACCCCCACCCCCCAGCAGTGCAGGGGCAGCCTCCACCAGGCCCCCACTCATGTCCCCCTGCACCCCCACCCCCAGCAGTGCAGGGGCAGCCTCCACCGGCCCCCACTCATGTCTCCCACCACCCCCACCCCCAGCAGTGCAGGGGCAGCCTCCACCAGGCCCCCACTCATGTCTCCCACCACCCCCACCCCCCAGCCACCAGGGGCAGCCTCCACCAGGCCCCCACTCATGTCTCCCACCACCCCACCCCCTAGCAGTGCAGGGGCAGCCTCCACCAGGCCCCCACTCATGTCTCCCACCACCCCCACCCCCCAGCCACCAGGGGCAGCCTCCACCAGGCCCCCACTCATGTCCCCTATCACCCCCACCCGCTAGCAGTGCAGGGGCAGCACCACCAAGCCCCCACTCATGTCCCCCATCACCCCCACCCCCCAGCAGAGCAGGGGCAGCCTCCACCAGGCCCCCACTCATGTCCCCCTGCACCCCCACCCCCAGCAGTGCAGGGGCAGCCTCCACCAGGCCCCCACTCATGTCTCCCACCACCCCCACCCCCCAGCCACCAGGGGCAGCCTCCACCAGGCCCCCACTCATGTCTCCCACCACCCCCACCCCCCAGCAGTGCAGGGGCACCCTCCACCAGGCCCCCACTCATGGCCCCCTGCACCCCCACCCCCCAGCATTGCAGGGCACCCTCCACCAGGCCCCCACTCATGTCTCCCATCATCCCCACCCCCCAGTTGTGCAGGGGCACCCTCCACCAGGCCCCCACTCATGGCCCCCTGCCACCAGGGGCAGCCTCCACCAGGCCCCCACTCATGTCTCCCACCCCCCCCACCCCCCAGCAGTGCAGGGGCACCCTCCACCAGGCCCCCACTCATGTCCAACTCATGTCTCCCACCACCCCCACCCCCAGCAGTGCAGGGGCAGCCTCCACCAGGCCCCCACTCATGTCTCCTACCACCCCCACCCCCCAGCAGTGCAGGGGCAGCCTCCACCAGGCCCCCACTCATGTCTCCCATCATCCCCACCCCCCAGTTGTGCAGGGGCACCCTCCACCAGGCCCCCACTCATGGCCCCCAGCCACCAGGGGCAGCCTCCACCAGGCCCCCACTCATGTCCCCCTGCTCCCCCACCCCCAGCAGTGCAGGGGCAGCCTCCACCAGGCCCCCACTCATGTCTCCCACCACCCCCACCCCCCAGCAGTGCAGGGGCAGCCTCCACCAGGCCCCCACTCATGTCTCCCACCACCCCCACCTCCCAGCCACCAGGGGCAGCCTCCACCAGGCCCCCACTCATGTCTCCCACCACCCCCACCCCCCAGCAGTGCAGGGGCACCCTCCACCAGGCCCCCACTCATGTCTCCCACCACCCGCACCCCCAGCCACCAGGGGCAGCCTCCACCAGGCCCCCACTCATGTCTCCCATCACCCCCACCCCCCAGCAGTGCAGGGGCACCCTCCACCAGGCCCCCACTCATGGCCCCCTGAGTCCCCACCCCCCAGCCACCATGGGCAGCTTCCACCAGGCTCCCACTCATGTCCAACTCATGTCTCCCACCACCCCCACCCCCCAGCAGTGCAGGGGCACCCTCCACCAGGCCCCCACTCATGTCTCCCACCAACCCCACCCCCCAGCAGTGCAGGGGCACCCTCCACCAGGCCCCCACTCATGTCCAACTCATGTCTCCCACCACCCCCACCCCCAGCAGTGCAGGGGCAGCCTCCACCAGTCCCCCACTCATGTCTCCCACAACCCCCACCCCCCCAGCAGTGCAGGGGCAGCCTCCACCAGGCCCCCACTCATGTCCCCCTGCAACCCCACCCCCAGCAGTGCAGGGGCAGCCTCCACCAGGCCCCCACTCATGTCTCCCACCACCCCCACCCCCCAGCAGTGCAGGGGCAACCTCCACCAGGCCCCCACTCATGTCTCCCACCACCCCCACCACCCAGCCACCAGGGGCAGCCTCCACCAGGCCCCCACTCATGTCTCCCACCACCCCCACCCCCCAGCAGTGCAGGGGCACCCTCCACCAGGCCCCCACTCATGTCTCCTACCACCCCCACCCCCCAGCCACCAGGGGCAGCCTCCACCAGGCCCCCACTCATGTCCCCTATCACCCCCACCCCCCAGCAGTGCAGGGGCAGCCTCCACCAGGCCCCCACTCATGTCTCCCACCACCCCCACCCCCCAGCCACCTGGGGCAGCCTCCACCAGGCACCCACTCATGTCTCCCACCACCCCCACCCCCCAGCAGTGCAGGGGCAGCCTCCACCAGGCCCCCACTCATGTCCCCCTGCACCCCCACCCCCAGCAGTGCAGGGGCAGCCTCCACCAGGCCCCCACTCATGTCTCCCACCACCCCCACCCCCAGCAGTGCAGGGGCAGCCTCCACCAGGCCCCCACTCATGTCTCCCACCACCCCCACCCCCCAGCCACCAGGGGCAGCCTCCACCAGGCCCCCACTCATGTCCCCTATCACCCCCAACCCCTAGCAGTGCAGGGGCAGCACCACCAGGCCCCCACTCATGTCTCCCATCACCCCCACCCCCCAGTCACCAGGGGCAGCCCCCACCAGGCCCCCACTCATGTCTCCCACCACCCCCACCCCCTAGCAGTGCAGGGGCAGCCTCCACCAGGCCCCTACTCATGTCCCCCATCACCCCCACCCCCCAGCAGTGCAGGGGCAGCCTCCACCAGGCCCCCACTCATGTCCCCCAGCACCCCACCCCCAGCAGTGCAGGGGCCGCCTCCACCAGGCCCCCACTCATGTCCCCCTGCACCCCCACCCCAAGCAGTGCAGGGGCAGCCTCCACCAAGCCCCCACTCATGTCTCCCACCACCCCCACCCTCCAGCAGTGCAGGGGCACCCTCCACCAGGCCCCCACTCATGGCCCCCTGCACCCCCACCCCCCAGCATTGCAGGGCACCCTCCACCAGGCCCCCACTCATGTCTCCCATCACCCCGACCCCCCAGCAGTGCAGGGGCAGCCTCCACCAGGCCCCCACTCATGTCCCCCTGCGCCCCCACCCCCCAGCAGTGCAGGGGCACCCTCCACCAGGCCCCCACTCATGTCCCCTTGCCCACAGGCCCTGACAATCCTCAAGCATGGGCCTCATGGCCAGCCACCACAGCCCAAAGACACAACCAAGTATTACATGCGCCCATGATACTACTCCAATGGAAACAATGTAAATGAACACGTGTCTCACACACACACAATGGTTGCAAGTGAACCTGAAAACCCATATCATGACATGCATGAAAACAATGAGATGAAACCACACATTGAAGAATGAAAAAATCAAAATAATGTATTAAAAACAACAGTAATGGCAATCAAAATTAAACAATATACACAAGTATAAAATAAAGCAAATTAAGCTGGCTGTCCCTTTTCAAATTAAAATCAATAAATGATAATCCAAAAAAATGTCTTCCAAAGTTCAAGTCCATAAAAAGGAAATGAAGGGAAAAAAGAAATAGAAAACCATTGCTCCATGGAAAAAAATATTCATAGTAAAAAAAATATCCAAATGCAAAGTCCAACTATGTACAAAGTATTCAGGGTCCATCATCCCAACAGAAGAAATGAAACCTACAAAAAAACCTAAAATGGAACTATATACAAAAGGTGGAGCAGTGTCCGTCGACTCCAAATAAAAATAAACAATAAAGAAAACCTATCACTAAATAACTATATACAATGGCGGCGGGCCAGTCCAGCGGCTCACTCAGTGGTGTTCCGGGCCAGGGCATCATCGAACTCATCGTCTATGTCCCGGAGGCGGTCCTGTTCCATGGCTCCGAGGGTCCGCAGGGACGCCGACATGTTCACCTCCAACTCCCTGCGGATTGCCTCGAGGCACTCGGCCCGCCTCAGGGCCCTCCGCATGGAGTTCTCTGCCCTGACCATCGTGAGCCGCGCCTCTTCCGCCCGCCGCCGCTCCGCATCTATGGCGTGGCCCAACCGCTGCCACACGGAAGACACTGCCCGTCCAGGGTCCTCCTGCCCTCCGGCCGATGCCTGCCCCTCCGATGTTGAAGGCCCCGAGCTATCGTGGCTCCCACCTACAGCCTCCTGCTGCTGCAGCTGCTGCTGTCCATGTACCCTGTCTGATGGTGCCTGCACATCCTCCTCCAGCTGGGGTGCAGTCGTTGATGTGGCCACCCCTGCTGGACGTCCGACTCCCGACTGTGGCAGGGATCTGTTGTCCACCAGCCTGGCCGCACGGTCGGAGGCAGCTCCACAGGGCACCCAGGTGAAACATGGGTGGGAAGATGGCATGGAGGACGACTGGGGCATAGGGGATTCTGTGGAGAAGGGGGTCGGAACAAGGTCCAGGAAACAGAGGAATCCAGCCCTGGTGAGCTGTCCCAGTGGGTCAACGCGGTCAACGAGCCATGCGAGAAGACGTGCAGACTCATCATGAAAAGACTGCAGGTCAGCTCGCATGGCCCGTTGACGCAACGCCACCCCACCCTGGACAGGCTCAACCTGGTGCAGGATAGCCACATCCGCAGGGAGAGGAAGGGCAGGTGTTGTAAGCCAATCCTCTCCCTGAGAACGGGTCTGGAGGTAGGCATCCCCGCTGGTGCAAGATGATGCAGTGACAGGAGCATGGACAGGATTGCACACAGGCACCTCCGTGGTGGCCTGTGCTGCCTCCTGTCCCTGATCCTGCACTGCACCACTAGCACCAGTGGAATCCCCACCTCCAGACCCCGCCTCTGTCGCTTGCACGGCCTCCTCCTCCACCAAACCCCCCACCAACCTGGATGACTCCGTGCCATCTTCCTCCATTGGGCCCTGTGGGGTCTCAGCTGCCCCTTCTGCTGCCGAGGAGTCCAACTCCAACCTCCGCCTCTTGGACCTCCCCTCGGCAGCTGCGGCCTGGGACACGGCACCGGACTCCTCACTCCCCTACTTGATCACAACCTGGGAGGGGATCCGGGCCTTGCCATCCGGCTGGGGGTGTGACCCCTGCCGCTGTGCTCCACAGCACCTTCTCCGCCCTCTTCATCAGTTGACGCTGCAGACAGGGAGAAAGAAAACACAGGCATCAGGGCACTGTAAAATGTACTCATACACACATGACAGTTATACATGAGTGGCATTGGTAAACCTCAGACATGGCATCACAATCCCCAACACACATGTCATTTCAACTTGCACACATGAGCCATACCACAGCCATATTGCAACAGCCAGCACCATCCATTCACATACAACAGCATGAGCAGCCAAAGGTCATCCACACATCACATGCAACATAGGGAGTACACTACACATGCACACACACCACCAAACTTGCATGCATGTGTACACCTCCGCCAACTGTCGCAGTGTTTAGATCGACATCCATGTCACACCTGACAATCATTCCTCCACATCCTGTGCCATGCAAGCCCACACACACAAGCACCATCCATGTGTCACACATGAGACGCCTCGCATGAGTCACCCTCACGGCCCTGTACACCACCCCCTACTTGCCCACATAAAAATACATGTTAAACCTGCACACTCCTGGCACACCACCACACGCACAGCTTACAATCAGTATGCATGTACACTTACCGCTCGACTCCAGAAGGGTCTGCTTCTCAAGGACCTGGATGTGGAGCGCTGGGGATATGCGTTCTAGGACCCTCATCTGATCTTCCGACAAGTGGCCCCGGTGCCCTTTAGCATCCGCTGCCTTCAGGAGGCGCCGGGCCTTGTTGAGGGTCCTGGACCTGAAGTCCTCCCAGCGCTTTCTGACACGTTCGTAGTCGCGGACTGCCACCTCCTCCGCGTTGATGGCAGTGACCATGTCCATCCAGATCCGAGTCCGTCCTTCCTTGTCGGCGCGCAACCTTCCGAAGAGGGCATCATACTGCCCCAGGACATGCTCCACCAGGACACCAACTTCGGTGGCAGTGAAGCTGGTGCCCCTCTGCCTCCTTGGCCGGGGGTTGCCACTGGTGCCAGATGTTGCAGTGCCCGACATGGCAACCCCAGAAGCAGGAGTGGGTGGGCAACTGGGTCCTGGGGCTGGGCTGTGGGGCGATGGAAAAGCAGTCGGGAGTCTTCGTTTCCAGCAGGGGTGGTCACAGCAACAGCACCCCTGGCTGATGTGCAGGCAGCAAATGGCAGGGCACGTGGGCAGCAGGCAGTCAGGCAGCAGCAGATGGCAGGTGGGAGCGTGCTCAGGGCTCTGGGGGGCAGTAATTCGGCCTTCTGGGCAGGAGCGTGGTCTTCCGTGTGTGAACGCGTGGCCAGCTTGATACGGAGTGATTTTACACGTGAAAATCCAGCACGTCTGCGTGTAATTCGAGGAAAGGCCCTTAGCGCATAAACGCGTCAGCACATGTCTGCACATTCATTGGCCCAAAGGCCACCAGCGTATGCGCGTCTATGAAGTCACGTGCACATTGAATATGGCACACGTTGGAAATGTTGCGTGTTAAAAAAATGAAAGACACGTCAGAGTGTCAAAGCGTGTAATTGGTGGAAATGGCCTTAGCGCGTACACGCGGAAGTGACAAAGCGTGTAATTGGTGGAAATGGCCCTACACACGGAAGTGACAAAGCGTGTAATTGGTGGAAATGGCCCTAGCGCGTACACGCGGAAGTGACGCTGGACGTGTGGGCCTGCATAAAAGGTATGTGTAGAACACCATTTCCTTGTACGTGCTTTTCGTGGAGAGCGAGTGGGTGAAATCTGTACTTCTTGTCGTTTCACACGCGATTTACTTCACAGCGTTTCAAGTTCGTACTCCCTGTTACCTCTGACAGCTTTTTCTCTTTTTTCTTTTTTTCTGGTTTTCCTGGGCCTGTTCCCTCAAACAGCGTTCCCTTCTACTGTTGTCCTGTCTCCTCAGACAGCGTACAATTCTTCTTTTGGCGGGGGTGTTGCCAACGCGCACACGCGCTTCTTTTTCACGCTCTTTTTCCTGGCAGACGGTGAGTCACGCACGTATCTAACATCTGTGCTTGCCCCGTGTGTAGCCTACCCCTTCAGAGGTCATTCTAGGCTGCGTGTGACACGCATACGTTTATTCTTGTGTTACTGGGTGCCACAGCGTAGTGCAGGTTTTTTTTTCCGCACACATGGTCTAGGAGGGGTTGCGTGCACATGATCTCCCTTTTTTGGGCTTCCTGTGCGTTGCGTGACCCGTCATCTTTCCCCAGGGGTCACATTCAGCCTTGCTAGAGCACTAGGGTACAATTACCATCTGGTACCCAACCCCTTTGACCCCCAATTGCCCAGGACAATAGTTTACAGCCACTCCCATACGCACATTAACATCAGTGCCATGGTTGGGAGGCGAGGAATCCATAAGGGTGGCAAAGGTGGACGAGCCACAAGTGGTGGCCGTGGTGGATCCGGTAGGGGACGTGGTCGTTACTTGAAGGGTCACCCTGTCCCCCCATGTGTGGAGGACCAGTCAAGGGCACCCATAATCCCCCCCGCCCCCACTGGTTGAGGCTGATGTGGCTAACACCATCCATGCTCAGCCCTTGTTGGACCAGCCCATTGTGGCACCAGACCTGGCTGACTCAATGGCTGACTTCCAGGTCAGCAGGCCTATGACACGTGCGCCGGTGCACGTTGATGTCATCAGGCCACGTGGATCAGGGGCAGCAAGGTCATCTGCTGCCCCAAGTAGGCAGGGTGGATAGGCTGCAGGGGCAGCTGCGGCTCCATCCACCCCAGCTCTCACACACCCAGCCAGGACAGTGTCGGTCCTAGTCCATCCTGCTGACATTCCCCCTGACACCATTACACTTGAGCCAATGCCTGCACCAACTCCCATGCTGAGTGTGCAATCCCACACTCCTGATACAGAGTCCACCAGGGCTCCTGCCCCTAGTGTCCAGAGCGGCGTAGGACACTCAGGATCACCACCACCTTCCAAGCGGAAGAGGAAGAGTGCTCGTCCGGCACAGGCTGATGCCCCAGACACGGCTACACAGTCCGGCCCGTCGAGGAAGCCCAGCTTCACGGATGCCAAACTGAATGCACTTGTCGAGTATGTGTCCGCACATGATAACGAGATGGTCATTGTTGCAGGATCCAAGACCACACCTGCACAACGCCAGGCACACTGGCAGATCGTTGCGGACATCGTAAGTGCCCTTGGAATTGTGAGGCGCACAGCCAATGATTGCTATAAGCGCTGGAATGACCTAAAGCGCAGGGCAAAGAATAAGCTGGCCTCAAGTCATGCCGCAACTCTAGTGACTGGAGGTGGGTCTCCAGTAGAAGACATGGAACTCACTCCACATGAGTCAGTCGCTGGGACCTACGTCACGGAGGAACAGATCCAAGGCGTGGGAGATCTGCCTGATTATGAGGCATTGTCCGGTGAGTGCACATGCATGTGTGTGTCATCCATGTGCATGGTGTGTGTGTGAGGGCTTCTGTTTGTGTGCCAGGTGAGGGTGTGTGCACCTGAGTCGTTTGGGTCACCCATGTGCTTCATGCAATACATTCTGCGCAGCAGCATTTGGCCATAGCAGTATCCCTTCTGCCAACAGTAGACATATAGCCCAACAGCACGCCAGTTACCCTTGAAGTGTCACCTTGCCACAACATTGTTGCTTATTTTTCTCTGTTCATTCGGGCAGATTGTTTGCATTCCACCACTTTTACTAGGCATTTCTCAGTCCTCTAGTCACATGTCTGACATGGCTATGGTAAAGTGGAGTGACTTTGTTACCTGGATATCATTTGTTTAGACATGTCCCTGTGCAATCGGACCATTTTGGACTGGCAGCTCCAGGTGAAAAATCAGACCTTTTTGAATTAGATAAGGTATTACATGAGGGAACTGGACTGAATGAATAAGTGCTGCCCTCCTCTCCATCTTCACTCAATAGCAATGGTACATGCCATCTGTGTGATGGCATGTGTATTTCACCTGGCAATCACAGGCCAATGTGTGATGCCACTGCCAGGCAGCATGCAGAAAATGTGTTCATCTTCCATCTTGGTGTCATCAGTGTGTGCCATTTGCCTGCCCTTCATACGCAGTGAGGGTGCATGCATGGGAGGGTTTTAGTCATGTGGGACATGTGTCAATCAAGTACTGGTTCTGTTGCTTCTCAGCCCTCATTGTGTGCCATGGTGCTAATGCCTGTTTCCATTTGTTTGCTTTTATGTCTTTGCAGGGGAAGACGCACCTGATACTGCTGGGGTTGTGGAGATGGTGCAGACCCAGGAGGGGTCCGAGGGCCGACCGACCACCAGTGAGGGACGTGGTGTGGTGGGTGAGAACCCACAACTGCTGCAGGTCGTACTCTCAAGGGGTGTCTCTGGCTGCACCTCCCCCGAGCTGTACTCAGGTGTTGATTCGGATGATGAGACCTACGTGCCGTCGCAGGTGAGTGTTCCTGTGAGGGGTTCTGTTCTGTCCCACCCACCTGCACCAGGGTCAGAACCCTCAATGGGGATGTCAGTGTTGGCAGGTACGCCTTTGGTGGTTACGGATGCAGGGTCACACGCCGCGACATCTAATCCTGTTCCTGGGCCAGCAGATCAGAGGGGGAATGCAGTCCTGCAGCCTCAGGCAGTGCCGGCACAGCAAGGCGCAGTTCGCCTTGCCCCAGACAGGTGTGGTGCCCGCCGACGTTGTGGCCGTACGCCACCTGGCAATACCGCATGGGAGCAATCCATTTACGGTATGGCAACCCAACAGGCAGCATCATCAGAGATGATGGCTCAGGCCATGGATAGGGTGGCCACTTCCATTGTCCCCCCCGAAAGGCTGATGGAGCGACTACAGCAGGCAACCGACTCCATCTGCCAGTCACACAGGGAGGACATGTTGGCGTCCAACAGGGACAGGCGGGCGGCACTGGCGACTCTGCAGGAAGCCATCTCCATAGAGTCCCAGGGCCACAGGGAAGCCCTGAGGCTGGAACTCCTTCACCTCAGGACGACTCTTGTTGAGCTTGAGGCTTCAACAAACCGAAGGACAGAACAGCAGCTGGAGCGTCTCACCTGTACGCTCTCAGCTGAGATGCAGGCAACTAGGGCGGAGGTCCAGGCATCCCGTGAGTTGTTGCATGGGGACCTCCGCACACTTATCCTCCAGAACGAGACCTACCACACCCGCTTGCTTGCAGCCATGGAGGAACAGACTAGGGCCTTGCGTGGGCTGCCTCCGATAGTGCCACCACCTCCGGATGCAGCTGCACAGGGTGATAATAGCGACAGCAGTGATACTCCCACAATAGGTTAGCCGTGTAGGCCATGAGCCCATGGAGGTGTTTTTTTCCGCAAGATCCACACAGGTGGGTTTTGGTGTGCACCCTGTCCTTGGACCTCCTGGGTGGCCTCCCCAACCCCCCCAGGCCCATTAATGGCCATTTTTTATTTTTTTAAAATTTTTTTTTTTTTTTATTTTGATTTTGATTTTCTTTGGGACAATGTGTTGCCTTGTGTGGCTCCCGTGGGCATACGCTGCATTGTGGCTGGGCACATGCAGGCTTGTCATGTATTTGGTTCAGATGCTTGGGTTTTTGACACACACACCCCTCCTGCTTCCCGTTTCCATGGGCTTGCAAAGGGTGTGCCCAAGTGACATTGACGTACATGGTGACATTGGACTCCCACTACATGTGTGGGTAGTCTAGTCAATACTGTGTATACATTCCTAGTGCATATTGCTGTTGTGTTGTACACTGCATGTTGCATTGATGTCTAACTCATCATCCGTGTCTACCTCCTAATTTGCAGGTCCTTTCCTCATGTCTACACAAGGCCCTCTACTTTGGAGATGGGGTCCATGTTGGCAGCAGTGCACCTACAACTCTACATGGCGGCAACACTGTACAGTTGGAAGTGGTGGGAGTGCAGGCATTTCCAGGTGGTGAGACTACTAATTCCTTACATTTGTAATGTCATGTTAATGGTAGTTTTGAGGGTCAGTAGCTGATAATTGTTATTGCTAAATACCTGCTCAAGTGTGTTCTTGGTCCTGCATTACTGTGAGCATTTCAGGTGTCGCGAGTTTCAATTAGGGACACTGTACATTGTGACACTTGTGTCATGTTGTGGGGATTACTTTGTTTACCTGCACATAGCATGACATGGCACGGTGTGTCGTGTGGCGGTGCTGGGGATGGGTTGGGTGACATGGCACTGTCCTCATGTTGCATTTTGCAAGTGGGTATTCATTTTAGCTGCATGAATGTGTTTTTTCACGAAACTGCATTGGTGGTGTCTGTGTAGGTAGTGATGCACACATTGTAACACTTCCAGGTGAACAATCTCAGGCTGATATGGTTTTGACGGTTCATTCTCCAGACATTCAGGGTCAGTGTCAGGTTGAGTCATCATTGATTGTCAGATGGTATGTGCCAGGGCAGTGTGCACTCCACAGGGGTGTGATTTCTATGTGAAGTAATTAGCCACTAGCTGTGTACGGGCTGCCTCCCCCCGTGCCCTTTCCCCTCCCATGCGCAGCGGGCGTGCATGTGGTTGGGGATGTGGGGGCACCACCATGTCCACGGTCAGGCCCCGGCGTGTTGCAACGTTGTGCAGGACACATGCTGCCACTATGATCCTGCACACTACTGGGGGAGCGTATAACAGCTGCCCGCCAGAACGGTCAAGGGAGCGAAAGCGTGACTTAAGCACTCCGAATGTGCGCTCCACTATGCCCCGGGTTGCAATGTGGGCTGTGTTATATCTTACCTCGGGTGGCGTGGTGGGGTTCCGAATTGGCGTCATCATGTGGGGGCTGAGAGGGTAGGCACTGTCCCCTGTGGAGGTGGTGATTGGTATCATTGGTGGGGTTGTGACATTGCTCAGTATCTGACATGCATGCATGTGCAGTGGCATTCATACTCACCAAGCAGCCATGTATCGCCATGCCGCCCAGCTTCTAGGTCCCGGCTTAGGGTGGACATTCGGTAAATGAAGCTGTTGTGGGTGGACCCGGGATAGTTGGCATATACTGAGCTGATGATTCCCTTGGCATTACATACTACCTGCACGTTGATGGAATGCCAGTGCTTGCGGTTCCTATAGATGTGCTCAGATGCCCTGGGGGGACGTAGAGCCACAAGGGTGCAGTCGATGGCACCTAGCACTTTGGGGAATCGTGCCACACCGTAAAAATCCAGGGCAGCAGCATGCCTTTCTGCAGGTGTTCTGGGCAGGTATATGTGCCTGCGGACTGATGGGCGTGCAGTGATGATGTTCAAGACCTGGTGTAGGCAGCGTTACTGCGTGGCCTGTGACACCCCACCCACTATGGCACTTGTCCGCTGAAATGACCCAGTGGCTAAGAAGTGCAGTACATTGAGGACCTTCTCCAGGGGGCTGAGTGCTTGGGAGCACAGGGTGGGTGATGGAGGTCATCCTCCCACTCACTCAACAGGTCCAATATTATGTGTGGTGGAAACCTGTACCTCCCATACACCTGGTCATCAGGCATCCCGAAAAGGCTGGTTCTGGGTGTGAATATTCTGGCCCTGACTATCCTCCTCCTCCTCCTTTGGTAGCCCACGGCCACTGCTGCTAGGAACGGTATATTCATCCTGGCGTCTGAGATTGTTAGTTTTTTGCGCGCAAATGTATGCATCGCGGGTCGACGTATGCCTGCTTCCTACTGGCGTACGTGTTTATTTGCGCGTGTTGTAGGCGAGTGTGTGAAACTTTCCGCGCACCCCTGAAATCCAGTACCCAGGCCAATAGCGTGTGGAAATTCCCACGCTCCCCGGAATACACGTGCGCTGATGTACTTGCGTGTGTAAGTGCCTGCGCACCCCTGAAATACACGTACATAGGCCAATCGCGTGTACGCGCACTTTTGTCCAATTACACGCGATGACACTCTGATGTGCAGTCTTTCCACGTGTGCTCCGTCATCACGTGCTATGAGGGAAACACCCGTGCGGGTCACGTCACAGACGCGCTTACGCGCTGAGGGCCTTTGGTCCAATAGAATCGCGTATGCGTGCTGACGCGCTTACGCGCTAAGGGCCTTTCCTCGAATTTCACGCTGACGTGCAGGATTTTCATGTGCCAAATCACTCCGTATCAAGGTGGCCACGCGAAAACACACGGAAGACCACGCTCCTGCCCAGGAGGCCGAATTACTGCCCCCCAGTGCCCCGAGCAGCCTCCCACGTGCCATCTGCTGCTGCTGCCTGCCTGCTTGCCTGCCTGCCTGCTGCCACCGTGCCCTGCCATTTGGTGCCTGCACATCAGCCATCTGCAGGGGTCCAGTTGCTGAGTCCACCCCTGCTGGAACTGAAGACTCCCGACTGGGATAACATCGCTCCACAGCCCAGCCCCAGGACCCAGTTGCCCACCCACTCCTGCCTCTGGGGTTGCCATGTCGGGCACTTCCACATCTGGCACCAGTGGCAACCCCAGGCCAGAGGGGCAGAGGGGCACCAGCTTCACTGCCACCGAAGTTGGTGTCCTGGTGGAGCATGTCCTGGGGCAGTATGATGCCCTCTTTGGATCGTCCCGCGCCAGCAAGGAAGGACGGGAGAGGATCTGGGCCGACTGTGTGGTTGCCATCAACGCGGAGGGGGTGGCAACCCGCGACGTCCAGAAGATCAAGAAGCGCTGGGAGGACTTGAGGTTCAGGACCCTCGTGAAGGCCCGGCGCCTCGTGGAGGGGGGCCGGGGCCGCATGAGTTCCATCCAGATGAGGGTCCTGGAACGCGTACGCCCAGCGCTCCACGCCCAGATCCTTGAGAGGGAGACCCGTCTGGAGTTGAGCGGTAAGTGGCCAAGCATTGCTGTGTGAGACAGGGCATGTTGCGGTGTGCTGGTTGTCTGATACTTGCCTGTATGTGTGACATAAGCCATGTATGCATGTATGTGTGCAGGGACATCATGGTAATGCATGTGCGACCAGTGATGTGTGAACCACATGGTTGTTGCATGTGTTTAAATGCGACATGGGGAGCCCTATGCAGATTTTACACATGAGAGCATACCAGTCTCTGTTCCTGGACATGGGTGGGGGTGAGGGATGGGTGCTGATGCCAGGTACATATATGGTAGCCATGTCTGTGTGCCTGACCTGCGTGTCTGTGACTTGTGAATGCCATGGATGCATGACACATGTGTGTGACAATGCACAGATTCACTGATGCAGCCTAGTTATCCTTGTATCCGCTGTGTTTGGGGTGTATGAGGCCAGATGGATGTGACTGAGGTGTAGTGTGTGTATGTGATAGGCATGACCCATGATGCATGTGAGTTCCATATCATTGTATGTTTCAAGAGTCGTATGGACATGTATGGAAATGTCCATGGCATGCACCTTGCCTGTTACTGTGTATGTTTTGCCTGGACTGACCCATGTGTTGTGGAGGGACATGATGGAAGTGTACTTTGACAGTGGTACTCATCTGCTATTGCTTCCTGTCTAGGGGACCATTAAACAGTACCCTGATGCTTGTGTTCTATGTCTCCCTCTACGCAGCGGCTAGTGAAGAAGAGGGCGGAGACGGCGCTGTGGAGCAAGGCGGCGGGGATGCCCCCACGGCTGCAGCAGAAGGGGTGGGTGAGCCCCCACAGGGGCCTGCTACGGCGGAAGACGGTGAGGAGCCATCCAGGTTGGTGGTTTCCACAGAGGAGGAGGAGGCCGCCACTGAGGCACACATGGGGCCTGGTGGGGGCATCCCTGCTGGTGCAAGTGGTGCAGTCCAGGGGCAGGGGCAGGAGGCAGCACAGGTCACCGTGGAGGGGCCTGTGCATGTCGCTGTCCCTGACCCTGTGAGTGCACCACCATGCACCAGCAGGGATGCCCCGTCCCAGGCCCGTCCGCAGGTAGAGGGGATGTCCATGTCACCTGACTCCCCTCCACCTGCGGACGAGGGGACCCGTGGCCGTATGGAGAAGGTCCTGATTGGGGTCGCGATGCGCACGGGTGCAATTCGTGATGACGTGCGTGCTTCCCGGGAGGAGCACGCACGTCATCACGAAGAGCACCGTGCCGACGTGGCCCAAATGGGATCTTCCATGTTCGGGGGTTTCCTGCATGTGTCGGCCAATCTGGCGGCCCTCTCCTCCTCTGTGGAGGCTATACGCCGGTCGTTCTCCTTGCCGTCTTCCAGCCCAGATGCCACCAGGGCCCCCTGTGGACCTGCCCTGACCAATGCAGCCAGCTCGGTGGGGATCCCATCCCTGCCACAGTCGGGAGTCGGAGGTCCAGCAGGGGTGGACACCACAGCAACTGTACCCCAGCAGATGGAGGATGTGCCGGCATCATCAGGCAGGGCACGTGCATGACGGCGTCGGTGGATTCCATCAGCCTGGATGCCGTCGTGCTGGCAGAGGCAGTTGCGTCGGAGGCAGCAGCAGAGTCAACGTGGGAGGCATCATGGCTCGGGGCCATCAACATCGGAGGGGCAGGCATTGGCCGGAGGGCAGGAGGACCCAGGACAGGAAGTGTCTTCCGTGTGGCTGCGGTTGGGCCAGCAGATAGGTGCGGAGCGGCGACGGGCGGAAGAGGCGCGGCTCACGATGGTCAGGGCGGAGAACTCCATGCGGAGGGCCCTGAGGCGGGCCGAGTGCCTCGAGGCAATCCGTAGGGGGTTGGAGGAGCAGATGGCGTCGTCCCTGCGGACCCACGGGGCCATGGAACAGGACCGCCTCCGGGACATAGACGAGGAGTTTGATGATGCCCTGGCCCGGAACACCACTGAGTGAGCGCTGGACTTGCCCGCCGCCTTTGTATATAGTTCCTTAGTTTTAGGTTTCCTTTGTTTCTTCTTATGATTTGGAGTCGACGGACACTGCTCCACTTTTTGTATATAGTTGCATTTTAGTTAGGGTTTTTTGTAGGTTTCCTTTGTTCAGTTGGGCTCATGGACCCTTGGTTGTTTTGTACATAGTTCTTCATTGGATTGTTTGATTTTTTATTTTTTATTTATTCACCATGGAGCAATGGTCTTTGCATTTATTTTTCTCTCTCGGATTGATTTTATTTTTAATGTGACTTTGGACAACATTTTTTTGGATTTGGATTTGTATTTTTGATTTTTTTGGACGGACATGCAGCTTATCTTTTTTTCATTGCCATTGTAGTTTGTTTCATTTCATTTGCATTCAATTTTTTTTAAATACAATTTTGTTTTCATACTTCACTGTGTGGTATCATCTCATTGGTTT
Source organism: Ambystoma mexicanum (assembly GCF_040938575.1). Classification (NCBI taxonomy): domain Eukaryota; kingdom Metazoa; phylum Chordata; class Amphibia; order Caudata; family Ambystomatidae; genus Ambystoma; species Ambystoma mexicanum. The sequence goes on along the minus strand of NC_090930.1, from coordinate 1,130,233,935 downwards.
CATGCATGTCATGTTGGGTGTTTTCCCATTCAATTGCAACCATTGTGTGTGACGGACATGGGTTCATTTGCTTTATGAACATTGGGGGTGTAACCTGTAATTTCCATTTCCATGTGGGTGAATGGGTTACTTGGTAGGGCCTTTTGGCTGTGGAGGCTGACCATAACGCACATGATTGGGGATTGTGAGGACCTGCGTGCAGGGGGACATGAGTGGGGGCCTGGTGGTGCTGCCCCTGCACTGCTGGGGGGTGGGGGTGATAGGGGCCATGAGTGGGGGCCTGGTGGAGGGTGCCCCTGGATGCTGGGGGGTGGGGGTGGTGGGAGACATGAGTGGGGGCCTGGTGGTGCTGCCCCTGCACTGCTGGGGGGTGGGGGTGATAGGGGACATGAGTGGGTACCTGGTGGAGGGTGCCCCTGCACTGCTGGGGGGTGGGGGTGATAGGGGCCATGAGTGGGGGCCTGGTGGAGGGTGCCCCTGGATGCTGGGGGGTGGGGGTGATAGGGGCCATGAGTGGGGGCCTGGTGGAGGGTGCCCCTGGATGCTGGGGGGTGGGGGTGGTGGGAGACATGAGTGGGGGCCTGGTGGAGGGTGCCCCTGCACTGCTGGGGGGTGGGGGTGCAGGGGGACATGAGTGGGGGCCTGGTGTAGGGTGCCCCTGCACTGCTGGGGGGTGGGGGTGGTGGGAGACATGAGTGGGGGCCTGGTGGTGCTGCCCCTGCTCTGCTGGGGGGTGGGGGTGGTGGGAGACATGAGTTGGACATGAGTGGGGGCCTGGTGGAGGGTGCCCCTGGATGCTGGGGGGTGGGGGTGCAGGGGAACATGAGTGGGGGCCTGGTGGAGGGTGCCCCTGCACTGCTGGGGGGTGGGGGTGGTGGGAGACATAAGTTGGACATGAGTGGGGGCCTGGTGGTGCTGCCACTGCACTGCTGAGGGGTGGGGGTGATAGGGACCATGAGTGGGGGCCTGGTGGAGGGTGCCCCTGCACTGCTGGGGGGTGGGGGTGATAGGGGCCATGAGTGGGGGCCTGGGGGAGGGTGCCCCTGGATGCTGGGGGGTGGGGGTGATAGGGGCCATGAGTGGGGGCCTGGCGGAGGGTGCACCTGGATGCTGGGGGGTGGGGGTGGTGGGAAACATGAGTGGGGGCCTGGTGGAGGGTGCCCCTGCACTGCTGGGGGGTGGGGGGGGGTGGGAGACATGAGTGGGGGCCTGGTGGAGGGTGCCCCTGCACTGCTGGGGGGTGGGGGGGTGGGAGACATGAGTGGGGGCCTGGTGGTGCTGCCCCTGCACTGCTGGGGGGTGGGGGTGATAGGGGCCATGAGTGGGGGCCTGGTGGTGGGTGCCCCTGGATGCTGGGGGGTGGGGGTGCAGCGGGACATGAGTGGGGGCCTGGTGGAGGGTGCCCCTGCATTGCTGGGGGGTGGGGGTGGTGGGAGACATGAGTGGGGGCCTGGTGGAGGGTGCCCCTGCACTGCTGGGGGGTGGGGGAGGTGGGAGACATGAGTTGGACATGAGTGGGGGCCTGGTGGTGCTGCCCCTGCACTGCTGGAGGGTGGGGGTGATAGGGGCCATGAGTGGGGGCCTGGTGGAGGGTGCCCCTGGATGCTGGGGGGTGGGGGTGCAGGGGGACATGAGTGGGGGCCTGGTGGAGGGTGCCCCTGCACTGCTGGGGGGTGGGGGTGGTGGGAGACATGAGTGGGGGCCTGGTGGAGGGTGCCCCTGCACTGCTGGGGGGTGGGGGTGGTGGGAGACATGAGTTGGACATGAGTGGGGGCCTGGTGGTGCTGCCCCTGCACTGCTGGAGGGTGGGGGTGATAGGGGCCATGAGTGGGGGCCTGGTGGAGGGTACCCCTGGATGCTGGGGGGTAGGGGTGCAGGGGGACATGAGTGGGGGCCTGGTGGAGGGTACCCCTGCACTGCTGGGGGGTGGGGGTGGTGGGAGACATGAGTTGGACATGAGTGGGGGCCTGGTGGTGCTGCCCCTGCACTGCTGGGGGGTGGGGGTGGTGGGAGACATGAGTTGGACATGAGTTGGGGCCTGGTGGTGCTGCCCCTGCACTGCTGGGGGTGGGGGTGATAGGGGCCATAAGTGGGGGCCTGGTGGGGGTGCCCCTGGATGCTGGGGGGTCGGGATGCAGGGGGACATGAGTGGGGGCCTGGTGGAGGGTGCCCCTGCACTGCTGGGGGGTGGGGGTGATAGGGGCCATGAGTGGGGGCCTGGTGGAGGGTGCCCCTGGATGCTGGGGGGTGGGGGTGATAGGGGCCATAAGTGGGGGCCTGGTGGAGGGTGCTCCTGGATGCTGGGGGGTGGGGGTGGTGGGAGACATGAGTGGGGGCCTGGTGGAGGGTGCCGCTGCACTGCTGGGGGGTGGGGGTGATAGGGGCCATGAGTGGGGGCCTGGTGGAGGGTGCCCCTGGATGCTGGGGGGTGGGGGTGATAGGGGCCATGAGTGGGGGCCTGGTGGAGGGTGCCCCTGGATGCTGGGGGATGGGGATGCAGGGGGACATGAGTGGGGGTCTGGTGGAGGGTGCCCCTGCACTGCTGGGGGGTGGGGGTGATAGGGGCCATGAGTGGGGGACTGGTGGAGGGTGCCCCTGGATGCTGGGGGGTGGGGGTGATAGGGGCCATAAGTGGGGGCTTGGTGGAGGGTGCTCCTGGATGCTGGGGGGTGGGGGTGGTGGGAGACATGAGAGGGGGCCTGGTGGAGGGTGCCCCTGCACTGCTGGGGGGTGGGGGTGATAGGGGCCATGAGTGGGGGCCTGGTGGAGGGTGCCCCTGGATGCTGGGGGTGGGGGTGATAGGGGCCATGAGTGGGGGCCTGGTGGAAGGTGCCCCTGGATGCTGGGGGATGGAGGTGGTGGGAGACATGAGTGGGGGCCTGGTGGAGGGTGCCCCTGCACTGCTGGGGGGTGGGGGTGCAGGGGGACATGAGTGGGGGCCTGGTGGAGGGTGCCCCTGCACTGCTGGGGGGTGGGGGTGGTGGGAGACATGAGTGGGGGCCTGGTGGTGCTGCCCCTGCACTGCTGGGGGGTGGGGGTGGTGGGAGACATGAGTTGGACATGAGTGGGGGCCTGGTGGAGGGTGCCCCTGGATGCTGGGGGTTGGGGGTGCAGGGGGACATGAGTGGGGGCCTGGTGGAGGGTGCCCCTGCACTGCTGGGGGGTGGGGGTGGTGGGAGACATGAGTTGGACATGATTGGGGGCCTGGTGGTGCTGCCCCTGCACTGCTGGGTGGTGGGGGTGATAGGGGCCATGAGTGGGGGCCTGGTGGAGGGTGCCCCTGGATGCTGGGGGGTGGGGGTGATAGGGGCCATGTGTGGGGGCCTGGTGGAGGGTGCCCTGGATGCTGGGGGTTGGGGGTGCTGGGTGACATGAGCAGGTGTGCAGGGTAGTCCCCTGTGGTGTCGGCTGCCTGCAGGGGCCATGGAGGGTGTACAGGGAATACCTGGGAGCACACAGCCAAATCGCGTGTAGAATTTCCCGCGTACCCCTGTCATACACGTACCCAGCCAAATCGCGTGTGGAAATTCACGCACACGTACCCGGCTAAATCGCGTGTGGGACTTCCCGCGCACCCCTGAGATCCACGTACCCAGCCAAGTCGTGTGTGGAAATTCCCGCACACGTACCCGGCCAAATCGCGTGTGGAACTTCCCGCGCACCCCTGAAATCCACGTACCCTGCCAAATCGCATGTGGGACTTCCCGCGCACCCCTGAGATCCACGTACCGAGCCAAGTCGCGTGTGGAAATTCCTGCACACGTACCCGGCCAAATCGCGTGTGGACCTTCCCGCGCACCCCTGAAATCCACGTACCCTGCCAAATCGCGTGTGAGACTTCCCGCACACCCCTGAGATCCACGTACCCAGCAAAGTCACGTGTGGAAATTCACGCGCACGTACCCGGCCAAATCGCGTGTGGAACTTCCCGCGCACCCCTGAAATCCACGTACCCTGCCAAATCGCGTGTGAGACTTCCCGCGCACCCCTGAGATCCACGTACTCAGCCAAATCGTGTGTGGAAATTCCCGCGCACGTACCCGGCCAAATCGCGTGTGGAACTTCCCGCGCACCCCTGAAATCCACGTACCCTGCCAAACAGCGTGTGAGACTTCCCGCGCACCCCTGAGATTTACGTACCCAGCCAAATCGCGTGTGGAAATTCCCGCACACATACCCGGCCAAATCGCGTGTGGAACTTCCCGCGCACCCCTGAAATCCACGTACCCTGCCAAATCGCGTTTGAGACTTCCCGCGCACCCCTGAGATCCACGTACCCAGCCAAATCGCGTGTGGAAATTCCCGCGCACGTACCCGGCCAAATCGCGTGTGGAACTTCCCTCGCACCCCTGAAATCCACGTACCCTGCCAAATCGCGTGTGAGACTTTCCGCGCACCCCTTAGATCCACGTACCCAGCCAAATCGCATGTGGAAATTCCCGCGCACGTACCCGGCCAAATCGCGTGTGGAACTTCCCGCGCACCCCTGAAATCCACGTACCCGGCCAAATCGCGTGTGGAACTTCCCACGCACCCCTCAAATCCATGTACCCTGCCAAATCGCGTGTGAAAGTTCCCGCGCACCCCGGAATACACGCACACGTTATTTTTCAGTCAACGGGTGTCCGTGTTTGTGGGTACCCCTTTGCACGTCATTTGTCCTGGAGGGCCACAGTATAGGACATTCATCATGGCTGTATATAGGTGCTATTTGTTGGCGCACCTTTTGGCGCACATTTATTACAGGCGCAGAGACGCTACCGCCTGCTTTCTTGTTGCGGTCGTGTTTGCGCCTGTGCGCTGGTTTGACCGTGCGCTTTTTTGCCCTATTCAATTCCATGAATACGTGTTGTAGGCGAGCGTGTGGGCGTTCCGTGCACTTGCACCCTGTACTTCCCCCGTGACGCCCACATTTTGGCAAGTTGTTCCCCATTCCGAGTGTTACGCCCCGTGTTCCGCCTACTTTTGTTGTGTGCGCCGCGCTATGTGCTATTTTCGCTGTGGCCTGTGCGATTTTCGCTGTGACCTGGCGCACGCCGTTAGATGGCCTGTGCGCCAACGTGCGCCACGCACTTTTTTAGCACACATCCAATGGTTTACTCGCGCACGGCCTTCCATGAATCGATGTGCGCTGCTTTTCGTGCGATTTTCGCACTTGCACTGCGATTTTCGCTATTCCACTGGGAATCGCTCATTTTTGGCCACTTGCGCCGCGCTAATTATTCCATGAATCGGCCTGGTATTCTCATCACTGATGGGAAAAACTGATTCCAAACTTCAGCACACCCACTCATCCTCAGCTGGCAATATGTGCAACTATTCATAAAATCATGTTCATGCAGTATATTTATTGGAATGGGTTATCAATAATGCAGTGTTGTGTGCTTTAAGAGATGTTAATCGTGAGAAGGACCCCTTGGAAAAGGAACACTGGATCTGTAATGTAGTAGAAGGTGGCCTAATTCTTTAGTGCCTTGAGGCTTGATTTACAGGACATATTTCAATGGGATTCTCCCTTGGAAAACGTTTTTATAAATCAGGCCCTGGGAATGTTCCACCTCATCCCCAGACAGTTACAGTAATTGTTTTATTATGCGTTTGCATTGGATGGCCCCCATGTAGGCGTTTACACAGTCTATACACTTGCAGGGAGCTCTGAATGAACAGCCTATGGAGGTCATTATCCTCATGGCAAAGTGCAGAAATGCATACAAAGCACGTGCTAAATCTTTTGGGCGTGCTTTTTACTTTTATACATATTTACTTTGATGTGTATGGCCATTCCGCCATACAAATTTCAACCAACATCTGATTTTGGTGCTGGCAGCAATGTGTTGCATCTTTATCGAATCCACCTGATTCATGGAACACTGCAAAGTGTCTTTTGGCATCATGGAAAAGTGCAAAGATTTTTGGTGCTCCTTTATCATGAGTGGGTTATGAGCTATGATCATTTTAACTTGCATTGAACGCAGGCTGACACTGTGATGAATTGGATTCTCCCCTGCATACGTGCAATGCTGATTAGAGGCTAAGAGCCTGATTTATTGATTATTTTGGCGTGCAAAGTCAGTTCAAAAATACACTTTGCAGTGCTCCATCCCGATTAATGGAATAGTGCAAAGTGCATTTTTGCTGGGCAAAGTGACTTTGCATGGCAAAATACACTGCACTATTGTATGAATCAGCGTGTTTGCTGACATTGCAAAGTCACTTAGCCGCAGTGAAAAGTCACTTTGCAGCATGCAAAATATTCCATGAATCAGGTCCTACATTGTCCAAATAGCCCTCACACTGCTACACGCCAAGAGCCAACACAATCATAAGGGTAAAAAAGGCACAGATAAGAGATAAACCTCCTTGCCTTGTGTGGTAACGTGGGTAGAGGGAAATCTATGTCCTTAAGAAGGATGTGAATGTGATTCAGTAGCGAAAAAAACAGCAAAGCATAACAGTCCAACATAAAGGGAATGTCCAATTAAGGTTCTATAAAAGTAAATATACTTTAATCAAACACAACATCTACAAAATAACAAAATAGGAAAATACTACACAAAACTCAGCCCTGAGAAAAGAACAGAGAATAAGCAAATATGGCACAATTCCGCACTTGGAGTAAAGAATCAAGGGTGTGAGGCAAGTAAAATCCAAAATGTTCTTTGAAAAGGGAATTAGTGACCAAACCATTTTTTAGCGACCAGAACTGGACCAAATGGGCAGTTAATAGTCAATAGGACCCCTTTGCAGTTCTTGACAGTTCAAAAGCATTGAAACAGGTTTTTAGCTGTACTTTGCGATTTAAAATGGTACTTGAAAAATGAAGAATTGCTGATCGTGACGTCCACTAGTGTCAGTTCGACTGTCAACATGATGGCGAGGATGCTGTTGACTGGATACATGGATAGAGCAGTTTGGCGTGGTGTGTCAAAATCGCTGTCAACTGTCTGGGCCTGGTCAACTGTCGATGAAGAATGGCAACAAAAGGGTTGGCAGTTCAAAAGTGACTTGAATGTTGTGGCTGCAATGAAGATCATCTGGTTTGAGATGTGGCAAAGACATGTTCAGTTGGCGTGGTGCAGCAGCAAACTTGTTCTAACATGGAGCAAAGTAGTTCAACGTGGTAGAGAGCAGAAATCAGCTCTCGAAGGTCCTGTAAGTTCAAAGGTGTCAAATTGGGCTTGATTCATGGTTCAAAATAGTTAGAGTGACGAAAACAGGATTCCTGGCTGGCTTGGTCCACTGGTTGCAGCGAGTGCTAACCAGTGTATCAAAGGGAGGTTTTGGCCTTGTTTTCGTTCTCCACAGCATCAGGGAGGTTTCTCCACAAATGAGGTATCCGACAACACTGTGAGCTCCTGGGTACCATTGTGGCTGGCAGAGTGGGAGGTGATGTTCCAGCAGCAGTTCATCCCTCCCTGGGGATAGTTAGGGGACAAAGTTCCCCTTTGCCTTGCACGCTCAGCCTCCACCTCACGTTTGGAGGACTTTGGACAGATCCACTCTCACAACAGAGCTCTATTGGAATCTTCTTGAAGGGTTAGAGTCCAATAGACTATTGTGTGGCCACTTCTTTTAAAGGCAAAAGCCCACAGGTGATTGGACTAAAGCTTGCCTGCTTTAGGGGTCCAATCCCTGTTCTTTAAAGAAGGTTACTGTGCCTTCTGACATTTCCCCCACAGTGCTTTGTGGGAGGGTACAGGAAGGAGAGACAGTGGCAGAGAGAAACATGATGTCGGAACCTTCCCCCGACTGTACGGAGCATTCCCTGTCTACACTAACCCCACCCCTTCCCTTCTAACTAGGCTCAAAGTACACTGTGTTATGCAACTCATTGGTGTGAGGCTACTCTTTTTGAATGTTGTGCTCCTTTGATTCTTGGGTATAGGGCAGCATCCTATTGAGTAGCTGTCCCTGGAGCAGGGTGTTACCTACCTCACAAAGTGATCAAAGAAGAGGCATGGCTACCAGGTTCCTGTGCTGTCAGGACCAGCAGGACTACCCTGTCTAGCCTAGGGATGGACGGGTCTATTGGGAACTCTCGAGAGTTCCCAGTATGCCTCTACACACTGGGCATCTTTTATATGGCAACTTCCACATTTTCTCCTAGGAAAAGGGTTGGGCTTGCTGAACATGGGTAATGTGGGGCCACTTTGAAAATCATTACAAGGGCCTCTTTCAGTTCCCAGTCCACCCCTGGGTCCACACATGATCTCGCCAGAATACAAATCAACTCCCACAGCTGAGAAGGCTCACAGGTGCTGCCACATGTGTGACATACATTTGAATGTGAATACAATGATTTTGAGCAGTGCCATGCACCATGCCCTAACTCAGACATTACTTATATTTTGAGTTTCCCCTGACTCCAACATGGGCTACCAATAATCATTATAGTTTGGAACAGTGGCACATATCCGAAGTGTACTCCAGTGACTTTGGGTGTCTCTTCACTTGTCAAGAGGGCATGTGTGACCTGGAAATGCTCTGTGCCGCTGTAGGGCAGGTGCTGCAATCATACTACTAGTGCAGCAGTGCACAGGTGTATACTATGCTTTTGTCATGGATCTTAGGAAATAAAACTCTGATCAGCAGATTACCCTTTCATCGATTGAATTACTGAATCATTGAATTAATTAATAACATTTTAAAAATCCAGGGTTTCTACATCCTGACAGACTTTCGAAATGAAAATATTTCCCTTTTTACTGCATAGGAAGGAATGCTTCTTATCCACCTTGTCAATCAACATCACATAACACTATTGCTGTACTGCTTAAATATAGTAGAGGCAGACATAAGTAGAACCTCAGCTGCAGCATCCCACAATTTTTCTAATTGTTCCTGACTTATGTAACCAGAGATTCCGGCTTGTCTTTGGTATATCCTGATCTCTAGAGCTTTGCATGGATGCAAATCATCATAAGTGCCCTGAGACCCCATATTCCTAAGTGTAGAGCGTAAACCACGTAAATTAGCTGTCCCGTGTGAGCAACCTTGCTTGGCTGACTGTGAGTATCCTAACCTTTTGATGGTTGGTCCTATTATTTTCAGTACTGCAGAATGGTTCTAAAGCAAAGGTGTGCACACTGACCCACCTTCAAAAATCCAGATAACTAATCCTTCAAGCAGGACAGACATTCTTTTGGAATGTATTTTTCTGGCATTTGTGCAGTGTGTAAAATGCTGCCCTCTCTGCCTTTCATTTCCAAAGACAAAGTAAAGCAGGCCTGTTCTGATCATGGAAATTGAGCTGAAGTTTGACTGAATCCACAGCCCTGGTCTTTTCATAGGAATGGAGTATGTGAACTTGAATGTAGTGACCACTGATAGGATTAGTGCCAACATGTGCCCAAGGGTGAAACATTGAGAGTTTGGGTCTCTTATTCAACCCGAATTTCAAATAAATGTGGGTGATCAGCACTAGCTGTCTTGACGCCTGACAAGAGCAGTTGACATGAGGTTAAGGTTTAAAGCCCTACTGAAGAAAATGCAAAGCCAGTGCAGGACAGTGATGCATTTTATTTTGTATTTATTTATTGTGTCATTGGTTTTAACATTGAAACCTTTACATAAAAATATAAAACATTCCATAACATTCCATATATCCACAGAAAAAAGTAACACAATATAAAATGCCGTTAAAAGTGCATTAATACAATAATTAAACAAAAGAAAATATATTTCTTATGTAGCGCTGCACACCCATAGGTCTTAGAGTGCTGAAATAACAGAAGGCAATATTATCCAACACAGTGGTACTCAATTTATCGATCACAGAAGCATGAAATACTGAGTTGACTGTGCCGGGACTCAACCTGCCACAGCAGGCCGCGTATAGATATCAGGGGCAAGGGCGTAGCTAACAGTGCTAACTGACCAGCTAACTCTAAAATTCCTAAATTGATATCAAATTAACTCTGGATTAAAATTGAATCGAGGAATTACATAGTGCAAACGAGGTGGTATCAAACAATTGTTCCCTTAACACTTTCCACAGGTCTAATCTCATGTCTTCCACAAACTTCTCCAAATAAATATTCAGAAGATGTCCTAACACTTCACACCCTAACAACAGATGCCTAACCGATTTGATTTTAGTCATACAATAACGGCAAAATGGACTCTCGCACCCCTGTAATTTCCAAAGATTACAAATTTCTCTTGTCAACAAAATATGACATTGAAACCTCAAAATCCAAAATCGAACATGCAAATTGCCAAATTGGGTATCTGATTAGTTTGAGCACCATAATTCTAAATGATCTATGTGATTTTGCTAGATCTTCATAACTCTTACATTTTCCTAATTCCTAATTGCAGCAGGCTTGCCACCAAATATATTTTGGTATTAGCAAATGGGTTTATTATTAACTCTTTCCGATCCAGACCTCTTTTACTTAATTAAACTGAGCAATCATTTACATAGGAATTGTCAATATTTGCCTCATCCATGTTAAAACACCCTTGTAGCGAATGGGGAGCAACATTTTTGCACAGCCGCAAACATTTCCACAGCACTTACATTTAGTGATATGATTCCCAATTCAAAACCTATTGCAGTCATGGACGTTGATTGTGGGAGGGCTGTGGTTGCTCTCCATAGCAAGCCCTTGTTAAAATCCAGATTAAGGTCAAACAATTGGTGATACAGGAACGTATATAATGGCTGGTATAATGTTCCCTTCATTAAACATGCAACAATGATAATTTCACAAATCACTTAGAAAATGTTTCATTTGCGATAATACGATAATAAGTGCTCAGTTTTCGCCTTTAAGTAAGTAATTAAAACCAATTTGTTTCGCTGGGCATTTATTTAAAAACACAAGAATTGAATCTCATTCACGACTTCCAATTTATTCTCAAAGAGCCACCAATTTTGTCACCCCTTCCCTACCTGCGGCAGATTTAAGGACCTTTGTTTTTGTTTTATTTATGGTGAGGTCACTTGCCTTTGTATATTGCTCAAAAGCAATTAGCAAACATTGCAAACCTGCTCTTGTGCAGTCAAACAATAAAATGTTGTCCGCATAGGTTATCCATGGCAATTTTGTGCCACAGATCGTTGGCCAAACGAAAGCAGCTTTCAACAATGCCTCATCCAAATCAGATAGATATTATTTTAAAAGAAAAGGCGCTAATATGCAACCTTGTCACAGACCATTGTGGGCATGGATTTCCCTTTTGGCGTCTCCGAACAAATGAAGCCTCACCCTTAATACTGTATTGGTATGCAAGTGAAAACGGATTTCCAGAAGATGGTCTTGGGTGCCCCACATCCTTAGTTTTGTCCATAAAGTATTACTACATCAAACAGCAAGAGGTAAATCTATGCTTACTGGGTAAGTTGTTGCCAACCGTTTTTGCCAGACAAATCTTTGCACATGGCCCACCACCAAACCAGGCAAAGGGGTCCCCAGGCCTGGACAGTACCCAGTCTGATTAATTAGGTTTCAGAATCACTTTTGTGCCCAACCATTGCTTTAATTCTTGCAAAAGAAACGATTCAATACTTTGGAATCAACATCCAATAAGGCAATTGTCCTATAACTCGAGGTAACACTTTTATTTCCTTTTTATAAAATCAGTCCTATGTATGTAGCATTACAAGTGTCTGGCGTTGTTTTCTCTTGAATAACCAACCTAAACTAATGCCTTAATAACACAGCTCACATCTTTGAATCAGGCTTTAAAATATTATTGCATAGACCAATAGGGCCTGGAGCATGCAACACACTGTTTTTCTTAATCAAAATTGAAATATCTTCTAGATCAAATGTTAATGACCTAGCACCTTCCGATTCCTTAAAAACATCCATACATTTCGCCAGGACAGGTTTTGCACATGTGCTATTGATCCTTGTTCAACAATAGCGTTTTCTTGGCAATACAATTTGAAATTGCCAGTAGAGTTTGGTAATTTCCAGTAATTTATATCTTACGTATTTAAAAAGCTCCTTGACATGTCTTACTCTTCCTTCTTATACATGTGATGGTGTAAAGCTTTAGCTTTGTTTTTATACTTCTGGTTTGTCTTGTGGATTGATTCTCTTTTATCAGTCCTTCCTAAACAATTCTTATTTATCCTCCTGGTGATCTAGACCTCCTGAGAAAATAACCAGGGCCTCACAGAGTGGAGCCGAGGAGAGAATTCTTTGAAAATCTGTGCATTTTATTTATAAAATTCGGAAAGACTAAAGAAGTACATACGCTCCATCCATTATCTTGAAATATGCAATACAATTCTTGCCTTATTCTTACATAAAAGTATGAATTAGATTAGAGGTCCAAATTAACCTATTTTTCTTCGCTAAAACTTGTACAACCGGTACTAGACTTCTATGCATCCGGTAACCAGCTCCCTGAAAATGTGCATGTAAATTTGGTGATCACTCGGGGCACAATCAGACACAGAAAACATTGCAAAGGTCTGAAACCTTTTTTTCTGAAGCATCAATATAATCAAGCCTTGACTGCTGGGATCCACGATGCCAAATATATTTCCCGTCCCAATCCCCTTGCATATTGCCATTCAATACCATTACATTTGTTTCCTTGAAGAACTGGGTCCAGCTTTTTTCTATGTGTCGTTGTTTAGAACTTGCTCCCTCATCTTGTTTCTTCCTACAATAATTCCCCATGCCCTTCCCCAAACAATCTGCTATCAAGATGTTCTCATTTCTTCGTAAACTATACCATTCCAATAAAATGCTTTCTAATTTGTCAAAAACCACTTCCTTAGGACGACCAAATAATCACACTAAACATTTATCACCAACAATCATCTCCCTCTACTTTCATTTTCACATGTACTGCTTACAAGCTGGGAACCAAATCATCCACAGCTTTCATTTGCCAAACCCAATTGGTATTCACCGCCACCAAAAATGCAAATGTCCCCCTTGGGTCTATCCGTATTTTCCCTTGTTGCCCTTTGCAATCTAATTTGGAACCATCTAGAGGCACTTTTTCCAACAAAAAGGTTTCTTGCAACAGAATTATTTCCACTTCTTGGAGTTTCCCACACATAAAATTGTCCTGAAGTAAATGTTGGAAGCCCCTTGAGTTCCACGAAATTATGCTAAAAGCCCAGATGCTTCCCCCTCCCTGGAGATTTACACCACACACAAGCAATCTTCAGAGTCTGGGCTCTGCTTCTGTCCCAGTGCTGACATTGAAACCTTCCGAGTTGGAATTGGACAAACGTACATGATATGGTCAGAGGTTGCAGCATATCATTGAACAAATTATTAAGTCTCATTTGGCTCTGTCCTGCTAACTGCAGTATTTTGTTAACAAGGTTTTAAAGTTGCTGTATACCCTGACCTGCTAACTGATGTAGATCAAAGCATCTTTGCTTGAGTTCTTCTGTTGCTGCAAGAATGTGATTTTAAAGCAGTTGAGAAGGTATGACCAAGGCCACAACATCCATCCTAGTATCATCTACAAAGTCTACTAAATCTATATCTCTTCATTTCATAATCAACAGGACTGGAATGTCATGCAACATTGCTAGGATGTTGCTCCTGTTAAATGAATTCAATTCAGCAATCTCACTAAGTCAGTGCCTCGTCTGGGATGCCCAAGGGAAGCCCTTATTTATATATTTTTATGACAAGTTATACTCTGGAAGATAAACCCTTATATAACGCCCCCCTCTTTGAATCCCCCTGACCTCACTGAGCCAAGAAGTAGGTTTGTTTTGCAAATTAAAAAGGTTTATTTGAAAAATTAAACAATAGAAATATATCACACTTTTATAATAAATTAATATTTGATATCACAATTAGACATATGACAGTGATCAACACTGGATGAGGTTATACTAGCACACTGGTTTAATTACTTAGGAGTAGTATAGAGGATAAGGTAGCGGAGAATGCTTTATATGGAACAAGGAAATGCAAGGTGGAAAAGAAGCAACACAGGAATAAACTTGATATGATTTCAGCAAAACATAATATAATCACTTTTCCCCTTTTGGCAATTCACCCCCCCTCTATGCAATGTAAGGAAGTGGAAGTAGCACACACAGTTTTCAGGAATACAATCACAGTACAATACGAATTCAGTTTCCCCCTAGCAAGCTTAGAGAAACAAGGATGATTTTAAACACAAGCAAAGTACTTTAAAGGTGGTATGCAAAGAAGGGAAAAATATGCTAAAAATGATTTTAATTCCCTATAAGAGAATCAGGGTGGGTGATAGCTACTTTAAATTAGTTCAGGATCACTTTAGCAATGCTCTATGAATGATTGTCAGGTTGCAAACGAATTTCAGCAAAGGAAAGCAAGAAGATGCTATTTTGACACGTGAAGAAATTTGAGCCAAATCGCAGCACTTTTTCCGAGTGCGTCCAGCGCGATTACGGAAAATGTATAATGAATAGAAAGTTCTGGGTTCGTTGGAAAGCGCAGAATCTTAGCTTTATAATGAAAGTTAAATCTCGCTTCTAGCACAAACGGTTCAAGAGATACGGACGATTTCGTGAAGGTAGATTCTCAAAATAAAAGTAAAGCTCAGAATGACAGAAGACAGTTTTGCAGCTTTGAATCAACAGGAGGGACATGATTTCTATGATGCAGTTCTCAATAGGTTAAAATAGTTTGAATTAGATTATTTTAAACTAAGAGATTGGTTTTGCACAGTTCTGGCTGAGTACTCATACTATATTTTGGACAGGAATGCGACTTCGTCACGGATCGGTCAATAGGTTTAGCTGCAGTTCTCTCTGTTCGGCGGGTCAATCAGGCACCGGTTCTGCTCACAGCGGTCTGGTCTGCGGTTCTGCTATCGGCACTTCTTTCTGGGTCTGCTACCGGTTCTGTCAAAAGTTCTTGGCAAAGAATTCATCACTCGCCCGGCTGTAGAATAGTTTGGTTTGATTGCTGGATTCTGAAGGCCTGCTGAAAAAGGATTTAGCTGGTGGTCCAGGCCTCTCTGCTTTAAGTTCTGGAGTTAAGTTCTGGTCTCTGGAGATTGATGGATTTGAAGTCTGGAGTCTCCCGGCAAAGCGTCCCGCAAGAAAGTGGAAAGTGAATGTCCCTGCCTGGGTTTCAGTGGCTCTTTTTATGTCTTTTGAAAATGGGTGTGGATGCTAACTTTCTTTGCCCAACCCACTCACAATTTGATAGGTGAAGGATTTCTCTTTGACCTGATTTGAGAAGGGAACAGTGAGTCAGAGTGATGAGGTAGGTTTATGGTCAGAGGATCCTCCCCTTGTGAAATTGCAGACAAATCTATTTCTGATCCAAATACCCATTTATCTATGTACCATTTTTCTAATAATATATGTCCAGTTAACATATTTTCTGTAGCACCAAACCATCCGATCCCTGTCTTTGTAAGATGTCGTGTCCACTTTTGACAGAATTCTGCCCTTTTCATCCAGATAACGACCTCTAAACTTTTCCAGATTTTACACAAATGTGCACAAGGGATATGGGTTTCAGATGATGAAGTGTCAGATTTTTAACATGCATACATATGGAGTAACAACCTTATTTTCCGCTACTTCTCCCCAGAAGATACCACAGAGTCCTGACACCTCTTAAAATGCGCACAGAAAAATCACAAGAATGATGATATTATTTATATAATTTTTACAAGTCCACACTATGAATTATCCATCTTTTTAAAATCCTGCTCTGGCCCCAAAGGGGTGTGGTTTTCCAAAGCACATGGTGAATTTCTGGTTTGTCCACTTCCCCCAAGCTCAGCTTGCTCACAGAGGCACTTCTACTCCCACTTCTCCCAAGAGGAAGCTATTTTACGACCCCCCCCCAATATAACATTTGCCTGAGCCCAAGACAGTGCTTTGTTCAGTTTCCTGCAGTCCTAGGTGCTCCTCCCCTGATTAAATCGAGAGAGGTGTCATCTCCTTTTGGCAGGTGCAGCAGAATGCAGCCAGGCCTGGGAACACAGCAACTGATGAAGTTTCAACTCCTGTCGGGGGTAGTTGTCAAGCAGAATTCAATCTCTTTAAGCCAGGCTTCAGCTAAATGTCACTTTGGTTCCCAGTTTTCTACATTCAAACCAAACTTGCAATTTTTACACATGCAGCTAGAATGCTGATTCTAAGTTCAAAACTATGACATTTAACAGTTGCAAACTATGTGACACTCAACAGTAGGTTACTCATTTATTCTAAACATTTCGATTTTAGTGGCTTTAAACCCAAATTCACTTAAGCTGCTGACATCCCCAGCTATTTTCAATACATACATTTAGACAATTACTTCCTTCAAGTCATTTCAGAATATAGTTTTACATTTTATACACCTCTTTGTAAGTCTTTCTTTGGCCTGGTTTGGTTCATTTGTTCAGTTTTACACAAGTGTCTGGTGGTTTTAAAACGCCGGCTTTCTGGTAGTGGTGAGCACCAGTATTGCCCCCATTTTTGACATTAATAACAACAGATTTTGAACAGCACCATATTCCTTAGCACTGATTTCGCTCATGGTGCTTCTGGCCCCTCACGCTCACACTGGTGGGTGGCAGGTCAGGCGACCATTTTGTTGTGTGCAAAGACTGCACGGTTCTCCAGGATTCTAGCGCAAATGTGGGCTTTTCCGCCCTCTTGGATTTCCTAAGCCCAGAGCACCAAGTGTTGCAGCATAATAGTCCAAACGTGGGTCAAGACACCCAACACTCCGTTGTAAGATGCATTGTCCTCCTGCGGAAACACTGCTTCCAAAATTAAGCAAGGATTGTTTGACTATGGACTTTAGGCGGCCTGCTCAAATGCCTTACTTTGAAGTCTGTTAGAAATGGAGGACTCAGTGCTTGAGACTGAGCTATCATAATTAGGATCCTGGAGTTTAACAAAACACGTTTGTTTGCTTAATCGACAAGAGCCAGCAACACAAGTGAGTTGCTGAATTGGCTAATTAGATGACTCTACTTTGTGATGCAAACGCTGTCCAACGATCATCACATCCCCAGTAGTTGAGAAATAACTTTTACCCATTAACTGAGGTTCCTTTTGGATCGAGATGTCATTCTGTAGCCTATGTTCCACCACAGGGGTCCCCAGGGCATCTTCAGCCACCAGGCCAATTTCCTCTCTTCAGCTACAACCTTTTCCATCTTTCTTTCCCTGAGACATCCTCACTTTGACAGATGTTTCTAATATTGGTGCCAATCGATCATACCTGGACCCTATCCTTTGAAACTGGCTGCCACCGCTTTTTGGTTCCTTTGCCAACTCTTCTTCATGTATATGCAGAGACCTATCCATAACCAACACAAATACTATCATCATCCATTTTATATATAAACCACCTGTCCCCATCTCTTCCTTCAACGATGATATCGCTCTCCTGCTCTCTAACAAAACCAAACCCAACTCACAGATACTTATTCTAGGTGACTTCAATCTCGGTGACTTTGTCTCACCAAAGATGACAAAGCAAACATGGTCGCCAACACTATCTCAGAGCTAGGATTCACCCATCAGATCTCTCAATCAACTCACAACAAAGGGAGAACCTTTGACTGTTTAGCAGACCTAAATTACGACACCACAATTCTATCCAACACACCATGTGTCTGGACTGACCACCACCTTATCACCTTCACCATCAACAAAGATAAACAAGCCTCACCAATGCTATCTAATGCTCCACCCACATTCACAAGAAATAGCAAAAAATAGCACAGTTGAAAAACTAATCCCACTACACCAACCCATCATCGCCTTTATACCCACCATTGCTAACCCCACGGAACTAGTAGACCTTTGCAACACAACAATTCTCAAAGCCATCAACACGGTTGTGCCACTTAAACTACGCAAAGCCATACGAAATCTGCCCATATGAAAGGTAGGACTCTCAATTGGGTAGCTGCCCTTAACTGCACCATTACCCTTAAGGACCCTCTACCTCTTGTCTGGTCGGACCACCATCTCCTCTCGCTAGATATCAATATCTATAACCTAGTGCCCAAACAGGCATTTATTGCACCGGCCTGCCCGACTAGGAATAAGAGCAACATCACAGATGAAGCCCTAATACCTCTGGTAGTCCCCAGTCTGAACGCTCTACCAGACACAGATGACTTAAACCTGCTAGTCAACCCCTACAACGAATCCATGTCTAAAGCTATCGACATCATTGTCCCGCTAAAAATTTGCAAAGGTAAACCAAAAGCTCACCTGAACTCTTGGTACACTCCTGAACTGAAACTCCTCAGACAACAAAAAAGCAAATTAGAAACACTGTGGAAAACTACTCCCTCTCCAGATAATAGAACTAAGCTTACTAACATTACCGCTCTCTACAACAATGAGATAATATGTGCTAAAAAAAGAATCCTACACTCTAGGATAACCCAGGCAGGCTCCAGCACGAGAGAACTATTTAAAATACTGAAGGAACTTGAAAACCCCAATCCACCCACAGATACCTGCACCAAGGATAAACCCTGGTGCATAGGCATCCAGAATGCCCTCGCCAACAAAATCATGGGGCTCCAAACCAAAATTCAAAATAAACGACAACAAATTACTTCAAGCTCAACACCTAGTCCAACCCCACCATCGCTGTCTGTTAGCAACTCAGGCTTTGCCTTCAAAAAGGTAACTATACCCGAAGTACAAAAAATGATTGCCTCCATGAAACCCTCTAACTGTAAAGGGGACAGCTGCCCCGCCCAGATCATAAAAGACGCAGCCAGGGATCTATCCGCGTTCATCACCAAACTAATAAACCTATCATTCACCAGCAACTCAATCCCTAGCAACTTGAAACAATCATGGGTTCTACCATTGTTAAAAAAACAAAAAAAACACTTGACCCGTCTATACCAACCAACTATAGACCTATCACCACCGTCCCTTTCTTACTAAAAATCCTAGACAGAGTGGCCTACATACAAATTCAATAATATCTAGAAACCAAGCGACTATTAGGGATCGGTCAATCGGGCTTTCGTCCTCAACATGGGACAGACACGGCCCTTGTTGATCTCAAAAGCCAGATCGACGAACTCAAAGATAAAGGTAGGGCTGCCATCCTCCTTCTTTTAGACCTCTCTGCTGCTTTTGACCTGGTTGACCACAAAATCCTTTGTAACCACCTGTCAATGGCAGCACACTTCTCCCATTCGGCAATCACATGGATCCAATCTTTCCTCGATAACAGGACCATGCGTGACTTCTCTCCACTAGCAGCATCCGACCCGATTCCCATCACTTGTGGTGTCCCACAAGGTTCCTGTGTTTCGCCCACTTTGTATAACATTTTTACAAAGCCGTTATTCGACAAGCTGGACCATCTGGGTGTCACCTACACCAATTATGCAGATGACACCCAGATTCTCCTAATTATATCCGGTAACTACAACACGGACATCAGCCGGATCAACAAAGTCTTCTCCATCATTCAGGCACGGATGGCCACAAATGGCCTCTGCCTGAATGATGACAAGACTGAATTGCTCCTTGTCAGATCCGCCAAAACCATCCAGAAACTTATTCCCAGCTATACCAACTTCACCATTGATGGTAATACTATTCCCATCGCAAAAAGTGTAAAAACCCTTGTTTTCTATCTAGATACCAATACCAACCTATCCAAACACATCAATATGACCGCCTCAGCCACAGCCTACACAGGTAAGCTGATTAGGGCCTGCAGACCGCCGCTATATTGACCTATCCACCAATAGCTGCCTCACACTAGCCAGAGCACTTATTCAGTCCAAACTTGACTACTGCAATGGCTTATATGCAGGTGCAAACAAATCCGTAATCAACAAATTACAGGTCCTCCAAAATAACGCACTCCGAGCTGCTCTTAATATTCCTAGGAGAGAACATATCTCTGCTATTAGAAAATCATGTAAATGGCTCTCCATCCAACAAAAAGTCGATTTACAAACTATCTGCCTCTCTTACAAAGCCCTCAACCACCTTGCCTGCCCTATCTAACTGACATATTTACCTTGAAACCCACCACCAGAATCACCAGATCCACCAACACACTAAGCCTGGTGGTGCCCAAATATTCCCATAAAAGAGCCGGCGGATCCAGTTTCCCGGTTTTAGCCACCCAACTTTGGAACACACTTCCAATGGACATCAAATCCACTGCTACCTTTCAACCATTTAGAACCCAGGTCATCACCTGGCTACTGAATAAATAACTAACACCATCTCTGGTCCTTTGGGACACCTCACATACACACCAGTATGCACCCACTAACACCGCACATTCACTGACACAGCCTCTATAACTCCATCTCTTATGTACTCATTACAAATGTATTGCGAAATTTTACACTTCTGACTGCCTTTTGTATCTATTGTATATTTGTAAACTGTATAAATGTGGCACTTTTGCTCCCATGTATATATCTGCCATGTAACCATATTCGTAAGCGCCCATATACTCCTGGGTCTGGAGCGCTTTACAAATAAAATAAACAAACAAAACAAACAAACCAGGTGCGCACCTCAATTCCTGGTTCACCCCTGAACTAAAAATCCTTCGCAAAAACAAGAGACATGCCGAATCAGTATGGAAACACTCCACCTCAAATCTTCAACAAGATGTCATACACTTCAGCCTCCAACAACATACAAGTCAGCAATCATCCAAAAGAAAAATAACATGTACAATATGAGAATCAGCATGGCCAAATCCAACATGAAAGAGCTTTTTAACATCCTGAGAGAGCTCGAATCCCCATCCCCCAAACCTGACACACGCACCAAAGATACCTCTTGGTGTACGAACTATCAAGAAGCCTTTCTCAGCAAAATTGCCATGCTTCAATCAAAAGTCGAGTCTAAGAAAGCAAGCCTTACCATTGCTGATATCCTAACCTCACCCCCACTCACCAAACAGACAACAATACCTTGTTTGAATTCTCAACCATCACCACCAAAGAGGTTGAAGTCATAATATCCACCCTGAAACTGTCCAAATGCCAAGGCAACACCTGCCCGGCCCCAGTAATCAAAGATGCGGCCAAACATATAGCTCCATTTATCACCTCACTCATAAACTCGTCATTCACATTGAGCATAGTACCCAACAACCTTAAGGACTCTTGGGTCTTACCCCTGCTCAAGAAACCTATACTGGACCTCAACATCCCCACCAACTACAGACTCATCACAACAGTGCCTTTCCTTTTAAAAATTCTGGATAGCCTGCCTGCAGGTCCAGAACCACCTAGAGGAAAATAACCTACTTGGACTAAGACAATCGGGCTTCCGCCCTAAACATGGCACAGAGACCGCCTTAATCAACCTCAAGAAGACACAAATGGACAACCTAAAAGACAATGGCAAACTGGCCCTTCTACTCCTTCTTGACCTTTCGGCAGCTTTTGACTTGGTCAACCACGATATTCTATGCAAACACCTAGCATCTGCAGCCAACTTTTCTGACAAAGCCAAGATCCATGAGGGTCTTCGCACCCTCCGCCGCCGCCGAACCTGTCCCCATTAATTGTGGCGTCCCACAGGGATCCTGCATCTCACCCACATTATACAATGTGCTTACAAAACCTGTACTCGAAATTCTGTATCATTTGGATGTCTTCTACATGAACTACACAGATGACACTCAAATACTCATCCCACTAACAGGCGACTATTCCATTGACAACAAAGTCCTCAACGAAATTTATTCTATCATTCAAGAATGGATGGCCAAGTATGGACTTTGCCTCAATGAGGACAAGACAGAGCTTCTTCTTCTAGGTTCCCAATCCAGACTCAACAACCTTGACAAACTTTACCAAACATTCACCATTGACAGCAACAACAATTCTGTATCTAATGACGTCAAAACCTTAGGGATATACCTTGACTCCTCCCTCACCTTGACTAGAAAAATCAATGACATCTCATCCTCTCCCACCTACACATGCAAGCTTATCAATGCCTGCAGACCCTACCTATCGCCCTCCGACTGCACAACCTTAGCCACAGCACTAGTACTCTCAAAAGTCGACTACTGTAATGCACTCTACCTGGGCACTAGCCAAAAGAACATCAACATGCTACAAGTAGTTCAAAACAATGCTCTATGAGCAGCCCTGAACATACCAAAATCTAAACACATCTCAGATCCGAGACAATCCACCTAATGGCTATCTGTATCCCAAAGAATTGAGTACAAAAAACTCTCCCTCACCCACAAATGCCTGTGTAACCAAGCCCCCAGATACCTCACAGACAACTTCACTCACAATCCTCCATCTCGGCCAACCAGATCAGCTCAAACCCATTGCTTAAATGTCCCCAGACACAAGCTCCAAAGAGCAGGTGGCACAAGCTTCCCTGTGCTCGCCTCGAAACTCTGGAATTCCCTACCACTTGCTCTCAGAACCAAACCATCCTTCCAACGATTCAGACAAAATGCTAAAACCTGGCTACTTGCCAAAGAAGTCTAAGCCCACACCTATCACTCACTTGCAACACTTGTATATATATTTATAGATATAAATAACCACCACAACACGTAAAAAACCCTACTGCTCAAATATCTCTTTATATATCTAACATTCTTTGACTATTTTCAGTCCACAACTGTTTGTACATATCTTGCATATCCTGTACTACAATAACTATGTATATGTATATTTTATCCTGCATTACAATAACTATATATATATATATATATATATTTATATATATATATATATATATATATATATATATATATATATATATATATATATATATATATATATATATATATATATTATCTGTAACCATGGCAAGTGCCCAGAAGCCCCAGGGCCTGGCTGCGCTATACAAATCAATAAACTAAACTAAACTAAACTAAACTAATCTAAACCTAATAAACTTCAGTGATTAACCTTTATTAACTTTTTTAACCTTTTAAATTTGTTTGCTTATTTGCTTGCTTCCCTATATTCCATGGAGTCCATTTTCTTGGTCCTGAGTTGCATACTAGAGACACAGGGCCTCATTACACGGTAGGCGTTAAGGGTTTACGGGTACCGGTATTTTACCGGTACCGGTAAACCCTTACCGCCTTACTACGAGGTCCCTTTGCGGGTTGGGGAATTTAACGCCTGCTTTTTGCAGGCGTTAAAAACCAATCCGCAAAGGGACCAGGGAGCTAATTACGGTACCGCAATTTGCTGTACCGTAATTAGCGCCTTCCCCATTCCCATAGAGCCCTATGGGGTAAAAATGGGAATGGGGAAGGGCAATGGGGGAAGGGGGAATTACCGCCCCACCAACCTTGGAATAGGGCGTAATTCCCCTTTCCACCAAGGCGGTGCCGGTATTTTACCAGCATGGACCAAGGTGCTAATAGTCCACCTTGGTCCACCGCCATCCGTTTAATGAGGCCCACAGTATCATCCTCATTTACACAGTGTAGTCCTCCTCGCCTTGTAAATTATTCTAATGCTTACTTCAAGGGAGAGGTAACAGTTCTTCAAATGAATCCATTTGTCGATCCTGTTGAACCAGGCAGCAACCAAGATTACCACCCCTAGTTTGTTGCACACAGATCTCTATTTTATTTGGAATCTCTTGCAGTAGATTAGAATGTAATCTCACTGCATCGTTTATAATATTGTACACTTTTACTAATGAATTTAAAAAGAAATTCAGTGCAGCCATGGTGGGAGCATTCTGGAGCATTCTGTTCCTTAGCCATACCTGGGTGATGCAAATATTTAGTCATGCGTGATGACAGTGAGGAGTCGAAAGGAGCGTTTTTAGATGCTAGGCCTTGGGTGACAAAGAATGCCAGTGTATCAGAGAAGGAGACCAGATAACACCAAGCTTCCTCGTTCGTTAACCCCTAGCAAGCCCCTAGCTACCACATCTGACATTTCCACTCCCTTTCCCAATTCTTGGTTGTTTCCTGGTCTTGTTTGTCCAGTAAATTGAACAATATGTGAGCCAACAAGAGATCCAAATGATAAATCATCCAGACTGGCACTTCTGCCCCTTTGAAAAAAGTTGGTATTCTTCTGGTTGATGTTTGTTGAGGATAGTATATATTTTTGTGAAGAGCGATTTGTGAGAAACCCCCATTACTCAAATTTATAATCACACTTTCCGATTGTAAGACATGTACATGGGTAGTGGTCACATATTGTGGTGTTCGCATAAGCATAGCCAAATCGACTACATGTTCAACTACCTTACCACTGGACCACTGGAAAGCTGGAGGGCTCTGCACTATGCCAGGCCCCAAAGGGACCACAGACCAAACATCCATACTCCAAATACACAGCACAGGACTCTCCGGTCAGGTGCTCAGAGCTCAGTGCTTCTACACTACCTGCGCAGCAAGCCAAGTTCCCAAAGGCTAGAGGAGCAGTCCTTGCAACGTCCATGTCCATGTTCGTCAAGTCGCACCAGACTCCAAACCCTTGCTGGCCACTTGTGACAAACTCCCAAAGGTGACCAATTCGATCCATCTTTGCAGGAGTACAAGGATTAGAAGGGGCAAAAATTACCACTCAGCCCTCACACTTCTGCAAACCAAGAACCAACGCAATCATAAAGGTAAAATAGATACAATTAGGAGATACACCTCATTCGCCTTTTGTGGTAACTTGGGACGAGGAACAGCTATGCTCTTAAGAGGGGTGTGAATGTGATCCAGTGGTGACCCAAATAGTTCAATAATACAGTGCAAAATAAAAGGTATGTCCAATATTTTTGGGTGATGAAAAAAGGCGAAAAAGCAACCTAACCAATCACTAGGATCCAAAGCAAGTGTGCGTCAAGCAGGTCCAAATGTAGTAGCTCTGTGCAGCTTGAACGAGACATTCAGCAATGCAGGGCAGGGACTTTGCCAAGAACTCTTTGAGGTTGGGCCAAGACAGGTTATCACCACCAGGAATAGTCGATGTGTGATGTTCCAGAAGTTCAAGTTGGCTGGCAACACTGATTGAAATGGTGAGCTTGTTGCTCTGAGTAGCAGTTCAGCAAAGCAGCATATTCAAGGGGCCGATCGGGTCGAGTTGTGGCATAACCCCTGGTTTCAGTCAGAAAGTGCCTCTCCTTGGTTCGAGTCGGGTCCCAGTTCCGAGCTGTCAATTTGACTCTAGCAGGTGATGGGCTCAGCAAGGGTACTGTAACGGTTTATTGAGAAGCCACCCTCAACACAGGGAGTTCCCTCCTTCCATACTCAAGCAACTGTTTAATAGGTTCTTTTCTTTAGCCCTATCTCAGACACATATCATGCCGCTTGGATCCCTCTCCACTGAGCTAACAATGAGCCAAGAACCAGTCTGGTGTACGGGAAATATGTTGGTGTTTATTTAAATTAAAAGTAATAGAAATGACCACGAAAAATTCATACACCACTTTATCTGTGGCACAACAAAGTTCACTTCTCTCAGCATAAATAAATCACAGAAGTGAATTGAAAAGAACACAATCACAATTATTCACTTGCTACAAATTTCACTTTGCTAAATAATTACACCGGTCAATAACAAAAGTCACTATCATATAGTATTGTGTGATTTTGATTTTCCTGGAGGCTTAAAAGGCTTGCATTAGGATTTCAAGATTGGTACAAATGCATATGGCAATTATGATTTCGCCCACACTTTTGGTTTAAAATAAACACAGGTTGTCTGAGTGATTTGTTTTTCAGACCACCCCCCCTTGCTTTGTTCTATGTTGGGAAGTCTGGCAGAAAAATAAGAATGATTGGGGAATTTTGGGTTTCAGACTGCCTCATTTAAAGGCCTGTGTTGAGAAAGCTGCCTAAAAAGGTTGGACTGATTTAAAAACAAAGACACCACTCTTCCTGAAAGAAGTCGGGGTCAGATGGACAACAGGGATTACCCAATTAATGTATAGGCTATAGTTTCCAGCACAAACTGGGAAGTGAGCTTTGCTAATTTTGAATTTGAACAAACGTCACCCCATGGTGTTCTGCCAAATGGGGAATTAATCAAATTCATATTTATGATTAAATAGGATAAGGATCTGCAACTGTTTTGCCCCCACCCACTATAAAAGGAAAGGATTCAAGGCAAGCAGACTCCCCCACCTTTTGGTTTCCCAGGGGTCAGTTCTACATACATAGGAAGCCTCTGTTTACAGTTAAGGAACGCCAGCTGAATCTCAGAACACTTTGGACAGTTAGGGGAGGGGTCTTATCACTCCACTCTCAAAGACGGCCTCCCACTTGCCATCATAGGACCCAGTTAACTTTGAGGCCTTCCTAGAAATAGACAGCTCCACTCAGATGCACTCTCAGCAATCTCCTCTGGCGTTTCCTTCCAGCTGTAAAATGGTAAGATTCAGCAGCCCTCTCTGTCTCTCTGTCTGTCTTTCTGTCTCTGTGTTTCTCCTTTTTCTCTATCATAGTGCAGTCCCCCTTATATAGCAGCAATGACACCACCAATGTTACAATCATGGGGAAGTACCCTGCAATAATTCCTGCCACTCGGATTGTACAGTTACCCTTATCCCTCCTCCCAAACCCAGCCTCCAAGTCAGGACTTGGTTAGGGGTCTGGAGCAACATATGGCAATCCCCATTTGTAATCACCCTTTGTTCTCCTTTCAACTTTTTGGCAACAACTAGTTATCTATCACAACTTCATAATTTTACTTGAAACTGCCACAATAAACATATTTTCTGATTCAGCTAATCATGGAGAATTAGATAAACTGACCACCAAGTCTGTACCATGTAGCTAGCATGGCCATGTGGCACCTTTCTGCTGTATTCATAGAAACCACAACAGTTATGAATATGTCTGTTATCAATCATATCCCTAGTTTCATTTTCCACCCGCTCACCAACTCTCACATTTGGAACATGTACAGATCAGCCAGAAAACTAGTTTAACTGGCCATTACAGTTCCCTGAGTCACAGGTAGATGACTTTTCTATCCCCAAAATCACCTGGAAATGACATAAAAAAAATGGTACATAGATGAAATCCATCTACCTTATGATGGCTGAGAAAAAGGATTAATGATAATAGTCATTTTACATTTATTGTGAATCTTCATGTGAAACAAATTTCCCTCCTCCTGCCTTCCGGCCATTTGTTTTCACTGGGTCAGCCTGTACCCAGATTATTGTTTTTTTTATCAGTTTCCTTTGTGTTGGAAGCTTGCTCTTTGAAGTGGGTGTCCCCATTTTCACACATATTACTCATTCTCCAGCCAAGGGGATCTTCTGTTGCAGTCAATGCTTTCAGAGCCAGCAGGTCTGGAGAACGCTGCATTTGGAAATCTTTAGCAGGACACTTTATTGCGGTTGGTCATTAGATGGGAGATGTGATATCCAGACTGTGGTAAAATTCCTTGTGAAGTTTTGCCCACAGCCAGCAAAAGGGTCTGCCTTGGGCTGACATGTTTTCATGAAGACAAAGTGGCTCTTCAAATGTCACTGGAGGTTTGTAAGTGAAACATAATATACATTGCTTTTTGCCAACCCGCACATCATGTTTTGCTTTCCTGACATTTTATCTGTGAGCACTGATACTTTTTTCATTTTTAAAACTCCTTTAATTTGCCCACACCTGTGCAAGATGTTTTTTTTGTCAATGGTTAAAAATCCTTTTTTCCATGTGACAGGGATCTTTTATTCCTCCTTCTTTTGTAAATTAAATGCAGCTTATCCATTGGCAATGATAGGTAGGCCCCTTTCCACATGGCTCTTTGATTTTACTTGAAAAACAAAGGTCAGGCTGTTTTTGTTTCACTTTTTTAAATCTTGCTATTCATGTGAAAGGGACTTCTGTTTGGGGCCTTAAAATGCACCCCATAGTACAATGCATAGTTAAGCAAATGTTTGAAGTTACAAGGAGTGCCAGAAAGTAGCACCAGTGAGATCCCTCAGTGTCAATAGCATCGAGTTTGCTTCAATGGTTGTCCATCCAGGTCTGAGGTGCCGGAACAGGGACCTTTAGCAGATCTAGTGCTCCAGGTGCAGTGAGACCCAATTCAGGGGGCCTGAGGAAAGGGTGAGTCGTTTTAGGGTCTGCTCTCCAAGCTCTTGGAGACTCTGGTGCAGCATGGCAAGTCCTGGTCCACAGCAATTGGGCAGGGGCAGAGGCTGGAGGGCTCCTACTTCACCTAAGTGGTTGAGGGCTTTGGACAGGTCAACTCTCCCAAAAGAGGTCCAATGGATACTTCTCAGGTGTTGTTCCAAAGTGAATGAAAGAAGTAGTGGGAGACCACTTCTTTCAAAGGTAAAATGCCATACATGATTGAACTAAAGCTAGCCTGCGTTAGTGTTCCTATTTCTGCTCTTGAAATTAGTGGACATGTCCCTTCTGCATCATACCCAAAATGCTTTGTGCTACAGGAAGCAGAGTGGACAGGAAGCAGTGAGAGAGACTGAAAGAACATGATGTCAGACTCTTCCCCAAACTTTGCTGGTCTCCTGCAGACTAAACTAACACCACAAGCTTCCCAATAGAATCAAAGGCCTTTAAAATGCAGCACCCTGGTCTCAGGCTACTTCTTTTGAATGGGTGTGCTCCTGTGATGCCTGGACCAGTGCATCTGCCTGCTGGGTGACTCTGGCAGAGGGCATTTCCTACCCTCACAAAGAGATCAACGAAGAGACATAGCTATTCAGTTTCCTGTACTGCCATTTGTCAAGCTCATCCTATCTGGACAGAATACACATTACCTTCCACTGCGGAGATGACTCATAGGAGCTAACACTTTCGTGATATCAAATTGGATGTGCATGGCTGCCATTATCATAGGTAGTGCCATGCTACATGCCTTAACTCAGGCATAGCTTTATTTTAGATGTTATCTCGGCACCATTGTGGGCTACTTATGATCATCATAGTTTTGTTACGGGGGCATGTCATAAATTCAGCCCCTCTGCTGCAGAGACTTGGCTGTCACTGCAACTGTCAAATGAGCAACTGTGACCTCTGACCTTGCTTTGTGCAACTGGTAGAGCAGGCACTGCAAATCAGGATACTCCTGCAGCAGGACCCAGATAAACCCAATGCTTTTGGCATGGAGGTTAGGAAATGGGAATCTGATCAGCAGTTTACATACACAATTAGTATGGGTAAAATGGGTATTTGTGAGATTTGAAGTCAGACCATGTGGGTTAGTCATGTCAAGCCTACCTTGGTCTGGCTTTAATCTCTTCTAGGTTAATAAAATGAATAGTATTATGATGTATACACTACAAGTCATGGAATTCATAACAGGCATTAACCTCTGAAAAGTCAAAGAGCTGAGACAGTGTTAGTCATGCATTAGATCTGCGTGCACATTCATACTGTTGAATTTGCTTTATTGACTACCATTGATGTTAGGTATGTAATTATTTTATAATAGGGAGAGTCCAGTAGGGCTGATGCAGAGTGAATCACATTTCAAGCGGCCATGATGCAGAATGTCGTTCCTTGGATGTTGCTTAAATGAATTCCCTTTAGTCAAGTAGTATTGCAAAGTTATGAGACTCCCACCTGGGGAAAAGCAGGTTACATCCCTACAGTAAATGTTTCTTTTTTCTTCAAGATTATTCTGTGCTAGTAGAATGGTTTCAATATAAATAAAGAGTTTGGATATTCCTAGAAAGAAATGTTTGTACCTTTTTTCAATAGGTTTATATTGTGTTTGTTTGATCATATGCTGGCATGAAAGGTTGTCTGCTCAACCTCTGTGACCAGCTAGAAAAAGTCTCAGTCATTGTGCCCTGCTCTTCTTGTCATCTGTGCTCAAAGCTGTGACACTGGTTGAGCAGACAAGCAATTCCCCCAACAATTGACAAAACCGCATACCTGTGTCACAAGCACATCATCCAGACATGGAATAGACCCGTATGTGGCACCCACATCTAACCACCAACCCAATGTTGTATGTTCCATGCAGTGCCACCTTCCTCTGGTGCCTGGACCTGTGGAACCTACCCCCCACCCCCGTCCCCTCCCTGTTCTCCAATGGTGGAAGATGCCCGTATGTATTTCAGTACCATCAGACAATAGGTCAGAATTTAGGAGAAGCACTCCTGGGTCCCCTCTTGGCTTCCAAACATTCCAGGACCCTACTGTTGACAACATGACACTAACAGCACTGATGGACTTTATTTGTAATGAAGAAAACCGCCTGGCAGCTGGCACACAGGGCCATGCCAGCCATGTCAGTCAGGGTGCCTAACCTAGGGTTTGACAGCAGACGAACCCGATTTGCTTTATTTTAGCAAAACTTGACTTGTTTCTCCAATGCAATGCAATGAAATGGGCGGGGGGTGGGGGACCATCACAAACTCGTGTGCAGAGCTTAAAAGACATGAATGCATCGTTTTTCTTTGATGTCCCTGCTTTGGCAGCCCAGCATAATTAATATATTGCATACACATTCAATAAGAAAGTAACTAAGAAAGTCAAGCTAGGTTGTTGCGCAGTTGAGATACAGAACGTTGCGAGTGAATGTATGATAATATTTGTGTCTGGGCGGGTACCATCCAATGTGACATCTTCAGGGCGGAAATTAACCTGATCAAGTATGTACCTTGGAAGGTGTTCAACCAAGAAACTTGCGCGTTTCAATAGAAAGCAATATCCCAACCAGCAAAATTCAAATATATGGGAGTTATTGATATTCAAAGTATTATACACCAACCTCTGAGTGGTCACCCGTTCAATCTAAGTGACCGTTTACAGACACGTGTGTTGACCCATGCCACGCCAATCTGGAGACCAGGGCCTAGATTGCTCAACCCCCTCTACCAAAGGGTGAAGAAATGCTTTCCTATGTTTGGACCAGTGAACAGACCTATGTTTGGACCAGTGAACATACTCAATCCGAAGCCCGGACAAAACTCCATTGCAGGAGGAAATGGAACACGTTGGGTTTGCGCCAAAGGTGGCATTTGGCACAAAGTGTAAAATTAGAGTGAACATCAAGAAGCAAACTGAATGCACGCTAGTGGCATTTTATTGATCTAATACATAATTGCGCACATACCATTTTCGAACAGTTTTCAAACTTAAAAGGTAGCACTATGCATGAGACAAACACCATTTTCTATGTTTCTTATTAAGAGTTGTAAAAAAAGTGCAATCTCTGCTTTTATCTAACAAAGATTATTCATTGACCTGTTTGCTAATTAAAAAAAATCATGATCCTATAAGTGAATTAATTTATAGAAAATAACCTTTAAGACAGCTTAGTGAGGTGTGTGCAGTACCTGCAATCACAGTGTGTAATGTGTGCGGCCCCTCTCAGGCCTCCTATTTCTTTTATTGACATACGACATTTCATTTTCACATTTGATAAATATTAAAACCATCATTTTATTTGCTCCAAAACACAGCACAATCTGTTTCGGGACTACAAGTAAACATAAACGGCACGCAATAATGAGCTAAAGTACTAATTTAAAAAATGAGAAGCTATCAAATTCAATTTAGAGGGTTAGCAATCTGCCTAAGCTCTGATAGAGGTGTAATTGTCCTGACAGAAAAACTGCCACCCATTTCTCATGCATGCCGTGTTGCAAACTAACAGCTTACTTATTAAGAATAAATGGAAATGGCAGTCTTCAGAAACAGAAAATACATGTTCATGTACTGTGCATAGTGCTTGTCAGGCCCATAAAAATAAAAGACTGGCCAATATATCATGCTCTACAATCATGTTCAATAGTAAAAATCAGTGTATTGATAAATGTTTAAAAACATGTTTGCCATTTTGTAACTTTGTTAAGTCCTTCAGGTATACGGATTGGAGGGTAAATGTCCAGTATATATATCTTTGCAACTGTCAAATATAGTAATCGCTTCTTTGTTGTTGTGTTCTAATGATTTCAAACACCATCACACGAAAAGTTCAGTGGCAGTCCGTATGTATGGGTGTGGGGGCACTACGTCCTTGACTGAGCGGTCGGTAGGCAGCACAGTTCATTATTTGCAGGTGGAATCTGTTTCCTGTCTGTGATGGGGGGGGGGGGTGCATCCTCCCTCTATAGATTTTTCTGTTTTTGAATGCAGAGCCGTTTAGTCTCCACAGAATGGCCTGACCACAAAGAAAATAGACTGACTGGGAATAGAAAAGTCAACCCTGCCGCCACTCATTATTGTGCTACTAACGCAGGGCGCATTGACTGATAGAAGAGGAGTAATCTCCTTTCTTTCAGTCGGCCTGATGTGTGTGGGTGGCCTTCTGGTTATGTCTATCTGTTGGCGTGCTGAAGGTTGAAAAAGGAGGTAAGTGAAATGTAAATGTGTTTTGGATATTGTGCAATGTGTTTATGTGTATTTGTGTTGGAAGAGGAAGGGAGCCCCGTCTGTATCTATTTGTGCATGCAAGCGGGTTGTTTTAGTGTGCACGTTGTAATGTGTCTGCTTGTGAGTAGTTGTTTTATGTATGTATGCATGCAAGATGTAGTCTGAGTGCTGTATAATTGTGCAGGTGAATGAGAGGTGAGAGTGTATGCTGTGTGAATGTATGAATGCATGAGTGAACTAGAGTGTATGTTGTCTGAAGGTGTGGGTGAACGAGAAAGTATATGTTTGAATGAGAATATGTGTGTACGTGTGGTATCTAGTCATAGCATCGAATTCCAAACCGTCGAATGCCATACAATAGAAATGCATTTTGAGGGGTTTGGGGGGTTTGCTACTGGGAGCATGACACATTTATGCTGGCCAACAAAGGAAAAGCACACATGGTGAGGGCTATTACATAGCTAAATTGGCATACTTTGGTGCAGCCTATCTAACTATATTTTCTCACTGTGGCTTGCTTTTTTTAATTGGGCATCACGTGTGAAGCAAACAAGGTGAATGCTGTTATGCAGTTATGCTGACATATGTGGCTACAGACAGTCCATATATACTTCTTAGTTTGCTGTGGCATTAATTCAGGGCATCAAGGGTAAAACAACCACGGCGAGTGCTTTTATGTAGCTACATTGGCATTCTTGGATGCAACTAGTCTAGCTCTTTCTTACTGTGGCAGGGTATTGTTATTGGGCATAAAGGGTAAAGAAAACATAATATGTGACTTTTGTATCTAGACAGGCATACTTGGATTCAGCCAGTATAGCTATAATTTCTTCATGTTGCATGTCATTTTTTACTGGGCATCAAGCAAAAAGCAAACATGATAGCGCTATTACATAGCTATATTGGAATACTTAGTTAAAGCTAGTCTAGTTACTTTCATACTTGGCTGGAATTTTTGCTGGCCATCAATGGTAAAGCAAACAGGGAGGATGTAATTACATTACTAAACTGGATTTCATTGTTGTAGCCAATCTAGCTATACTTTCTTACTGTGACATGAAATTATATTACTGGGCATCAAGTGTAAAGCAAAGTGAGTGTTATTACATCGCTAGAATGGCATACTTAGTGCAGTCATTCTTGCTATACTTTCTCAGTATGGCATGGCATGCAAACAGAGCATCAGGAGTAAAACAAACATGTTCAGTGCTGATATGCAGCTAGACTGGCATACTATGGTGGAGCTAGTCCAGCTATGCTTTTCTACTGTGGCATGGTATATTCGACTGCCCACCAACAATAGAGCAAACATACCGAGTGTTATCACATAACTAGACAGGCCTGATTCAGCAGGTATGGATATACTTTCTTACAGGGCATCAAGGGTAAAGTAAAAAAAATATTGTTACATGGCCACACTGGCCTTCATTGATGGTGGCAGTCTAGCCATGTATTCTTACTGTAGCATGGCATTTTGTTACTGTTCATCAGGGGTAAAACAAACACACATGTTATTATATGGTAGGCTGGTTTACATTAGTGCAGCCAGTCTGGACATGTTTTGTTACTGCGGCATGGAAGTTATACTGGCAAATCTAACAGAAGTAACTTCTTATATGGTAATAATGGTAATTGTGCAGTTTGCATGGATATGTATGGACACAGCCAGCATGAATATGTTTTTATACTGGCAAATATTGTAGGCAAATGAATCATGAACATGATTTGGAAAACGCTTCTGTGAACTGTTGGTAACTTGCATCTATTGTATTTTTTTCATTTGTTGCCATATGCAACCGATGGTAAATTGTGCAGTTTTTTACCCAATTTTATTTTTGAAAGTGTGCTTGGTAATTCCCTTATTTTAATCCATAATTTTTAAAATGTTTGTGCGCCGAGAAGCCCATTGAGCTCTCTTTGGTTTCTTTGGGCGCCCGTGCAACTCTCAGACGCTTCTGCATATTTGAAGCATACATGTATGTTCCTCGTCTTAAACACATTTACAACTCTGGACTTTGTGTGATGGAATGCTCCTGTTCATGTAACATTTATCAATATTATATTTGCTGTTGCCACGCTCTATATCAGACTTATCCTAAATGAGCCAATCTTTAAAAACGTGTGGTTTGTTCCAGATGCAATTTGGCAAAATGTTACATCAATGATTTAACTCATATTCTTTGAGACAAGTAGCATATTATTTCATCACAATATGTTTGCCATTGACTGGATGGGAAAAGGAATGTCCTTTTGAATTTTGTTGCATCAAGAACATATGAGGCATGGGTATGTTCATTTTTACTGTGATCATGAATGCCTGAGTTCCTTTGTGCTTGACCACATCTGTCTGAATTAAGTATTTGGACAGTATGGGTTATCTCTTCTTAAGAAACAAGAAAGGTTGTGAAGATAACTGTTGACAGATCATATCTGTTTGAGATATGTTTCAATGTTTTCAAATGATTTTTTTTTTTTTTTTAACTGGCCGAAATGTAAGTATGTAATTAATATTCAAAGTCGTAGACTTTTTTCATTTGGTGTTTTTGCTTGTTTCGTCTGTAAATTGTCATTTTTCTATCAATGATGTTTGCCAAATTTGAAGAGAATACACTCAATAGGTCTGGCGGTAACCATACCGGTTGTAATGGCTTCCAAATCAGCTTGTTCGGTAATGATGCATGTAGCTCTTAAACACAGGGAAAATGGTATTGCCATATTAGTGCTATAGGTTTGGTTGAAGATTCGAATACAGATATATGCTTTTTTCGTGTAAAGTGAAGATTATTGTGTTATTGCAGATCTCTACTGTTGTATGCAAGACATTGACAGATTTTGGATCAATTTGAAAAGTGAATTTGATTGTAAGATGAATAGTATGCTTATTGGATTTATAACACACACTACTGCAATCTGCATGACATAGAGCACACTCTACAATCTCAAAAGAGGGGTGAGATTTGTTTGTGGAAACATAGGGAAAATGCATCATAACTTTACTTATATGATTATTCGTCTAGTACAAAGGTACCCTGAACTCTGCTTGGGGGTCTATTTCTAGTGTCCCTGCCTCATGAACACAACCGTTTGTGTTGATAGGAAGGTCGTGCATGTCTGTGGCTCGATTATGCATTGACCGGGATTGTGGTATTTAGGTTTATTGTAGAGGTGTAGTGTTCTTTCGTTTGTTGTATGCTTTGAGGGTTATTTGATGGCCATGCATGTGTGGCTTCATTGGCATCCGGAACATCTTGTGCTCAAATCTCTGCACGCAAACCATAGGATTCTGATTACCGAGACCAAGGCTGCTTACTGCTCCACCAGCATTGCTTCAGACTCAAAACGGAACAGAGTACCAAACCCTCGCCCAACCCCGAGGTACATGAATCTCAGGAAATGCACAGAATCATCATTTTTTTGGGAAAAAATAGACATAATCTGAGACACCCTTGAATGAACCTCTCACACCATTAGCATACCCTGCACCCGTCACGCACAATAACCTGCTGGACAGTTTTATTCCTCTCATCCCCAGATCTCCTAAAAATGATTGCCTCCCTCAAACCTACTTGTTACTCCGATGATATAATTCTGGCCTCCATCATTAAATAATTGACGGGCCTGGTGCTTAATGCACTTCTCAGCATCATCAATGTTCCCTCGCAGAATAAACATTCCCTGACACCTTCAAGACTGGACTCATAAAACCTCTTTTGAAAAGAACAACCCTAGATCCAGATGACATGGCCAACTATAGGCCCATTGTGAACCTCCCATTTATTGGAAAAATCTTGGGACAAGTATTTGATATACAACTACTCACCAAAATCAAACAACTCCACCTCGTAAATGACTGTCAGTCAGGGTTCTGCCCAAAGTGTAACATCGAGACAGCCACCATCCATGTGCTGGATGATGTTCCCCAAATCATGGCTAAACGTGACTCATGCCTCCTCGTCCTCCTTGACCTCTCGGCTGCATTTAACACCAATGAATACAGCACCCTTCCCTACCTCTTTGCTGAGAGCATGGGATTCTCTGGCCCTGTCCTGAATTGAATTACCTCCTACCTCTCAGGCAGGCACCGGGCTGTCCAGATGAATTTTTGCATTCCAACCAACTCCTGGTCTCCTGGGGAGTCCCCCAAGGGTTCATACTCTCGCTAACCCTTTTGAACTTTACACTGAGTCTCTGGGCACCCTACTAAAGGCACCAATAATATTCATCCACCAATACAAACACAATACTCAGTTGTACATGAGAGTAAATATTGTGAAGGAAATCATTTGTGTCTGTGATTACCTATCCACCATCCAGTCCTGTATGTCAAATGCCTACCTCAAACTGAGCCCATCCAATACTGAACTCATCCTCATCAGTCCGCCAGCTAAGAAACAACTTGTCCAACAATGGCTCAGTGATATGCGCCTAGAAGGATTTCATCCACAACTCTCAGGCTCAGCAAAATCTTTAGGCTTTTCCATTGATAGCAGCCTCTCCTTCCAAAAGCACATAGCCAAGAATACCGAAATAGCCTGGCTTAGAATATCTGCCCTACGAAAAAATCAAACCCTGTATTTCCGGACCAAAATGCAGGCCCTTTTGGTCTTTTACATCGCTGGGGGAAATGCTCTCTTGACAGGACTAACAGCTGCTCACTTGGCTCCCCTAAATGCAGCACGTCTCATTAAGGGAGCACAGAAATTTCACTGAATCACACCTACCCTACGCAAACTACATTGGCTTCCACTCCAAGCCAGAATACTGTTCAAGACTGCATGTATCATCTACAAAGCAGTCACGACTTGCACACCAGCATACCTTGCAGCTAAGCAGGCTTAATTCAAAATCTGTCTGCAAAGAGAGGAACCACAAACAGTCGTTCTCTTGTCATGCACCCAGCCTCCGGAACTTGATCCCGGTGTCGACTCGGAAATGCCCCCACAATTCTCCAATTTCGCAAATCTCTCAAATCTCTCAACGGAACTGTTTAGTTTTAAAATAAAATTGTAGGAAGAAGTTGAAGCTTGCACTTCAGTGTTTGTTTGGGGGTTTGGACTGTGTGTGGGAGGGGCCGCAGCAATGGGGTTTGTGGGGAGCAGGGGCAGACAGGCAGGAAACATAGCTCCACTACTTCTTTTCGTACACTTCGACCACTGAACTAGTTACCAGTTTCTAGATACATTTTTTTCCTTTCAGTTAACATATCTTCTTCCAGTGGAATGTGTATGTCTATGCTGACCACATCAGTGTCAGCATAATAGCACCATTTGGTACTTCAGATAAAGGTTCCTTGCGAGAGTAAAATGTGAATTGTTTTGCACACATGTATACCATTTTAGCCCGACCTGTTTATGGAATTCATCAACATAAGAGGTTTTGGTAAGTTCTTGTCTGATAAATGAGTCCTCATTTCGTCAATATACTATGTTGTGCTTTTCACAACTGTGCCACCCTATCAGCTCCTTCAATAGTAATGGAAGTATTTTTTTTTAAAGATATCAGTGCAGCTTTATTTTACTTTATTTACATAAACTGTGCATTGTTACATTGTTACTTCTGGGCATCTATTTTCACTGGGTTAGGTAGCTGGAAAAAAAACAATTATTATTTATTTATTCATTTATTTATTTATTGTGTCATGTACACGTGCCACACTCAATGGTAAGTCACTTCCCGTTGCTGAGATAAAGTGTGTGCATAATTAGCACACAGCGGAAATGAAACGTTATGAGAGAAACTGTTACAGCACAGACAGGGATACATAGACATAGCACATCATTTCAAAGGTGTTGTCATCTTTTTTCCTGGGAGTACCCTCATGTCAGGGTCTGGCAAATTCCTATTTCATGCCTTCATACAAGCCAACACGTTTGGCTTTACCAATGTTTGTGTAATGTCTACCGCAATAACAGACAATGGGTGCTTGCTGTTTTAGAGGGTACTTTATTGTAATATTTGCGGTTTATAGTGAAAAGGTCGAATTTAAAAAAGTCTAATGTCAAAATCTCGATTTTTTTAATGACGTTTTTTATTCAAAATGGGGAGTTCCCCCCAACCCCCCTTTTTTTTGTTTTACCCATTTTTTTTATTCCCGGACCCCAAAATAAATATATAATTAAAAAAAGAGGGAATTTGACTTTTTTTTTCTTCGAGATTTATTTTTCGAGATTATTGTCATTCGGCTTTTTTTCGGGATTTTGACTGGATACCTCAAAGTGCTGCCCTGCAGGGTAAACAGAACCGTGCGCTCTTCACAAAGGGCACTGTTTTCTGAAATATTGCAACTAGAAATGAACACCTATGAGGTTCTAATGGCAGCATGGCATTTATTTGTCCTCACTTCCCAAATTCACTTATTTTTCTTTTATTTTTTGATTGCCCCACGTGTATTTTTTTAAGTCTCGTCCACCTACTGCGTGACCTTATCTGAATTAATTGCAGTGATCAGGCATTCGGGATTTATTTGAAAAGAATGTGGATGTATATCAGTAATACTATTAGTAATAATAATAACAATAATTGGAAGAAGAAGAAGAATAAGAAGAAGAAGAAGAAGAAGAAGAAGAAGAAGAAGAAGAAGGAGGAGAAGAAGAAGAAGAAGAAGAAGAAGAAGAAGAAGAAGGAGAAGGAGAGGAAGAAGAAGAAGAAGAAGAAGAAGAAGAAGAAGAAGAAGAAGAAGAAGAAGAAGAAGAAGAAGAAGAAGAAGAAGAAGAAGGTATATAGCACACAATACGAACTGGGTGTTTTCTAGGCACATTTTACCCTGTAGTACACATTCACTATTTCAACTTTGGAAGGGGAAAAGGGGGAGTCGTCCCTGCCGAGATTGTACCATATGATAAACGTGTGAACTTTTGGTCTGCAAAATCTGAAACTTTATCTTATTGACGTAGTGAAAGGAAAGAAGGATAAGACAAAGAGGAAAGTAGGTTAGACTAATGTGTCGGGCTGCTTTCCCAGAGCATCCAAACATTAGGAGTACACGCCCGGTCATTTGATGTGCTTGGAATCACCCCACTTGATGGAAGATGTGTGTTTACAGATGGGCATCCTGTGAAACGTACTGAAGACCATCAGGGCAGTAGATGCCAGTGCTGTCCTGTCTCCCAGTCACTCGCTAAGGCATGCTCTCGCACGATGATGCCCAGGGATGCGTATAGGTGACCTGTGCGCTTCGCATCGTTATCTTGATGTATGCAGGTGCTGAGCAAGTGATGGGCAGCGCCGAAGACCCGAGGGCAGACCAGGAACCAACGGAGTTAAACGCTAGATACACTTCATCAGAGAATTAAGCTGGGAATGACGAGTGGGAACGGAAGACAGCACAATATTGTATGTCGAGTTTATGTGCCTCGCTGCACGTAGAGTGCACACATGTTATTGTGAGCCGGCAGAGCTAGATAGATGTACAGATGTGCAGAGTCAGGCATTGTTTGCTAAATTGCACCTTGTCAGCCATGTTCCAGGTGTATAGCTGCGTCTTCAGTCACAACGTGGACGAATGAGCAAAACGTATCGGGAGTATGGTGCAGGTTGATGGATGAGGTCACTGGGGCAATCGATCATGGCTGTCTGTGTGATGATGCCGGGCCAATGAGCAGCACAGTTTACCAGAGCTGAGCGGCACTTCCAAAAGCAAGCAAGTGCAGCTGCAGCTTCAGATTTCATTGTGCTCTACACACCAATCTCTGCCAAGCGGTATCCTGTATCCATAACAAATGAAAAACAGAGAATTTGAAATGAGAACATTTCCCACGAAAACATATTGACTAAAAAATAATATATATATATAGGGATTGGGTAAGGGGTTAAAACGGGTGAGGAGGGGTTTGGAGTGGGGTTAAAAGAAACAGGGAAATGGGGGCTTGGAAGCAGACCTCCTAAATAAAAAAAAACATGTATATTTTTGTTCGTTATTAAAGTTTCATCGTAACATAATTCTCTGTAATTTCATTCATTAAAATCACATAGAACCCTGACAAGCTGCATGTTCGCCTCAGGCACGTTGTGGCAAGTGAAAAAAAAATACAAATAAAACGCTTGTAACTTTGTTTAACCTGGAATCGGTTTTGGTGGATGTTCAAAATAATACATTTCTCGTACCTTCTTGACCGAAACAGTACCCACATGTCAAACCAGTACAAGCAAGAAAGGCGGCATCTTGCTGAGAAATAAGACAAGTGAAATCACCTAAACTTCTCAACAACATTGGGCCTGATTCATGGAATGGAGCAAAGAAATGGCGCAAAGTCTGCGCGCCGAGAAGGACCCTACACGATCCGTGGCGCAGAAAAAAAGTTGCATGCCATACATATTCATGGATTTAAAGATGCATTACTAGCCATCGCGCAAGTAAAAACAAGCTGTGCGAGGAACGCCCACAACACTCCCCCAAGCACAATAAAAAGCAAGCAAAAAGTCAAATACTGCGCAAGCCTCAGCGCCACCCCTGGACCACCATCCGGTACCCCTGTGAGAAGGTGCGCCTCACCTCGCAAGCCCCTGCTGTACCCCAGCAAAATCACACGTCTCACCTCGCAAGCCACGACTGCACCCCAGCGAAAACGCCAGTCCTCCCTCGCAAGCCCAGACTGCACCTCAGTGAAATCAAGCACCTCATCTCGCAAGCCCAGGCTGCACCCCAGCGAAAACGTGGGTCTTCCCTCGCAAGCCCATACCGCGCTCTAGCAAAATTGTGTGCTTCACTCGCAAGCCCAAGCTGAACCCCAGCAAAATTTGCAGATATTCCCTCGCAAGCCCAATCTGCACGACAGCAAAAATGCGGGACATCCCTCACAAGCACAGGCTGCACTCTCCAGACTGAACACCACCCCTCAACCGCCCTCACCTGTGACACCCCCCAGGCAGCCCAATCCAGACTGGACTTCCCCCCAGGCAGCCCACTCCAGACTGGACAACCCCACAGGCAGGCCCCTTCAGACTGGGCACCACCCCTCACCCCCCTCACCTGTGACACCCCTCCAGGCAGCCCCCTCCAGACTTGACAATCCCCAGTGGCAGCCCACTCTAGACTGGACACCACCACAGGCAGCCCCACTCCAGACTGGGTACCACCCCCAGTCCCACTCACCTGTGACACCCCCCCCACGGCAGCCCACTCCAGACTGGATACCTCCCAGAGGCAGGCCCCTCCAGACTGGGCACCACACCACAGCCCCCCTCACCTGTGACACCCCCCAGACAGCCCACTCCAGACTGGACACCCCCACTGGCAGCCACTTCCAGACTGGACACCACCTCCCCAGCCCCCCTCACCTGTGACACCACCGAGGCAGACCACTCGAGACTAGACACCCCCCCCCCACAGGAGTCCCCTCCAGACTGAACACCCCCATAGGCCTCCCCCTCCAAACTGGGTACCACCCCCCAGTCCCACTCACATGTGACCCCCCACAGGCAGCCCCCTCCAGACTGGACACCACCAACCAGCCCCCTCACATGTGACACCCCCGAGACAGCCAACCCCGGAGTGAATAACACCCACCAGTCCCCTCTAGACTCGACAATACCCCATCCCTCCTCACCTTTGACACCCCCCCAGGCATCCAACTCCAGACTGGGCACCACCCTAGCCCCCATCACCTGTGATCCCCCCAGACAGCCCCCTCCAGAGTGGGCACTACTCCCTGCCCTCCCACCTGTGACACTTCCCCAAGGCAGCCCCTTCCAGACTGGACACCACCCACTAGGCCCCCTCCCCCGTGACACCTCGTCCAGGCAGCCCCCTGACAGTCTCCTACAATACCAGTGCAATGCATGTCTGCAGCTCACTTGAACGTCCATGGTCTGACAACACCATGAAGTGAAACACCAACATGTA
This sequence comes from Ambystoma mexicanum, assembly GCF_040938575.1. Taxonomy (NCBI): domain Eukaryota; kingdom Metazoa; phylum Chordata; class Amphibia; order Caudata; family Ambystomatidae; genus Ambystoma; species Ambystoma mexicanum. Next base: position 1,130,191,902 of record NC_090930.1, on the reverse strand, counting down.
CACCACAAATACAACCAACAGGAAGCACTGGAGGTCCATCCATGAGTGGAGCATATGCTCACACACCCTTCCAGACATTAATCAGCACCTCCATACACCTGTGACAAGTGAATGCAAATCCATGTGCATGTTGTCCATGCAACATTGCCAATTCATCAAAACACAGTAACTGAATGTGTGCCCATGACAGAAACAAACCTACCAAAAGATGTTGCAAGATACACAAACAATGGCCAGGCATGTCACAGCCTTAGCATCATTGACCTGGGTGGAATGTGTGGCAATATACCTGTCAGTGAACAATCACTTGACAGGGCCATGCATGGGTGATGATAGGGTAGTCAGAAAGAGCATGATTCACAGAGACAGGAGAATTGTGGTGCCACTCCAGAAGAGCAAACATGGCCCACTACTGCATTCCAGTGGTAAAGGTTAAGCGATACATGAGAGAATGCAGTGTGTGACTGCACATGCTGGTGGGCGTGTTTGCATGACATGAGTTTTACACAGCAATGACAAACAAATGTGCTATTAACGTGACCATGGAACTCCTCCACACTGAGCCCACCTCCCTCCACCCCAACCACACTGATGCCAAACACACAATAATGCTGCACAGGTAAATGCAAATGAAAACATAAAGTGCTGATCTAGTCGTCTGATGGACCCACACCCATATGTCAGGCACATGTGCATCCTACCATCCGCAACCATCCCAGCAACAACTCACAAGCATGCATGACACAAGACACATGACTTGTAGTCCACAGAAATATGAAATAAAACAAATATCCTATGCCTAAACAACTATATACAATAACTGGGAAGGAAAGTCTTCAAAGTCTGGGGAAAATAATAAATACAAAAGTAAACCTACACCTAAATAACTATGTACAAAGGCAGCAGGCTAGTCCTCTTCTCCAATCTCACTGAGCCTTTCCACCAGGGCTGAGTGCAGCACCACATCCTCACCCCTTTGTTGGGCCTCCGTTGATACCTGAAGGGCTTGCAGTTTCTCCAGTATTTGCATCTTTATCACTTGGGCGTCCCTGCAAGTGGCCTCCAGGATGGCAGCACGCCTCCTTGCCCCATGCAGCGCAATCTCAGCCCTGGCCATCACTTTCTTGCTTCCCGAGCCCACTGCCTCTCTGCCCCGGTCTGCTCTTCATATCCTCGGAACACGGAAAGCATCCTGTGCATCAGGTCCATGTGTGCCTCCTGCCTCACATTTCGCACCTGCCTCCTTTTGGTGGTCTGCCCTGAAACAAATAGCCTCCTCCTCGTTGCCACCTGCTGCCACAGTGCCCAGTGTCTGCTATGTGGATATGCCCTCTGAGCTTATGATGATACCCAGGGGTGTACGGCACCTTCACTAATCATGGGTGTTTAATGTCCCTCCATTGCCGGTGCCCCTGTCGGTGCCCGAGTAGGCATGGTGACCACCTTAGCTCGTGTGCCTTGGACTCCCAACTCGGGCAGGGATGTGGTCTCCACCAGACAGGGCATTGTAGTTGGGACTGGTGCATAGGGGGCCCTGGTGGTATCTGGGCTGGAAGGCAACCCGGAAGATGACTGGCACACAGACGAGGAAGACGAGGAGGTGGTTGCAGCAGTGAACATCCCATGGAGGACACCACGGAACAGGCATGTTTCAAGCCAGCCGATGAGGAGGTATAGCTCACTGTAATGATGTGCAAGCAGACTACGAGTAGCCTGCACATCATCACAAATGACACCTATCCGCTTCGTCAACCCGGCCAGCAGGGGAAGCACATAATCCCGGATGGGAACACCAGATGGTAAGGGGGTGTCAGTCTGGGTGGACACATCAGCTGACACTGGGTGGTGGGGCTGGCTGGATTCTTTTGCACAGGCACCTCCATGGTGGCCTGCACAGCCTCATGTCCCTGGGACAGGGCTGCAGCAGGCACGCCCATCTCAATGCCCCCACCTGACCCCATCGGCTGGGTTGAAATGACCATGCCCTCCCCCTGTCAACATGGATGACTCTGAGTCATCTTCCACCATGGATGGCGTCACCTGTCCCCACTGCTGCTGAGGAGTCTCCTCCCACCTTCACCTTCTTGCAATCACCCCGAGCAGACATGCCCGATGTCACCAGTGCTGCCACAGTCACATTACTCCCATAAAATGAGCTGTCATGGGGGCATGGTTGGGGCCTATGCCTCCGCCTGGTGGAGAAATCACTGTAACCATGCTCCACAGCACAGGTTCCGCCCTCTTCATCAGATGGAACTGTGGGAAAGGAGACACAGAACAGAAACATCAGTGTACTGCACCAAATCGGGCGTGGCATCACCAACATTCATATGAACATGACTTGTCAAGGGAAAAACCAACAACCTGCACACCCACACATGGACATGCAATCCACATCCAAGCAGACACCTGCCTGGCCATCACTCCACACATTCACACCCAGCTTCTTGCCACTGGCACAACCAATCAATTGTGTAGGCTATACAGACATGCATCATTTGTGCATGCACATGTGAGCAAGCCACAGCAACAAGCACATACAAATGTCATGCACACACATCAACTGAGAGGCTTGGAGCAGTGCGATGACTGATCACAACCGAGACCCATGAACTGCATTGCCGCTACGTGTCTCTACATGACTAAGAAAAATATCCACATGCACGTGTTGCATTCTGGCATGAGGGATGCCCAGTCACACATTCCCATTTTTGGCACATACACATGAGCATCATGCATGCACATGACGTGGGCAACACTACCTCAACAATCACACTTGTCACCCTGGCACGTCTCAGACACAAGTAAAATTGCATGTGCATGGTCTGCAAGCCAGCACTACAACACACGATGCAAGTGACAGCACATTTAAAATACATATAGGTCTGAATGCACACATGGAGAGCAATTTATGGGGCATGCACGCAGTCATCCTTTTCAGAAACATACTTGCTGCAAGCCTAAGGGGGTCACTGCCAACATGCTGGTACATTAACAGAGCACATGCACAGTAGAGCATTGCACCAATGGCTACTCACCAGTCAACTCCATACATTCATGTAACGCGCCGATCTACTGGGTAGAACTTATTCAGGACCAACCTGTTGTTAGCCGACATCCAGCACCTGCATGCACTTTGCACCTCCACTGTGGCACCAGACTGGATGTAGCACGGTGCTTGACGTGGGTCCTGGATTTTAAGTCCTCCCAGTGCTTGTGCACAGTCTTGAAGGTACTGGGTGCAACCCCTCTGTATTGATGGCATCCGTTATCCCATTATAGGTCTGCTGACGTCCTTCCTTGCCGCGTTGCATCACAGGGTGGAAGAGGGCATCATAATGTTCCACGACCTTCTCCACCAGGATGTCAACTTCCCTAGTGTTATGACCCGTAGATTGCTATGCTTTCAAAAAGGCACAAGAACCTGGTGCCTGCCCTGGCGTTTAGGGCAACGGCGCCAACAGCATTGTTAGGGCACTACGATCCCCAGCTGGCTATGCGCTCCATTCACGCTCGGAACACTTTCCTTCATGCATTTCATGCATCACTTGGAGAAACAACATCCTATTTAGGCCACGCCCCCTCAGACGCCGTTGCTCCTAAACCATTTTTCACGGTAGCTGCATTCCTTAGTATTTCCTCATTCTTGACTTTTCCTGGTATCCTGACATTTGCCTGTATTTTCGGACCTTGCCTTTGGATATTGTATTGGTACCCAGCGTTACGCTCCCTGGCTCTTCATGTTACCGAACACAGATTGTTTCTTGGACTCCCCCTCTTGGAGGCCGTTTTCATCTCTGGTTGCCTGCTCCCTACCTAACTCCTGCTCATTGAGAAGAACGTCTTTTTCCAGCTCTCCCCATTGCGTGTCCTCGCTACTAACATATTATTGCAAAAGCGAGACACGACCCTGAGCTACGTGTTCTTTACTTATCCCTGTGAGATTCCTCAATTCCCATTGGACACTCTGCTGATTGTATTCCACTTGTGCCCCTGGATTCTTTGTGAACACCTCCTTCACTGCACTGGATGCAGCAGCATCAGTGAAGGTGGTTTCCTTTGGTACTTTTGGTTTTTTGCACTGCCCTGGACGCTCTTCAGAACAGGTGTGGCTGGTGCTTTTCTGGTGATTTGGTAATAAGGAAGGACAGTCTGCTAACGTTCTGTGGATTGTGTTCTCACTTCATCCTAGTTGCGTCCTCTTTCCATCCGCATCAGGGACCACCCCCCTTGTTTGGCATCAGGACCAATTCGTGTACATTGCTCCTCGGACTTCCTCCGGACTGGTCAAGTATCCCAAACTCCTTACCCCATCTTGTGTCTTGTCACAAGTAGGTATACCACCAGTCAAAGGACTACCACAGGTAAGCTTGTGGGTTTTGGGGATGGGAGATCGGCATATATGCCTTCAAAAGACAACGGTATGTAATGGTTGCCTTGTTTTCTCCCTTCTAGCTCTGCTGTGTACCCCGCCTATTTGCCTGAGCCCTTGGCATGACAGGTTGCATTACCCTGCAAGCTGTGCTCTCAGGAAGAAAGTCTGATTTCTTCAGAGGCGTAAGGTCTGCTTGGTCTCTCGGACCAACGGCGGACCCAACGGAGTACCACACCTGGCGATGAAGTTGACAGCCCTCAGCCTTGCTGCAATGGGGTTGCCACACTGGTCAGAGGATGATGGTGCTGACATGGCAACCCCAGATGCAGGTGTGGGTGAGCAAGTTGGTCCTGGAGCTGGGCTGTGGAGCGGTGGTGGTGGAATGACACAGTGGGAGTCTAATGAAGCAGCTGAGGTGGTCACAGGTCCAAAGAGAGGAGCATAGGCAATGGCTGGACAGTAGGCACTCCAAATGAAGAGAATGTGGGCAGAAGGCACACACACTGTACAGGCAGCAGCAGATAGCTAAACTGGAGGCAGCACAGGGCAGTAGGAGGCAGGTAAAATATTGTGGAGGCAGGACTGTGGGTTTTCAGTGTCTCGCAATGTAGGCAGCTGGAAGCAGAGTGAAGGGACTTTGCCTGTAAAAAACGGGAAAAGTGTGGACACGTGAAATCCAAGGAAAGGTCCTCAGCGCGTAACTTATGTGACACACGCTGCACGCAGGCGTTCAGCATGCCATATTCAAGGATTCATTAGTACGTGTAGAAGCAAATCAAAACGTGCATACGAAGGGGAGGAGCCAGACGAGTGGAGTACTGTGTATTTTGAGATGCCACGCAATCGGTTCACATCAGGGTCAGTACAAACTTCTTATTTTGGTGGAGGATTTGCCTCCGCACATACGCGCATCTACTTTTGATTTTTGCAAGGCTAACAGTGAGTTGTGTAGTCATTTTCTGAACTCTGGGTGCCCCTTTGTATCACGTAGCACTATTTTTACCTTTCAGGTAGTTTTCTGGGGTTTGCATACACATTTTCTGTGTTACTGGGTGCCACTGCGTATCGCGTACCACTTTTTTTCTTTTTTCAGAAGCTGTCCTGGTCTCACGTACTCATTATTTAATTTAATTTTGGGGTGCCTGTGCATTAGGCATACCCTAGTTTTCACAACTGGGGTACACTTGAGCCTTGCTTGACCACAGAACTATGTCCACTGTCACGTAGACTGCCCCCTCACTCACATTGCCCAGGACAATAGCTTGGCGGGCCTTCCATTTTTACGTTACACCTGGAACATGAGTGGAAAGGCATCAAGAGGAAAAGGGGACAGATGTGGCCGGGGTAAGGGTCATGCTGAAGCAGCTGCCCCAGCCCGAAAAGGGTAAGGGACGTGCAGTGGAAGCACCTGCCCCAGCACGAAAAGGTAAGGGAGGTTCTATGGAGGCAGCTGCACCACCCCCAGGGGGTAATGCCATGCCGCAGGCTACTTGTGGTCCGTCATCTAGACCCCAGAATGGTCCCAGCCACACATGGGTGGAAACAAAAACATATGTCAAGAAGGCAAAGCTTGCACAGTAGGAACAGGCTCAACCCCATGACACAGGACAGGACACTGGCACATTGAGGAAGAAGAACTTCCATGATGAAGAACTGAAGATCCTCATGGACTACGTGACCAGTCACTACCGTGACATGTTCGAGAAAAGGGGGTGCCTGCAAACACCTGCTCACTGTATGGTGCATTGGCATCATGTCACGGATTAGATCAACGCCTTAGGGTTTAAGAAGCGCACTGCTGCACAGGTGATGAATCCCTGGAATTATCTCACCCGTCACACCAAGTACAAGCTGGGTGCAAACTTAGTCTCTGCTCTGGCAACTGGATGGGGGTCACCAGAGGAGGAAGAGCTGACTGAGCTTGAAGAGGCTATGAGCCAATTCCTTCTACTGAAGCAGGTGCAAGGTGTGGGAGACCTGGGGAATTACAAGGAAACGTCCGGTGAGTGCCCAATATTGTGCATGCTGCATACTTGTAGGAAAGCATCACCAAAATGTTTAATTGTGGTGCACATCTGACTGCATTGGAATGACGGCCCGGGTTAACCATGTCATGTGGTGTACTGATTCCTGTCCAGTGTACACAAGAGTGGATACAAACCATGTGTTGTACATCAGTTGAATATGTGCATGGGACAGTACGCATCCCCCACAACATCTGCAACATGATACCTCAACTTGCACAGTTGTTTGCTTGCTGGTTCCTTGATGTCAGTGACTGTGCTCTGCTAGACATGTGCATGTGTCCGAAATATGAGTTACACTTCATGCCATACAGGGCATAGAATAACTTTTCACACATGTACGTATGTGCTTCCATGCTACATAGAACCTCCAAGATGACAACCAACATGCCTTATGGCGTGCCCTGAGTGAGTGTGCATATGTCTAGACTGTGCACATCCTTGCTGCCCCAATGGCAATGACTCCTGATGTGAGGCCTTCTCCCTATTACACTCCCACAATCAGTCCACTCATGCCCCTCTCCCTCCTGTTGGTCACTGTACCTTGTTCCTATCTACAACTCCATTGACTTACTCTCTCCACTTCACAGCCCTTGCCTAGGTGGTTCTCTTACAACCATACATCAACTGGGTCTGTTTCCTTTTTCCCAAACATACAGAATGTTCCCATTGTGTCCAGTACCTGAACCAGGAGAACACTGGTGTGGCATGTGATGGATGTGGACTTAGATGTGGATATGTGTGTCTGCCTGTTGCCATGTGATGTAATTTCACATCACAGAGCCACATGTGCATGCCCATTTCAGTGGAATTAGTCAACAGTTTGTGGTGCCATGGGCCATAATGTGCTTCTTAATGACCCTGTTGGCTGACAAAGTGTCCACTGGCAGCATGGCCCTGAGCAGGGAATTTTGTTGCCAGTCTGCATATGCCATGTTCAAATAGCTTGCTGTCCATAGTGTGCGGATGCTGTATTTCTTATGGTGATATGCCCTGCATTTTGTTGCATGACAGCAATGCGATACACATGTTTACTGTAAACACATTGCACATGACTCCACATGTCTTTTTCTGTCCATGTGCAGGCGAGGAGGCACCAGATGCAGAGGAGGAGGAAGAGCATGAAGATGAGTCTGTGGTGCTTCAGACCACCAGTGGAGGATGTTGCGTGGCAGGCCATGAGAACCCACTGGTGCTACAGACCACCCTGAGCCATGCTGCAGACACTTCTGACTCCTTGGACTCAAGTAGCTCTGATGCTGAACCGGATGTCCGGTCCTCAATACTGGTGGAGGTGAGTGCACTAATGTGTGGAGCAGTTGGGGCCTGTGAGTCTGCAGGGGGTCAGTTGCCTTCACAAGGCCAGTCAGTGGTGGCACGCCTGTCTGTGGTAGTTACGGCTGCAAGGCCACACTCCCATGTATTTGTTTCTGGTCCTGGGACAGATGGTGAATCGAGTATTGCAGTACTGCAGCCTGCGACAGGGGCACCACAGCAAGTGCCATGCTCCCTTGGACCAGGCTGGCGTGGGCCCCGCACATGTTGGGGAGGTATGCAGACTCGGCAGAGAGAGTGGGAGCAGCAGATGTTGCGTTCTGCACACCAACAGAGTGCTGCCTATGAGAGTTTGGCTGAGGGCATGGATAGGGTGGCCACTTCCATGATGCCCCATCGACAAGGGTGGAACAACCACTGCAGGTCATGTGGTCCACATGCCTCTCCTACAGGCTGCACATGGAGGCCAACATCAGGGGCCGACAGGCAGATCTGCAGTGTCTGTAGGCATCCCTGCTTGGAGAGGGTCAGGCAGACAGGGAAACCCTGAGGTGTGAGTTGTTGGCCCACAGAGCTGCAATCCATGAGGAAGAGGCAGCCAGCAGATGACTGTTCTGCCATGAGAAGTTATCATTGAGGCAGACTATTACAGAGGAACTCTGTGCAACCCGTGAGGTTGTGCATAGTGACCTCCAAGCCCTCAGTCTGCTGGTCATCATTGTCAAGCACTGCTGCTGCCACTGAGGACCAGCCCAAGGCACTGTGTGGTGAGCCTCCAGCACCACTTCCACTTTTCAGATACAACGCTGGATGTTAGTGCCAGCACAGACATGCCTCCCGGTCCACCATAGCCATGTGGTCTGTGAGCCCCTGGAGGGGTATTAGAAAAAAAAGAAAAATGTTGTGAAAATGCACCATGCCCCTCCCACCTCCTGGGTGGCCCTCCCCCCAACACAGTCCATGATGGCCATTTCTGATTTTGTTGTTAATTGTTTGATACTTTTGTTGACCCCAGGCCCGGATGCTGGCATGTTATTTTTGAGTTGCCCTTTTCCGGTTTCATTTTTGACATTTATTTTTACCTTGAGTTGTGTAGTCGACCCCTCAAGGCCATGTAGTTTGCAGTATTGGACATGCAGGCATGCATAGTGAAGTCAACTTGCATGTCTGCATGGTGGTACGCAGGGTGGAATGTGTAGGTAACTATGGGTTCAGTGTATCCAAGCACATGTGTGCTCTGTGAATGCTACATCACTATGCCTGTTGTGATTTCTTCTCCCTTGTTGTTTCAGTAATCCGTGATGTGGCGGTAACTTCTGTCCCGGGGGAGACACCCTGCACCTTTTGACATCCATGCTCCCCATGCCCTCCATCAGGCACTGGCCCTCTGTCACTAATTTGGAGACACAATTCCTGGTGAAGGTGATGTGGGATTCAGACCGTGCCAGCGCAGTCCGCGGGAGAGCATGAGCACTGTCTTGCATGTCTTGCATGTTGAGCATGTGCCATTGGTTCCCATGTCTGCTGCATGTGTAACTTTTCTTATATGTGTTTTGCATGCTACCATACTAGGATGGTTATTTAAGTGGTACTCATGTCACTGTGTTACCTCCCTCGGTCAACTCATCTATGCCCGCACCTACTGTGGTGTAGTGCATGTCATTGACCATTGCCAATCCTGCCAGTGTACTCATTGATGTGTGTTTAACTTGGCCTTCCCTCTCACTGTCACTCTCTCTCCCTCTCCTTGTTGTGGTATGCCGCACTCATGGGCAGATCACAATTTATGTCCTGTCACTCACTTGCACACTGTGGAGCTTCTGCAGTGGGTGTTCTCTGAGTATTTTCAGGATAAATTTATGTTTTGTCATGGACGTGCATGTTCTTTCTGTTGTTACTATGCATGCCATTGCATTTAGGGGATGCATTACCTGAAGGGTTGCATCGTATGCAAGGCAAGTCGGTACCCTGTGCAGGTAAGTGAAGGACTTTTGCAGGCACGTGTGTGGTGTTTGGCCGGGAGTCTTTCACTGTGTGTGATCACTTTGGATTGACTTGTCTTGTGGGCCACCAGTATTTCTTCATGGGTGCATGTTTCACAGGGCGTGGTTCCGGTGGTAGGTCTGGGCATGGTGTTGTCTCTATAGATTGGTGGAGCCACTGGTTTCATATTCAGAATTGTGGGAGTTCCAACTGTGTGGGCCTTTCTTGGGTGGTTGGGAGTGGGTGGAAGGGCCGGCTGTTTGTGGCCTGTGACAGGTGTTGATGGTTGTGCTGGTGTGTGTCTCATTGCACTTTGACCATGTGTACTGAGTAACAGTTCACCTCCCTTGCAATGTTTGCGGGGTAATGGTTCAACAGCACGTTTGCCCTCTCTTGCTTAGGGTTCCCCAATTATGGTGTGCTGCCTGAGTTACAAGCCACAACCATGGAACCATTGATGTATATTTTTGTGATGCTATGTTGTGTACCAGCACATTACGGTTTGCGGTGTTGGTGTTTTCACATGCATGCCCCATGCATGCTGCACCATGGTGTTTGCAGCTTCTAGTTGACCGCAGCTGGGTGCATCGTACTGCTGCATTCAATTGAATGCACAATTGGACCAACTGAATGCCGTCACAATGAAGTCTGCATTGACCTTGCACTTTTACTTTGTATCCTACGTTTTTCATGCATTTATCCTTGCTTGCAGTATCACATTGCTTGTCTTGTCTGCTTATGTCTTCCATGGCAGTTGCCTTGGTGGCCGCCTTCCAGTCTGACATCGGCCTCTGTGAATTGCTCTCCAAAGCATGATCCTGCCTGGAGCGCAAGAGGTGAGTATTTGTGTGCTTGCATTCTTGTGCTTTGCCTCATGGGCTCCCATGACTGTGTGCAGTGCACTATCCCAATACTATGCAGGTGATAGCATTCCTTGTCATATCATTGGTAGTCTTCCAGGGGTGTCCCTGCTTTTTTGGGGGCTCAATTATCTCATTTTCATGCAGCATGTTGACTAATGTGTTCGTTGTGTATGTGCCATTGTCTTGTGAATGGGGATATGTGACATGCACATTTCCTGCATGTCATTCTGGGGGACAGGCAGTGCACGGTTTGTTGTTTGTCAATGTGTGTGTTTTGTGTATTTGATTTGCATGCAGTGTACAGGTGTTGCTGCATGTGTGCTGGGACACATGTTGATGGTTGTCTTGAGAGTTGTTGTTTACATGTGTTGTATGTCACTGAGGGGGGCACGTGGGTCTTGAGTTTTTGGGTGCATGGATGTGTTAGCTGCACTCTGTTTCATTTTGTTCATTGTCTCTAGATCCTTCCGCCTGGGAATTATGGCTATTCCATGCGATGAAATTTGACCGTCGGCTTCATGCCAAGGGTTCAAGTAAGATGTGCATTTATCTTGATTGTTTTGGAATGGCTACTTTAGTTGCTGCATGACCGGATGTGGCAATTCTGGTGTGTTGCCCTCTTTGTCACAATTGTAAATTACCTCTTGTCATTTTGGGGTGGGGCTTATTGTGGTCATGTTGCCCAATTAAGTAACATGTGGATCAATGCAGCACTGCTTTTCTACACCCTACAATAGGGACACCTTTTTCCCTCGCCCAAACATGGCCATTTCTTTTCTTTTCTTTACTTTATGAATGAACCAATAACTACTAATACTTTCATGTGTTTTAAAAAATGTTCAATTGATGGTTTTGTTTTGTTATTTACATTATCATTTTGCAATGATCACATTAATTGCAATGTATCTTGATTTTGAATGCCCATTTTATGATTTTGATTTTGATTTTGAAGTTCTGATTTGAAAAAGATGTAGTATTCGTCGAAACACGTGTCATCACCAAAGGGCACTGATTTTCTACATAAACCAACACTGCGTGAATCAAATTGAAATTGTGTGGATTTCTTTTATTTCCTTCAATGGAGTTAAAATGAATGGGCGCATGATCACAACCCTAGGGTAACCTTTTTCAAAACTACAATAGGGACATGTTTGTGCACATAATGCACATTCTAGGACATATGTGCAGCTATATGCCCTTGTGCTTGTTGTATTTTGTATCCATGTTAATGTTTGTGGCCATGTATGGCTTGCATCTCAGACATGTTGTTTCAGGATTTATCGCTACTTATACATTTGACAGGTATGTTACTTATTCAAAGGGGTGATTTCATTAAATGGTTGGCATGGTGGTAGTGGTGTCCTCCCTCTTCAATGTGTTTCTTTTAGAAACACAAATATATATGTTTTTTTAATTTACTTCTAAAAAAGGATGCTCACAAATTTGCACTCCTGAGGGCACTTTCTCAGGGTTTTTTTGAGGGCACGGTGGATTGGCCCATTGTCATCATTGAATGGCACCTGGGATTTGGGGGGGGTTTGTGTGCACTCCAGAGGGGGAGGATTTTAGGAGGAACCAGATTGCACAAGCTGGGTACATGCAGCCTCTCCAATTGCCCTTTGCAACCCATACGCAAGCAGTGTGCCTGTGGGTGTGGATGGGGTGCTAGCACCATGTACACCGGGATGCCACGCTGTGTTGCAACATTTTGCAGGACACATGCTGCCACAATGATCCTGCAGACTACTGGTGAAGCATATAGCAACAAACCACCAACCTGATCAAGGAAGCGGAAACAAGACTTGAGCACTCCGAATATACACTCCTCTGTGCCTCTTTGCCCCGGGGAGGTGAGAATGGTTGTCATTGTCATTTTTTGACAGTGTCTATTGGTCTGTGTGCAAAATGCAGGCATGTGCATGGCCACTCATACTCACCAATGAGCCATGTGTTGCCATGCTTCGCATCTTAAAAGGCCTGGTCTAGCAGGGAATTAATGAAGATGTAACTATCATGTGTGTTACCAAGATAGTTGGCATACACTTCAGTAATGATGCCTTTGGCCAATGTTTCCGGTTGTGGTAGACGTGCGCAGTTGCTTGAGATGGACGTAGAGCAACATGGGTGCAATCAATGGCACCTAGCACTTCTAGGAAGTGTGCCACCTCATAAAAATCCTGGACCACTCCATGCCTTTCTGCCGGTGTTATTGGCATATAGATATGCGGGTGAACAGATGAATGTGCAGCAATATTTGCAAACACCTGGTGTAAGCAGCGAGACTGGGTGGCCTAGGAGATGCCACCTATTAAGCCGGTGGTCCGCTGGAATGAGATAGTGCCCAAAGAATGCTGAGCAGTGAGCATCTTTGGCAAGGGGATCAGTGCTTGGGAGCACATGAGGGTGATGTGAGGTCATCTTCCCACTCGATGACCAGGTGGAGGAGGATGTGGGGCGGAACCCATATCTGCCATAGAACTGGTCATCAGGCATCCCAAAATGTTTGGTCCTTGGGTGGAAGATCTGGGCCCTGGACATCCTCCTCCTCCTTTTGTGTCCCTGGATGATTGCTGCAACAAATTTTGCAATGACCGTGGCTGTATGTGTGCATTTGTTGAGCGTGCTTGCTTTTCATGCATTTGTTAGTGTGCATGTTGATTTTTACGCCTACTATCGCGTGGCGTAGGTGTTTCTGTATTTGCGTGTGTTTTTTTGCATGCTGGCGTTCCCTGTTGAATTCCATAAATATCTTTGTTTTGCGCACATGTGGGCGGTGCGATTATTTGACGGAAGAGCGTCCCAAGTAACACCCACATTTTCGCTTGTTCTTCCTCATTCCACGTGTTTTGCACCCTTTTTCGGTGGCTGTGCAGGCCCAGCCGGCCCTTCTCTTGGAGTCTCTCGCAAGGCGTTCATCTGGTTGCAGTGTTTTGGTGGACCGGAACGGATTCTTTGCAAGTCCTGGATAAGCCCTGCACATTGTGTTCCAGGAATCGACAAACAAGAAATTGCGTGTGATTTCGCACACAAGTCCTGTTTTTTTCCACGCAGATTATTCCATGAATCGGGCCCATAATCTCAAAAGTGCTTTCTTTGTTCCCCATTGCCATTAGGTCGGCTCTACAGATAAGTTCAGATCACATATAACCCCAAAAGACCAGAAAAAAAGACATGCAAGGAAATGTAAAATCTGAAATAACTAGAATAATACCCACCTTTTTTTACGTATTGTGTGTTGTACATGTGCCACAATGGTAAGTCCCTCCCTGATGCTTACATTAAGAGTGTGCATACATTAGCACAAATGGAAAATTAATCTTGATTATCAGAGAAACTGTTACAAAACATTTAGACATACATAGACATAGCACAAACAAATGCAGGGTAAACTCAGCCCTTTAGAGATACTGGGAGTCCTCTTCTGAGCGCCACAAAAAAGTTCTATAACCATTCATCACAATGGCACTGTTATTGTCAAGACAAGTAACATGAACTTGAACTGAGACTGAAGAAGAGCACTTCAAAACTCTCCATAGTAACAATAAAGGAATAGCAGGATATTAACACTCTATTATGAGCCATAGTGAGGGGCACCCCAAAAGCTGTTCAATACAGCACCGGCCATGTCACACTCCAGTCTATCCTGGAACACCACAGATGCACAAAGCGCATGATGTGTATGCTTCTACAGGACCACACTGTGCACTGCACTAGGTGAAAGATGTATCACATGTGTTTCAATATGGAGTTAATTCCCCATTCCAAGTGCTGGACCGGGGGATAACGGCCCAGCAGCCCAAGTTATTGGCCCAAGCGAAGCAGGGGTGGATAATGAGTTCTCCGGCACATTACCCTATTCCAGCACTTGGAACAGAGGATTAAGGCTATTAGTTGACAATGCGGTAACCCAGGGGTGCTACAAAAAATAGGTATTTTCCTTCATTCAATGTGACGCTGTATGTGTCCTGTTGAAAGAAGGAAACTACTTTGCCAAGATGGCTGCCATGGAAAGCAAAGACAGGGCCCTGCATTGAGACCCTATTCCCTTTCCATGGAGGCTTACGGCAGCCGTGGGGAAGGAGCATTTGCAGCAGCGGCACGCTGCATCAGAAACAAGGTAATTGGGGATTCGAAACAGGGGGAAACAAAAAAGGATGGAGGTTGGGGGGAAGGAGATGGCGGGGTGAGCCGACCATCAGGTGGCATGGAACACAGGCTTTCAATGCCGATTAAAGCCTGGGTACCTAGCTACCTGATTGGGTGGCTCCCCCTGCATTGGTGCTAATTAACTTTACACCGTTATCTAGAGTTGAAACAGGGGAGCAGTGCCTGGCCACTGGCACCCAAATGTGCAAGGTACCTAACTGTGTGGACAGTAATAATATGTGTAGTAATGATACCATAAGAATACATATTTCTGCTAGCTCTGCAAGATATGCTAGTATCCTCTTGTAAGAACATACACTGTTGAATTTGCCCTTAAGTGCGGTAAAAATCTCAAGCCACAGGAAGAAAACATGCTATTGCTGGCTGCTGTCCCCATCCCTCACCATGTAAGAGCACTCTTCATATTAACATTTCCCTTAATGCCAGAAAGAAAATGCAATACCATAGTAAGGAAACATCATCTCCTTTCTGGCTGCACAAATTCCTCCCCTTTGCAATAACACTCATGTTGATTTTGCTTTAACACAATAATAAAAATGGCATGCCTCAGTTAGAAAACGTCATCTCCTTGCTGACTCCTGTTGGTTGCTAAAGGGCTCAAGAGTCTTCCTAACCAGAGATAGCTGCCTAACTATTGCACAAGTCATTGGTGCCAGGTTTGACTATTGTAACATTCTCTTCATAGGCACCTCATTCAAAAACCTCCAGAAGATGGAAATTATACAGAATAATGCTCTCAGAGCAGCCCTCAACATTCCCAATTGGGAACACATATCAGCAGCCAGGCAAGCAGGACACTGTCTACCAACCTGCAAATGGATTATCTTTAAAACCTTATCCATTACGCATAAGTGCCTTTTCAACACTTAGCTTACCTTTCACAGAAAATCTCCAGAGCCCACGCATCCAGGCCAACTAGGACCCTATACGCACACAGCCTAAATTCAGATACTCCAAAGTTGTGGGTCTGAGCTTCTGTCATGATTCCTGCCCCTCATGTCCCCAGCCCTCCAAGATGTCAGGCTGGAGCCAGGCCACAATCACCTATACGGCCCTCAAGGGCCTCTCCATCCCTCCAAAGTCCCACTTGAAGTTCGACTTGGCGCTTGTGGCACCAGACTCACTCACTCCCATAGTATAACATTGGGGATTGGACTTGTAGTGCATTGATGGGGACAAGATGGATGCCCCCACATATTTCGGTTCCCAGAACTGCATGTGCAGTCTAGACTTTTGGGTGTGGTTCAGCCCAGAGACACCTGGGATACCCAGAGACTATTTAAGCCATGCCCAGGCTGAGAAACATGCTTTGTGTTTTCTGCACCTGCAGCGTGACACTCACCGTGTTCGGATCGGTCTCCAGTAGGCCTGCATCTTTCTTCTGTGCTCAGCTACTGCAAGAACAAGAACTCCGTTAGGAACAGCCTTACTTTGCAGCGCTTCTGCTCATCATTCATCGCTTCTTCTGTTCTGCGGGCATCTTCGACGGTGTCATTCCCATCCCAGCATGCCGCTTCCTAAGGAAAAGGGAAAAGAACTGAAAAAAGGCATTAGTAAGCATTCAACAAATCTTTGCTTATTTTTAAAGACTGTATGAGCTTCAAACGCTTACCTGAATCCCAGCCGCTCTGGGGAAACTCTGTCTCTGGAACTTCTCATCCATCTGCAAGAGGGAAAAGACACTCCAGGTTAGCGTGGAAACATCTAGAGGCGCCGCATACCACGCTTACTCACCGCATTTCTTCTTCATAACCGGCATCCACGCTGAAAACGTTGCGGCACCTAAAAGACACAGAAAAAGAACTCAGTTGAACACAAATATGAAAGGGTTGCATCGCGCATCGCGCTCTCACTCACCTTCAGCACTACTCATCTCAGCAGCACGTCGCCATCCACGGACGCTAGCCATCATCTAAGGAAGGAAAGGAATGAAGTTAGAGAACTGTTCAAAAGTCTCATTATACTTACCTGTCGGACTCTTGCCAGTGAAGTAACTAGGCAGCAACAAGCCTGCATCAATCAACGCGCCTCTGCGCTGAAAGCAGGATGGAGAGCACACTTTCCAAGAAAACAAGGTGAGCTGTGGATCAAAGGGAGGGGTTGGACCTCGGGGAAGAAGGGGTTCAAGCACACAGAGAAATAGGGAGTTAAACTCTACCAATCCTGTGTTTCAGGCCCAGTCTCCAGTCAAGTAGACTCCAGGGAAGGGTTCGAGGTCGTAAGAGGTCAGAACAGGCTGAGTGACGTCCCCGTCTATACCAGGTGAGCGTTACAGCTTCCCCTATATCACTGCCAAACAGTGGAACTCCCTGCCTCCCACCTTGAGAGCTGAACTGTCATACTGGGTATTTCAAGGATCCATCAAAACCTGACAATTTGCCTAGCCTGGTCATTTTCTGTTGCACTACTTTCCTAACCTATTGCCAACTCAGTATTTTTGTATGTCTATTGCAAGTAAATTGTCTCTGTAACCGCACCTCAATGCCTCTGGGCTGTTTGTGACCATATACGAATGCTCATAAAGTTAACTTTACCATTAATGCCAGTAGAAAATGCAATGCCACAGTAAGGAAAAATGTCCTTGCTGCCTGCACAAATGCCACTCCGAACACCATTTTAAAAAAAAACATGTTGGGTTTGCACTTAATGGCAATAAAAATTCAATGGTACAATAAGGGAATATTTCCTTGCTGGCTGCACAAATGTCTCTCCGCCCAATATATGAACACAGCTCATGTGGTTGCAGTCTCCCTTAATGCAAGGCAAGTAAAAAAAATGCCATGCCAAAGTAAGAAAATGTCCATGCGGAGGCTGCCTGCCCCGTAGTGGTAAGAATCCCTGATCACAAACTCTCCTCCATGTAATAACACTCATATTGTCTTTGCCCAAAAAGGCCAGAAAAAATGCCTTCTCACTGAAAGAAAATGACCATGCCCCAATGCCTCCCGTTCAAACATAACTGAGAACACTCATTCACGCGCTCACTGTTAGGAAAGATTTCTTAATTGAGGGTAATTTTCCTTCCATGTGGCAACCTCTAAACTTGTTGCTGTTGTTTTCACCATGATCTAGACTTTGTCAGAGAAGTGCAGCCTTCTGCCGCACTCCTCTGGGCTTTCGCTCCATTCTTACGGGGAAACTGAAATGCCCTTAAGACAGTCAGTACCGGGAAACGTTGTTTTCCGTAGTTCTTTTCTCATGTTGCAGTTTTCGCGCAACATGGCACAAGAGGGCACTGTAAGCTAAGTTACTGCTCTCTTGGGTCTCTAGTCTTCTACAGGCCCTAGACACTATCTTTGGATTGTTAACGAACGGTGCAAGTGAATCACAGATGGGACTGGTGGCAGCAATCGTTTCTTTGTGTTTTGAGCTTCTTTTGGCTGTTTAAGCGCGTTTCTCACGCTTAGCCCAAAATGGTGGCCTGGCTTCCAAAATGGCCAGACCACGAGGCTCTTTGTCCTGCCCGCTGACCGTCTTGCCCCCTTCACCTTCCCCAGGTCGAGCTGACCCGGGGCCTTCCTTATTTGGGCATGTACTTTCCTGCGAAACACAGATGCTTTTGCGGGCTTCTACAGGCCTTGTGTGTGCCTCCAGGATGTGGGCTTGGATGTCTGGTCCCAATACAAATCCTGGGTGCCAGAGAGTCTAGTGTGTCGTGAATGCCTGGGACCACCGTGGTCCATGATAGGTCCACGTATGGTGTGAGTGTTTATTTGAGCAGATCTCCCATTGGGTCCCCTCCGTTTTGGCACAAAGGGAACCATGGATAAGAGGAGTCTGGAAACACCACTACCATGTCGATCTCCTGATTTCTCACGAACAAAGGAATACAGGAGCCAAGTATCCTGCAACTACGAGGTTGAACCGAGGAATCGCTGGTGACCCGCTGAAGGACTGCTCCTCTGCACTGCTGTCACTTTGTTAAACCCTTTCTACCTCTGATCGAACGAGAAGGCCTGTACTGGTACTTCGACCCTTTGGAATAGTGGGAACAACTATTCTCGGCATCTTCACCATCTCCTGCACGTAAGCCTTTGGAAGTGTCTCTGGGCCATCCAGTGGACTGACCAGCCTACCCAGGAGTCTTGCTCTGTAAACGCCATCAGGTTGCTGCTGTATTACAAGTCCTTGCCACTCTCACACGATTCGTACACTTGGCATTCCCACGTCTGAAGTGAGAAGTGTACATTGGGCTGAAATACACACAGCCGCTCCATTGCCCTGCTGTGGTAACACACTGTGCGGGTTCATTGCGTTTGGGACATCCTCAACTCTAACTTCTGCTGCTGCGGAATCTACACGACGCCGAGACGTCCCCTGCTCGTATCTGAACCTGCCAGCACTGAAACTGACGCGCAGAAGCCTGGGTCTGCCTGCATCGGGCATCGCTAGGAACTGGTCACCCTCCTGCAGTAGCCCATAGCTTTTCCCCGCTGTGTCAAACAGCACGCCTACTTGCGCTCTGTTTCTGCCCATATTGGAGGCTGCGCTTGAGTAGCGGAGCTCTGTTCATCTTCATTTGCTCACCGAACTGAACTGCCTGATTCCCTCGAGGAGACTCCCCTTTGCCTGTTGGCACCCGCCTGTGCAGGTACTTTTGAGCACAAGGCTCCACTCTTCGTAGGGCTCGGACTTCCTTCTAGTTAGGGGCCTCTGAAGGCAGACTGGGTCTAACTATTATTCGCACTGCTTATTTTCCTCCCCATCTAGGTGGTCTGCACATTTCGTGCGTCTAACTCGTTAGACTCGTTGGTAATTGTATATATATTGTATTTGATTATGATGTGTTGGTTTACTTGAGTTTTATTGTGATTTCTCGCTACGGTCAATGTTACAAAGGCCTTGTCATAAATGTGTCTATATTTTTAATATAACACCTGCTTGGAGTAATTTGTAAGTGTCCTTGCTTTGTGTGCTCATTGCGGGCTTTCGGTCACCCTCACCCCTCTTGAGACCTAGTCTTGACCGCCGCGATCGCTACCTTGATTGGTCTGGCATGTCCAGACGTTACCCTGTTCCAAGAAACTAGGCTGGCCTTCTGAACCTCTGCCCTCCAGGACAGAGTTCAGAAATCCATCTTAACACACACTTACACAGACATGCCCATAAATAAATATAAACATGGTACACAGTTGCACACATGCATACAACAATATGTTTTGTTCTTACATGTCTCTGACCCTACTAGCTCTCAAATCGATGCTCCTCTCTAGGACGCTGTCTCCCTCGCTCCTCCCCAGGCCTCTGGCTCTCATTCTACATGCAGAAAGGAACCAATGATCAGGAGAGCTACCATGTTCCTGACATGCCCAATGGAGACAGAGAGGAGCCGCCTTCATCTCAACTTGTGGCAACAGCAGAAAATCTCGGCCCCCCCTACCCAATGACTTTAAAATAATATTTGTTTTTCTAAAGTTGAGGGGGACAGCCAGGACATGGAGTGTGACATGTTGTGGAATCAGAAAAAATACAATATTATGGCTGTTACACCAAGCAAAGGAAAATACACTGACACGGGCTTGTAAATATTCCCAGAATCTTTATTACAAAACTGAACAGTAGTCAACAAAGTACACAAATAGCTATTTGGCTGTCAATACATCACAGAGACCACCAGCAGGGTTCAATGTGAGCAGTAAGCAGGGTTTCCTAGCTGGACATCAGCGTATTTATACAGTTTGTTATAATGATGTCCAGCCTCTTTACAAGTTAATAACACACTGGGCTAGGGTCACGCCAGGTTCATTTCCGAATTTACATATCTCGTGCATGCGGTTCACTTTTAAATACGCTTACTAACAGACATTATTATTCTTTAATTTAACGTTACACTCTTTACATATTACTTTAATACAAATCAAACAAATGTTTCGCATGTCGTATTTGGAATGCATTATTGTTCTTGTATACTTGTAGGTTAACATTGCTAATTCAAGTAATCCCCTGATCCCGAGGTTAACAAAGGACAAGGTCTACATGACTCTAACATGTAGCCTGAAGGCAGGTTGGACATTAACCCTCCTACAGAGGTTGAAGAGGTTAAGGCAAGAACAAAAGCACACAAGACGGCCATTTCAGACTACAGGGTGACTTTGTACAATAAACTAAAATGGCGGTTCTAACCTAAAATGGAGGCTTGATTCACTTGGGGTCATGACCTTGTAATACGGGTTTCCTCGCAAAGCGACTTGGGCATAGGCCAACATATACAATGAGGACGAAACAATATTATATCAGTTCTAACAAACCCTCCTTTTGGCCTATGCCAAGCGCTAAACTACCTTCAATCACTTTGCGACTAACTCCATTTTTCAACATCTATACATCCCGAATCATTGTCTGACATATCTATTGCCATTAGATCTGACACCAGAGTTTCTTTTAACACATACTCTTTGGAAACCTTCTCTGGGGTGTATATTGTATGCCCTAGTACACTTGTTGCTTGAGCGCAACATCCCCCTAATACTGAGCATATACCAGGGAGACCCTGTATACAACAGCAAAGAAACAGAAAACTTCCCAAGATAATCAGCAGGGCCGAAAACAACTTCCATCCCCATGACTGTAGGAGGTCCCAAAACCATGCACTAAGTTCCCAGTTTCCCTCAGGAACATGTACTTCTGAACTAAGAACATGTAGATTTTGGATAGCCCTAAAGATCGTCGGAGAGGAGTCTGGTACATAAATGCAGCAAGCGGACCCCACTAATTTACCTACTCCTCCACGCTCAGCCAGAATGACATCTAATGCCACCCGGTTCAGAAGAGCCACTAATCTTATCGCTTTCTGTTCTAACGTCATATTATAGAGTATGTCAGTGGTCCGATTGATGGTTCTCTCCAATACTCTAGCTAGTCCCCTGATATCTTCTGAATTCGTAATTTGCCCAAAAAATGGCACAAAGGATTTCAGGATATCTCCTAGAGTTTGCGCTGGAGTATCCCCTTTCACACCTCATCGTGGACGAGTTTTCGAAACATCTGCAGTACTAGCAATAAATACCCCAGGTAGTAGAATCCCTAAATAGCAGGTTCCTTGCCAATCCATGGGCAACCATGGAAATGCCACATTACCGCAAACAAAATAGACAGGTTCGCCTACGTACAGAGGTCTGTTTTCACTATTCAAATTCGCAACGTTGGCGCACTTTCTAAAATTACCCATTGACCGTGTTCCATTCCTCTGTATGCAGAAGGATACTGAATAGGGGCTATGATTAACAGAATAAGATGGAGGCGTGGCATCCTTATTGCCTATAGGAGCCATTTTGAAAGAGATTAAAGACTGAAAAGGACGAGACAATCTATCAGAGGGCCTAACAGAAGCAACGTTTGGCTTACTTCTATTTGCAAAAAGCAAGCAACCCAGGGGCATTAAATCATGCTTTTCAAAGTTATTTAAATTTGTACCATCAAAGTTCCCTGAGATACTGTTTTTCCATCGACCTAAAAATAGTGCTCTAAGAGAAGCATAACAGGCAGTTGTCAAAGGTAAAGGATGAATATACCAACCTAGCCACTTATCCCCATGTGGCGGTAAATGCGAACAGATCCAACAATTGCTCTTATTAAAAATTCCATGAGTGGCATTCATGATTAACAAAAGGATATTATTCTGATAGTTCCGTCTATGCAAAGAATCTCTAGGCGACAAAGTATGCAATTGCACGGAAGGAGTGGGGATAACAGATACATTTTCAATAGGTAAAAAGTCCTCTAACGGATTTGCTTCCTCCAGATACCATAACCCGAAACCAACAGTTACTAAAAATTCAGTAATTATCACAAAAAGGCAACAATACACTTTGGGGGTCCCCTTACATGCTTGATCATTGTCTCTGCTAGTCACATGTTTATCTAAAAGTTTGGTACGAGCGGTAGCGGGTGCAGGCATTGTAGTCTTCAACCGAAAAAAAACACCAATTGTTTGTTTGCTGGCGACTCCAGTCGCGCGTCTTCTTAATGTCTTTCCCACAACCCTTAGCCAACAGAATCTTCCCTTGCAGTCGGGCCAAAAGACAAGCCCTCAAATAATTTTCTCAATCTCACAGTCATACCATGCTGTATGTTTACTTCCTTGGATGCAAATTATATTTTGCAGTTTCTGGGGAGGACAAAGTGTCGTCACTTCCTCCTGGAAGTGGCGAATGAACGGAAATGGGATCAGAAAAGGATTGATCCGGAAGTTCCACTGTTGGGGAGTGCGGAGACAATATGGCCGTTTTGTCTGGCCTTGTGGATTCTGAAGCGGTCTCCGATTCTCCCTTGTTGGTTGTTGCTGTTTCAGGCACGCTAGTTACAGCAGTGGGAAGGGATTCTGTATCTTCTGTATCGTATGGCACGGGCTGTGGGATCCGTTTGGTGTGCATCGCATGAATCCAGTTCTTATGAACCGCTACCCGCACAGCAGTCTGAGTGACAAGCAGGTCTTGGTAGGGACCCCTCCACCGAGGTGCAAGGCAAGACGACCTCTCAAAAACCTTTGTGAGGATCCAGTCCCCCGGTCGTAGACTGTGACCGGGACCCTTGTAGCATACAGGTAATGCCTCTCGCACCTGGTGATAAATTGAAAACAGATTTTTAGTCAACTGGTTACAGTAATCTGAAAGAAGCACATTTTCTATGTCCCGTAGTGAATGGCTTTTTGGCAAACTCCAAATATTAGCAGGTCTCCCCATTACCACCTCAAAGGGAGAGAGCCCAGTCTTAGTTTGAGGGGTTGTCCTCATCGACAGCAACACGATCGGTAAGGTGTCCAGCCATTTTAGCTTGGTGCCAGCGCACGTCTTAGTGAGCTTGTCCCTTTATAATGCCGTTATGCCTTTCCGCTAAACTGGCACTTTGGGCATGTCTGGCCGAATGGAACCGTTTGTCAATCTGTAATCCTTTGCAAATTTGTAGGATTACAGTAGCGATAAAGTGTGGCCCATTATCTGACCAGATGACTCTCGGCAGCCCGAACCTAGGAAAAAACTCTTTCAACAGAGTTTTTGTCGTGGTTATGGCTGTTGCATCTCTAACCGGGAAGGCCTCAACCCACTTACTAAAGGCACAAATGACAATATTTAAGATTGTTACAATGTTCCATTTCAATAAAAGCAAAGTGAATAACCTCAAACGGGACAGAAGGTGGAGCGAAACTTCCTCTAGGAGTCGAGGTACCTTTTCCTACATTGTGCTGCAAGCAGACCATGCAGCTTTGGACAAAACTCTCAGCAGTTTTGAAAATCTTATCATTGGCCCATACACTGTGTAGCATTTTAGTCAATTTACGCGAACAAACATGTGTCGGACCATGAGCCTAATAACCATCATTGTAATGTAGGCGTCAGGGAGTAACCATTTTCCTTCAATATTGTCTACCCAACCCCCATCGTCATCCAATCTCCCTGAACCCTCGATCCATCTCTTAGTTTCCTTTATGGTAGCATCTGCTTGAATATCTTTTACAGCATCGATACTTTCACCCAAAGTGCAAACGTTTACAATTTCTTTTACAGCATACATTTCTGAACTGAAATCAGTGGCAGTTTGTTTACCTATCTGATCGGCAAAAGCATTCCCTTTTCCTACATCATCTGTAACCTTTTGATGTGCTGAACATTTTATGATAGCTAACTGAACAGGGAGTGCGAGTGCTGAAAGTAATTGCACTATTAAAGTGCCGTGCTGGATTTTCATTCCGTGTGAGGTCAAGAAAACTTGTTCTTTCCAAAGTCTACCGAAATTGTGGGCCACCCAAAAAGCATACTGACTATCGGTATATATATTAAGTGTAAGCACTTCAGAAAGTTCACAAGCTCGAGTTAACGCTATAATTTCTGCGGCCTGCGCGGAATTATGCATAATTCTTTTAGTTTCCACAATCGTGTTTAAAGTAGTGACGGCATAAGCAGCCGTTGATGTACCGTCTGGAAGTTTAAAACAAGAGCCATCACAAAATAGCTCTCCTTGTGGGCTATTCAAAGGCGTGTCTTTCAGATCGATTCTGCCTTTAGTCTCCTGTTCTCTCACATAAAGGCAATCGTGTGACGTATCGTCACCATCAACAGTATCTTGCGAGACAGATAAAAGTTCAGCCGTATTTAATACACAACACCTCTGAATTTGAATGTGGGGGGCAAACAAGATTAGTTCATATCTTGTCAATCGTGCGAAGTGAGGTGTTGCGTTTGAGTTCTATTCAATAAAATATGTACAGAGTGAGGTACCATTAGGGTTAACGCATGACCCAGGACCATTCCCTCACTCTGTTTTACAGACGCAGCAGCAGCAGCAGCAGCAACATATGCGCAAACATCTTGGCAAAGCACATGCTACAGGATCAAGGGCAGAGGAATAGTAACTGCACAGCCTATTCTTCCCTCCATGCTCCTGCGTTAATACAGCCAAAGCACAATCCTCACGTTCATGCACAAACAATACAAAGGCCTTGTCATAATTCGGAGTTCCTAAAACCGGCACTGAACACAGTGCGGATTTAAGCAAAACAAATGCTGTCTGGTGTTCCAAAGTCCATGGCAATGGCAAAGAAATGCCCTTCTTTGTCAAAGCCAGCATTGGTTTAATCGTTAACGAAAAGTTAGGGATCCACAATGTACAATAAGAAGCCATACCTATCAGGGCTCTAACTTCCTTCTGCGTATTTGGGACAGACATGCCAGAAATAGGGCCTCATTACAACTCAGGCGGTAAGGGGTTTACGGCAGCGTTAACAGCGCCGACCCTTACCGCCTGATTACGAGGTCCCCTAGCGCCATGGTGCTTTTAACACCTGCTTTTAGCAGGTGTTAAAATCCATGGCGCTAAGGGACCATGGAGTTAATTACGCCACCGTAATTTACGGTGGCGTAATTAACGCCTTCCCCACTCCCATTATGCCCTATGGGGCAAAAATGGGAATGGGGAAGGGTAAATGGGGATTGGGGACTTACCGCCCCGCCTAGGTCGGAATGGGGCGGTAAGTCCGCCAACCACCATGGCGTAAACGTAGTTTACGCCATGGTGGTAAAGTCACGGCCCAGGCGGTAACTTACCGCCTGGGTCGTAATGAGGCCCATAGTCTTTATTCGTTCAGGTGTCAACCGTCTTCTTCCTTTGACAGGAGGTAGCCTAAATAGGCGACCTCCTGACAACAATATTGGAATTTTTTAAGTGAAGCTTTGTGGCCATGTTTCGCTAGGTGACAAAGCAACAACACAGTGCCTTCTTGACAGGCGCTCTCAGAATCAGCAGCCAAGAAGAGGTCATCTACATACTGTAGTAATGTGCAAGTAGTAGCCAACTCGAGAGTATTGAGCTGCTCTTTCAATGCCCTACTATAAATACTTGGACTCTCAGTGTGCCCTTGTGGTGCACGAGTAAATGTAAACGAGCGTCCACCTAGTGTAAACGCAAACAAATACCTGCTATCCTTGTGTATGGGAATACTGAAAAACGCGTTTTTAAGATCAACAACGCTAAAATGAGTGGCAGAGGCCGGAATCATGGTTAGTATCGTTGTAACATCAGGTACAATAGCACGTAAATCAATTATAAAACGAAAGGGAATCACATTATCACCTTTTTTGTATACTGGCAAAATGGGGCTGTTACATAGGCTACCCGTAATTTCCTCAATTCATCCACGATGTACAAAATTCGAAACTATGCATTTCAAAGCCTGTTCGCCTTCAACTGAGATCTTATATTGCAGGATGCGAGGCAATTTTACTCCATGTCTCAAAATAATTTTAACAGGTTCAATTTGAAGAATGCCCACATCATTATCATCAATTGCCCATAAGCATTCTGGAACATTACTAAATTCTGGCGGTAAAGGTTGAGTCAAAAACTGAGAGGCGAGTGATTGCTGAGGTGAAATTGTTAACTGAACTCCGTCCGGAGAACAATGTATTACTGCATGCAATGCCTTCAACAAATTTAGCCCCAGCAAGTTCTCCCCACAGTTTGTGGTAAGTAGAAATGGACACTGTTCCGTGAAGGGACCCAGTGTTATGGGTACCGGCAAAGAGACCGGACAAACTACAGGTGTGCCTGAAAACCCTACGGAAACGTTGGACTGCCCTGACAGGGGAATATTTGGAACCCGTGAATGATCAATGGAACATTTCTGTGCTCCTGTATCTACTAAAATTAGATGCTTCCTATTTCCCACTGCCATCTCAACGTAGGGGCCTTTCTGATGAACGGGAATAGGCATAGGTTCCAAATCCTGCTTCGGGCAATCCTAACAAAACAGAATATTATCAAAAGGAAGCTCTTCAGAGAAGTACACGGCAGAAGGGTGATTAAAAATGTTTCTATTATCCACATTCGAAACTTGCTTATCTTGTGAAGCAGGTTGCTGTGATTTTGGTACAAACTGACCTCTACCAGGGCCCCCTGCACCTGGGCAACCTGTGGATCGTCTACCCATGTTCCCAAATGACCTTTGCTGCAAGGTCGGACATTGTGTGCGCCAGTGGCCTTCCTGCCGACAATAGGCACATTGGTTAATGGTTACCGGAGCCAAGGGCGCACTTCCCTGTGGAATCTACTGACCTCTAAATTGATAACCCCCTCTAGGGCTTCTAACAATATGTTGTAATAAAACTTTTGTTTTCAGGTCACCCTTTTTTTTCAAGTTTTTCCTTTTCAGTATTTACACGATTTTCATAGTACCGAGCCATATGCAGTACTTCTGATTGAGACTTCGCCTGCCAAGCACTTTCAGAAGACATAATCTGTAACTGGATGTCAGGCAGCAATCCACGTACAAATTTGTCGACAAACAGCCTTTTCCCGGACTCTGTGCCTAAGTCTTGTCCACTGAAATCTGAGAATACCTGCTCGAACCGAGTGAAGAAATCATTAGCACCCTCAGACTTTCCTTCGACACAGACCGTAACCTTGTCCCAAATGATTCTTTTTTTCAGGAACCATAGTTTTCAATTTTACAATAATTCTATCAGGCAAGGTTAATATCACTTGAGGCGGTTGTTCGCCAGCTGGTCTTTCTCTATCTAGCCTAACCATGTTATCCCATGTATCTCCCAACCCAGGTATGTCATCTATAGTCCTGATCTGTTTCCACAAATCAACTGGTAGAAGTACGGGAAATAATAGGTCAATATCACTTAAGGTGAATACCGATGACTGTAAGACCGACTTTATTTCTTTATAGAATCCGGTCGGATTCTTTCTTATATCGGGAATAGATTGTTTTATGGTGTTCACTTCCTGTCTTGAAAACGGGACGTAAACAAACTGTGATACGTAATGTGCAGGAATTTCTCCGGCGACTATTCCTCGTCCAGCATCGGCCGCAATCTCAACTTTCGGGACAAATGTCGGAGGGACCTCTCTCATAGGCAGCTGAGAAGTAGGCAGCTCCGAACGCTTACTAAGCAACAGAGCCAAATCAAGCGCTAGGGCAGTCGAAGAAGTATCAATCGAAAAAGCTCTCTTATAAACACTCAACAATTCTGCGGGACAACAAATCTTTCTTTTTACACACTCATCCTGCAGGTACTCTACCATCACCTGTATCACTTTCTTCTGCATTTCTAACGTATACTGACTATACGTGTCATATATTTCATCTGGAGTTATCGACATATCCGAAATCCATCTTATCACATCCTTTATACAAATTCACGCTTCCTCACCTTTTAATTCACTGCGAGGAGAAAACCGTTTCTGTAAGTACATAATACCTAAACTACCACCATCTGCTTCCTCATTCTGTAACCCTTCCAACTCCTTCCTATACTCAAAAATCCTCTCAACATGCTCATATACCTTCTCCGCAGTATCTCTGGACAACGCTAAGGCGTTCAAATCCTGTAACCCCTGTGGGAAATCTTCATTGGTCAATCTATTCCACATTATACTCAAATGAGTCCCTAATCCTTCGATAAGAACATTTTTCTCAGGAATGCCTTTTAAATTTTCGAGTGTGGAAAAAACATCGGCTTGTTCACCCTTCTCCATACAATGTTAAGCCCAAGCAATCAATTCACTCTTTTTGTCTGGGGACACAGTATTACGAGTCACAACCCTTGGTCTCGATCCCTGGTCTACTACAAGCGATGCAGAATCACTAGGAAGAAGAAAAGTAGGCACATTCTGAATATCAACAGGTGGAGGCAAGGGGGCAGGCAAAGGAGTGACGGCTGGAAGAACAACAGGAAGAACAGCAGGGAGGACCGGAGGAACTGTAGGAGGGGGAACAACAACGGGAAGGGGCAAAGCGTCAGGAGGAGGGACGTACGGAGGTGGCGCAGAGGCATCGGGCCTTCGTTCATGCAAAAGTTTATTAATCAATTCATCTGAAGTATGAAAATCTTTTGAAGGGTAGATTTTCTGAATGCCTAATTGAAACGCCCTGTCTGTTTTCCTAACTGACTCCAATTGTTTATTTTGGTCATATAACCGTGCCTTTTCGACACTTGTCATATGTCTACGCATATGTTTTTCTCTACTCTTCTGTTGCTGCAAAGCTTCTGTTTTCCAACTATGTAACACGTCAAATGCTGCAGGTCTAGCCTTTTTCTTTACTAATACAGACTCTAAATATTCTATACGAGGGATTTCAAAACTACCATTGGTTGGCCACTGAATATTAGAATTATGTCTGGTCTGTCTGTGCCAAATGCCATTAAATGCTATACTACCAAAGCCTTTCTTACAGTACATAGTAGGTGCCGGCGACCACTCCTGTGGTGCGGGACGGCTATCTTCCAGAGATTGTCTGTCGCTGCAGAATAATGCCCTAAAGCAGGCAGACAATTTCCCAGACATATCAAAGTTCTGGTGTTACCTGGTTAAATAATTGTGCTCGCGAGTACAATGCTCCAAATTCAAATTGTCAGGGTTAAATTAAGAATCGGGACACGATTCACCTGACCAAAGGACTGGGAGGCCCGATCGGGTTACTAAGGACAATGCTAAGGACCCATGTGTGATTTTCGGCAAATTTACCCACCTCGATACATGGACCCCCGTCAAGACGTTGTCTCGGGCTACAGTTCACCGTTCAGGGATCGGATCGTGCGGTTTCGTCGAGGAATTTGCTTTTCGTCTAGAGTGGCCTTTTCTGTTGGCACCGTCCGATCCCGGTCCGATAGCCGAACCAACCTTCAAAGAGACAAAGTCAATCTTGAGGGTCCCTATTCGGGCGCCATCTGTGGAATCAGAAAAAATACAATATTACGGCTGTTACACCAAGCAAAGGAAAATACACCGACACAGGCTTGTAAAGATTCCCAGAATCTTTATTCCAAAACTGAACAGTAGTCAACAAAGTACACAAATAGCTATTTGGCTGTCAATACATCACAGAGACCACCAGCAGGGTTCAATTTGAGCAGTGAGCAGGGTTTCCTAGCTGGACATCAGCGTATTTATACAGTTTGTTATAATGATGTCCAGCCTCTTTACAAGTTAATAATACACTGGGCTAGGGTCGCACCAGGTTCATTTCCTATTTACATATCTCGTGCATGCGGTTTACTTTTAAATACACTTACTAACAGACATTATTATTCTCTAATTTAACGTTACACTTTTTACATATTACTTTAATACAAATCAAACAAATATTTCGCATGTCGCATTTGGATTGCATTATTGTTCTTATATACTTGTAGGTTAACATTGCTAATTCAAGTAATCCCCTTATCCCGTGGTCGACAAAGGACAAGGTCTACATGACCCTAACATGTAGCCTGAAGGCAGGTTGGACATTAACCCTCCTACAGAGGTTGAAGAGGTTAAGGCAAGAACAAGAGCACACAAGACAGCCATTTTAGACTACAGGGTGACTTTGTACAATAAACTAAAATGGCGGTTCTAACCTAAAATGGAGGCTTGATTCCCTTGGGGTCACGACCTTGTAATACAGGTTTCCTCGCAAAGTGACTTGGGCATAGGCCAACATATACAATGAGGACGAAACAATATTATATCAGTTCTGACAAAGTGACAAGGGCTGCAGACACCAGACCAGCAGTGATTAGAAAGTATATAGTTGAGGTATTCGCTGCAGGCACTGTGTTTAGGGCTTGACCTTTATCCATGCCCCAGGCACAGTGGTCTTATTTTGAATGCCTAGCGATAACAGTTCGCAGGGCTTGGCCTGTTGCCATGACCGATCAGTACTCTGACATGGAGACAGAAACATATTTGCAGCTGGAACAGCACTAGTCAATAGCATGATGAGGTTCCCCATGCAAAGAGATACTAGATGCAATGCCCAGTCAACACACAGAGAAACCCTACTTGAGTAACCCTACAGGTTTGACCTTTTACTATGCGCTGAGCAGAGTAATCAAACTTGAAGTGCCTTGTAACTGTGCTATTTGATATGCCATTAATAGCATGCCTATACACAAGTGTTTCAAGATACAACAAGACAAGGTAGGGAAAACAGAGGGAGGGCAAGAGAAACGATTTTACTAGGCCTTTTCTCATTCATATCGTGCAAGTGCAACAACACGGAATCCCACACAGGGTATCCATGCTTCCTTTGAAGTAACATGTTAAATATTTTGAAGAACATCCAAGTGGGCTTTTTTTCTTTCTTGAAATTGCTGAAGTGTGCATGCACCTACTAGCAGGTATTTTCAGCCTCCCCTGGAGTCCTAGAACAATCATGGCACTTGTGGGCAGACAGGTAAAATAATTTCATGGTTGAGGCAAGACCTCCCTTTCATCCTAGTTGTTGGTAGTCAAGTTGCACACATATCAATTAACTTTCATCAATCTATCTCAAAATGGATCATATCATTCTGATAAAAGGAGTGAAATAACGGATGGGAATTTCAGGAACAACTTTGCAATGTTTCCAATCCTTTCTCCAAACTGGCAAATAAATAATAAGCATTTCTTCAACCGCATATTGTATCTGCAAAATCTGGAAATTATCTTTTAGTGTAATACGTGGTTCCTTCATTGACTACTGTACATGCAACCACTGTTGCGGGTAACAGAGAGGTGCCCTCTCAAATTGTCCAGGTATGCTGATGAGACCCAGATCCAGCTACATCTGGGTAATAATTCATGGAGCTAGGTTAGCATCAAAAACGGTATGGGCTGTGCCTATTTATGGATGAAGAAGAGCTCCCTCTGTTTGCATAGGAAAAACACAGTGACCTTAGTGGCACAACACTGAGGGTGACCAATTTAGGATGCAACAAATCCTGCAAACTGCTAACAACATTGCTCTGAGAGCAAACCACCTGGATGAAATTTGCCACAGATGCTGTTCTCTCCTTCTCTCCCTTTCTTTTTCTCCTCCCCTCCTCCCTTTAATTTCTTCTATTCACTTACTCTATCAGAATTGTCCCTGGACTTAGTATGATAGCAACCTCGTCCGTCTCCTTCCCCCACCTCTTAGTTGTTCCCCTCACCCCCTCCAGAACTACCAGAAATGTTGTTAGGCCTAGTACAGTAGTCACCTGTCTGTTTCCGTTTCCTTCCCGCTCTTCCCATCCCTTCCATATCTATGTCTTAGCTCTTGCACTATCAGAAATGTCGTCAGGCTGAGTACGACAGTTAATTTCACATCCTTACTGATCATGGCCTGTAAGAATGTCATTGTATTGTCCCTTGTTCCCTCCATTGCCTTGAAGCACTTTGAAACACATTGTGTATAGTTGCTATATAAATAGACTATCATATCATAAATCATATCATACCTCCAAAATGATCAAAGCAACAAAGGGCACTGATTTTCAGCATGGTCCCAAGTGAACTTCATCCTGCAGGTCAGATGCATCAGCATGTAATGGGGTCTATGAATATGCAGGTTTCACCTACTGCCCCTACTCAGATAAATATGCAAATACCAATTCCTGTACAGGACAGAAACGATGCCAGCTGAGGCAGTCTTATTGCCTCATGAATATAGGGGTCAGAGACGAGTCAAACTATGACAGCTTCTAAGAAACAATATTCCATATAAGTTAATGTATATGTCTCTGCCAGCAAGAATTAGTTAGGCTGTGTGGCACTAGTAGGAACTATAGTAGAACGCACAGGTATTGTGCTGCATATAGCATGGAAGGGAGGAGGATTCCAGGATATCAAGAGAGGCACTCACTATACTGATGGGACAGATGGGATTAAAGGCAAATTAGATGCAGAATACACGGGCAGGGAAAACAGCGTATGACAGAGGCACAGAATGAATGCAACATGAGCAAACACAAACATCGGTCACCAGCATGAATGCAAGAAGAGCAAATGTGCAGCCATCTTCCTAGCATAAGAGGCTGCAGCAGGCCTAGAAGTTAGCAAAACCTCTGACAAGATGCTGAATTCATAACAACACATTTATTCTACAAGCTTTGAAGCTGCCCAGACAGTAGTTTTTGGCAAGTGCTAAGGTCAGTTTTACGAAAGGGAGTAATGGAGATGCAGACCTCAGAGACATGATAACCTTTCCCAGGACAAGAAGCAGTAGACTCCCGAGTTAATTATATGATGTTATGCTATGTTATTTGGCATTTATATAGCGCTCTATATAT
Source organism: Ambystoma mexicanum (assembly GCF_040938575.1). Taxonomy (NCBI): domain Eukaryota; kingdom Metazoa; phylum Chordata; class Amphibia; order Caudata; family Ambystomatidae; genus Ambystoma; species Ambystoma mexicanum. The sequence continues at coordinate 1,130,158,700 of NC_090930.1, read as the reverse complement.
CATTGGTATGACCTCAAAGCGCTTGTGGGTTGAATGCCCTCGGGAACCGTAGTCCATGTTAGCCGAGAGAGTAGGGTATTATAGGGTGTTTGGGTGCACTCAATACGGGAGCAGCTGATGAGATCGCCTGATGGTAGCTGCATCTTAACATTAGGTGTGCTGGTATTGAGAGATCAGTTGAATGTGTGCAGTCTGGTGGTTGCTCTCCGAGACTGCATTCTGGTGGCATTAGGCCTGTGCAGGGCGTTTATGTGTGCAGTTAGGCTGATTTATGTCATTGGGTTTAGCTGTGTTCTAGCAGAATGTTGAGTTGTTTATGGAGTATTGTTCATATGTGAGCATCTAGGCCGAAATTGATCAATGGGTGTAGCTGCGCTCTATTGTGTGTTGGTGTAGAGTACAGAGTGAGCATAGTGATAAGAGAGGTGAGTGTCTGGAGTCGATGTTTTATTCTTACAAACCCACTTTTATGGATTACATACACACGTTTCACGATAGCTGCACTCAAAGGGAGATGGCACAGGTGGCAGCAAGGCATGTGTAGTGGACTCAGGAAATGGCTAGTCAGTAGTCATATATCTAGCGCCTGCAGGACGTTAAGGTTGTCAACTATGGTAATCGTTTCCTGATGATGTCTAGTTGACTTGTTAGTCACTTTCAGTGGTGTCATTGCTCAGTATCTTCTGGAACATTTGTCCGCAGGCTGTAATTACTTTCCAATGTAATGTCATTGAAGTTGTGGTCCATAACGTTGTAGGGTTTCAGCGGCCCTAGATGGTCTTGATCAGGTTTGGGGAAAGAGCCAGGTTTTAGAACTTTGTGGAAGGCCATGTAGTCTTGGGTGTGTCGAATGTGTGGGAGGCGTGAGTTCCACAGAGCTGGAGCCAAGGTCGAGAAGGCGGATCCTCCAATCATGGCTGAATTAGAGGTTGGAATCACTAGTAAGAGGGCGGTGCTTGATCTTAAGGTGTGTTATGGGAGGTGGGGTTTAATCTTCTCTTGTAGGTACATTGGGCCGGCCTTGTCTACTGCTCAGTGTGTAATGCATAGGGTTTGGAAGTTGGCCCTTCATCCTACAGGGAGCCAGTGAAGGTTGCGGGGAGCGGGGCAATTATTAAATTATAAAAAGAGTACAAACACCATTGAGAGATCATTATGTCAAAGAACTTTATCGTGGATAGATGAAGCGTGCCTCTAGTGGCAATAAAGAGTACAACATCCATGTTGGATTTAGTCAAAAACCCAGTAAATACGAAGAAAGTAATTCTCCAACAGGGTCCCCTAACATGGGATCAAGACATGAAGAACATTCCCTATTCATTATTAGCCAAGCACATATAAGACACCTGATGAACTCCCTTGCATGCACACAGACACAAGATGATACACAAGGCCAAATAAAAATGAGTAGATAGGCCACATGGCCTGAAAATGATGTGGAGTACTTTTAATTAGATTTGGACTTCTCTCTCCCCCTACCCTATATGTCTCCCAAATCTTGACGTGCCGTTAAAGTGTCCAAGGTTGGTGAGCACGGTGCCAACTAGTAAAACTCCCTCTTGCCACACCGTCTATGATGAATAATGATAACTAATTAGTGGCCAGTATAGTGATGTTGTGAAACTATTATCTGTGCGGGGATGGGCTCAGGAGGAGATCCAATAAGAACATGTATACTTATATATTCCATACATATTTTAAGAGATTAGCCAATCCAAACCACTCATACATTTTGCTACTGATGTTATATTGTGATATCACTGTCTATGTATTTTCATTACAAACCCACTCATGCTCGTTGCAATATTGAGAGCTACTGTCATTTTATCCCAGATGTTATACTGTGTTTTGAATAAGGCTTGGTTTTACAGTGGACTTTGAGTACTCCATTATTGACTATCGTTTTTTATGCTAATGCAGCAAGTTGGGCGCATCTCTTCAGGCTATGCCGATAAAGCTGTAGTGATACATTTGCCACAACACAGTAAGAGTAAATCTCTGTCCATCATGAATGACAGCCCCTAATAGTACAGGGAACACACATATGTCTAAGCACCTTGCAACACTGTATTTACATATTCCAGATTCAATCCTTCAGATAGGCAGACAGCACAATGAGGGTACACCAGTGACAGAGGTAAACTATGCAAATTCTTATTAACATAGCAGAGCATTACATAGAATAACCCAGACTGTAGCCCTCATTCCGAGTTTGGAGGTAGCCATGGCGCTATTCGCGCCATGGCTGCCTCCAAAATCGGTCCGACTCCGGTCTGGTGAAGGGAATAATTACCGGTCCAGTCCGAGGTCGGTGGGACCGGTAATTCCCCATTCACCAGAGCCATTCCCCATTCCCATTTGAGCCCCCATAGGGCTCAATGGGAAGGGGGAAGGCGGCAATAACGGTACCGCAAATTGCGGTACCGTTATTGACCCCGATATCCCTTTGCGGATCCCGTCCATAACGCCTGGTAATACAGGCGTTAAGGGCGGGACCCGCAAAGGGACCTCTGTATAGGGTGCAAAGGGATTACCGTCACTGGTGTCATTACCGGTTCCCGGTATCCCTTTGCACCCAGGTCGTAATGACCCCCTATATAACTTATTCAACTAAAACACTTTGTTAAGGGGGGGTTATTGTTAAGTTGCACTAATAAAAATCTATGAAATTCAGTGAAAAAACTTTGTTAAGGGGACGTTATGGTTAAGTTCTTAGCTCTTCTGCCCAAAAAATAAAATTACATCCAAAAATAACAATAGAAATGTTCCTTTAGAAACCACCTTTCACAGGTAAAATATAGAAATGAAAAAAAAAAACGTATAGTCTCCATCTACGCTATATTTCTCAGTATAGTACATAGACTGAATAAGATTTTCCAAAATGTCCATTTGTATTTTGTGTTATGCTAATGGTAATATTGTGGAGTTTATCCCCGTTCCAGTGACTGGAATGGTGTATACCGGCCTGGCAGCCCAAGATATCAGCCCAAGCGAAGCGAGGGTGGATAACGAGGTCTCAGGACCATTATCCCCCATTCCAGCCTCTGCAATGGGGAATGAAGGCCATTGGCACCCTAGGTTCCCAAAGCGGGAACCCCGGGTGCTAAAAAAAGGATTTTTCTTCCTACACCGGGACACTCTGGCTTCCCAGTGTAGGAAGGAAAATCCTTTTCCAAGATGGCCACCATGGAATGGGAAGGCAGGGTTCTGTACAGGACCCCTCTTCGCTTTACATGGCAGCCTGCAGAGGTGAAAAGAGTATCCTATGACCATATGACCACAAGCACATTTTTCTTCCCTTTCAAAACTATCCCAATTTCAAATAACTTTACCTCAAAGCCAGTCCCATGTGGACATGGCCACTTTAACCCCATTTGTTGTCATTCGTGGTCATGGCCAGTAGCCCGATTTTCCAGATCATGACCTTATTCCATGAACCGGACAATCTGGCCACTGCCCATGGCCATAGGCTACACCTCAGTCACCAAAGGTATATCACTATTTTGTGTACCTAAATTATGACACTTGTCAAAAAATAAAACACAGGCACATTTGCAAAACCATGCTTTCAGGTCCTTGCCAATGTTCCTTACACAAGTTTGCTGGAAATCCACCCACGTTTAATTATTTCAAAAGTGTCAAATGTATGCACATACAATAGTTATATATCCTAGCCCCCACTTGACAAAATCCATTTTGACTTTACGAAAACATTTATATCTAGATGTGTAATCTTTTTGCAAACCTTAGTGTAGGTTTGTCAAATGCCACCACATTTATAAGCCTTTACAATATTTTGGTACCCCACTCTAATTTTGCCCCCTATTGACAAAATCACACCAAACTTTGCAAAATCATTTGGAATTAGGTCGGGAATAAAATTGCACAATTTCATACAGTTTCATTAAAGGAGTAGTGCGCTCAAAAACATTATTCTCCCAAGCTTTCGGGCATGTGTATTTAAGCATACGTTGATCGATCGTAAAAACCTTTCCTATGCACACTACTGTGGTTTTCCTCACTTTTACATATGTGAAATCAGTCAGCAGGGCACGGCCATTTTGTGCTAATCTTATCTGTTGCTGCATCGCCCTAAGCTCAAGTGCCCTTTCAGCACTAAATCATAGTCCCCTCCCCTGAGGCTGACATCACCATTCCTAGCAATATTTTCCACCTACATCTGTGACGCTACTGTGCAGCATAGCCAAACACAGCCAATCATCACCTACATCCAGACGTCAGTTGATGCAGACCCGGAATATCAATACAAATCCTTTCACAGCACAGCACATCCCAATTCTCTATACAAAACACAATCTTTAAAGGAAACCGTAATACTCTGCAATTTAGAATGTGCTTTTATTTCACAATAAACGCTCCGAGAACATCTGCTGATTTCCATATTCAACCACATTTTTTGTTTCTTTCTTTGTTCTCGATACACAAATGTATATTGTGAGTCACACAGTGTTCCTTTGGGTATAAGCTCATTGTATGGAGGCACTGTGATTCGCAAGGCTTCGCCATCAGCTTGTTGCTACACCACCGTAAATGATGTCAAGGTACTCCTTATTGCCGGTACTGCGAAAGGGCATATGGACCCAGGGTGATCATCCCAAAACAGCGTGATGGTCATATAACCATTGAGGTGTATCATCAACTGTCGGCTGAAGAAGCCATCAATTGGTATCTGGAAATTATGACATTCACAGTAGGGCAGGATGTGGCTGTGTAGAAAACATAACAGAAATGTGTCTCAGTAGCGGTTATTAATTCTATTCTAATCGATCCATTACGTATGCACTGTGTGAAAACTAAGGATGAACACAAACGAGAAACCATGCAAACACAGAGAAAACTATGTGCAATGTTGGAGTCAACGATGTAATTGAGAGGTTAGTGCTATGCAGTGTGTTTAACTTGCAATGGGAGGCCAATGCAGAAGTTCACTGAAGAATTTGAATAACACATACAACATTTTAACGTAACAGCCTAGAATTGGGCGTTGGTGGAACCTGTGCAATCACAGGCGTGGACTCCATGCATTTCAGTGCTGGACTGCCCACGTGCCATGGGACAAGTACAAGTACACACTTGTTGTTTCTGAGTCTCCTCACCAATTGCCAAAAAGAACAAGCCATTGCAATGTAAGCCAGCCATCCATACCGGTCATAAAATGAAACCTTGACTCCTTTGTCTGCAAATTTGTCTACAGTAAAACGTACATAGTAATCAGCATTTCCATTCCCTTGGCGTAATGCGGAGTGTCTGTTCAGATGAACCATTTTTCATCAAATTAAATGTTACTTTGTCCAGTTTTGGAATGCTGACCCTTATCATGTTTGACATTTTTACATACCTCATCCCATTCCTTTCCTTTCCTTACGAATCCTCCCTATATTTCCAAGGACAAAAGAAATACAGGCTTATTGCTAGCTAGCTTTTGGTAAATGGAAGCGACAAATTAACTCATCAGGAAGCGAGGGAGTAGACAGCTCAAGGCATTGACCTTGAGGTCCACGGCATCTATTCTCACATGCACCACTGTAGCATTAGGAATATTTATGAAAAACAAATTGTTTGCTTGCATACACCAATGCTCTGCGAAATTTCCAGAGATTTACTCATTTTAGGAAAACACTCGGAATTCATAATCCACCTGTCAGCTGAGCATGTCTCCAGTTTTCTGCTAGCGAGCTCCGTGCACAGGGAGAACCAACAGCCCCACCTTTGCAAAGGCTGCGCACAGAGAAGAGTGACTGCCCCCCACCTTTTTCCTACAGTGCCTGTGTCCGACTAGCCTATTTGTCACAGCTGGTCCACCGCAAAGTGTTATATTTCAAACAGTGCATTGGTTTTGCTTCCACTCATAAGGTCTTTGAAGAGCAGCACCCCTGTAGCCCCCTCCCCTGCAATCATTTGGAAATGGAATGTGTTTGATATAATGATTTACAGGGCGGCAGAGTTATTGGTCTGCTGAATCTCTATGAAGACTTTATTCTTCTCAATGCCACTCTCCTAATCTCAGTATTATTATTATATTTTGTATTTTGGGGACCTTGCGCCTTCAGTCCCTACCCCCGCATGTCCTCAAAATCACCTCCCATATACCTAATATTGAGTGCTCAAATGGGCACCTCTTGCAAAAGAAATGGACAAACAGGGTACATCTGGAAAGACATTTTTTTAATGCTTTATTTGGACAATGTATACTTTTGATAGCTTTGAAATTCAAGTAACATATGTTTTCCATTGGTCATGTACAATGTATCAAAATTGTTGAACATAAAAATAGCTGATAATCATTTGTATCGGGATGCAAACTGTTACACAAGTTCTGCTTTCGGTGGACAGGGCACGTTTCCAATGTTTTGTGACAATGTATGTGTTTTAGGAACCAAACCATGAACGATTCCATGAGTATGCATGTCCAACACAGTCAAAATCAGATCTTTCACGAAATCGAATTCCATTTCCTGGTATATTGGCTTGACCACCCACTTTTTGGTTCCTTTTCCAAAGACCATTTCATAACGAAGAATCCCAAATTTGCCAGCAGTCTAGATTGTTGTCTGCCTATGTTCTCGTTATGCGCTAATAACGCAAGTAGTGTGCGATATTCCAAACCCTGTATACTGAAATACAATCTCTTGGGCCGGTACTTTAGGCACATATTGTGGAACACCTCCAAATCTCCTGTGTGACAGAATTCTATGAGTCCCTTCAGAACTCTTGACAGAGTTTAATCAAAAATGATCTTCTCAAGAGCTTTGTGTGCAGGTGAAGATGGAACCAACCACTTCTTCTTGCGTTCCTGCTCCTCTGTTAAAGGTCCATGTTCACATTTGTGAAAATGTTGGTTTTCTGTCCATGAGTGAGCGTTGGAGCAGTGGTGCATCACTCAGTGCCATTTTTCAATTAGAATTTCCAACTGCTTTTCACCAACCCTGTAATGCTGCGGTGTCTCCGAACTTCTCAGGACTGTTCGCAGACTTTTGCAGTGAAAAACACTAGTTTTTTTACTTCTTGCAGCCACATCCCATCCCATCCTCATCACCCCTCACCTCCCCAGAGATTATTTGATAAGTGTCACAAGTGCAATGTTATGTTTTTCAATATGTTTTTACTGCGATGTCTGCAGACACCGGCCGTTGTCCACGTATCCAAGATGATGGTAGTTTCCAGAAATCTGATGCACTTCACGCTCTTCACCATCCAATCAGCAGGTGTGTCCAATATCCGCAGACACCACCTTGCCTTCTAAACCAATCGGGGTCCTGTCCGCAGTGCAAACAGGGAAGTGTGTCCGGAGACATAGATATCACTAATTTTTCGGGACCTACTTTTTGGTCATTTAAAAAAAAAAAACTACTAACAGATTTTCACCAAATTTACAAAATCCGCTTTTGGGACCAAGCCGCCGCTCCTGCTGAAAATTTGATGAAAATCTGTCCAGCGGTTTGGGCTGTAGGCGTGAGCAACGTTTTTTCTTCATTCAGTCTATGGGAAAAAAAATAATTTTGGGACCCCCCTTAAACTTTTCGGACCCCCCCACCCGGACCAAACTTTGCAAAACAATTCAGAGTTGGCCATCTACTTTGTTTATAAAGTTTAGAAAGGATTAGTCCAGAGGGAGCGAACTTATAAGCTGTCCAAAATGTGCTCTTCCTATGGGTTTAGCAACTTAACCATAACTATATGGCCGCTACCGCAGGCCATGTAATATGGCAGGAAATGGTTAAAGTGCATAACAATTCAGGGAATATGAGGTCGCAGAGTGTATATGTGAATGGTTGCCACAAAAGCTTTCAGTTGGAGCATACTGTTTTCAGTATGAAAAAAACAAATTCAGACAACGGGAAAGAAGGAAAACAGCCGGTGGATGCCCACCGGGAAAACATTCACAGATGGTACAGTGTTAAGCTAATTCAGCGCAACATTATACATTGCTGAATATATTAGCAAATTCCATTCCACGCTCACCTTTAAACCTGCTTAGAAAAAGTTTTGTTTATTTATCAATATTTGTTCGTGAAGAGTTGATGTTTCTTGTAGATCCTCTATCCTGGGATTTAGGAGGATCTTTTGTGTTATAATCCAAAAGATGATTATCTGAGGCGTATGGTCCACTAACTGCTTGTCTGGACAGTGCTGCAGGCTCACCAATTTGTTGTCATTGTTTTCTTCTTTTTTTACCCACTCAAATAAGATTTCAGGGACAGTCTATCACATATACAATATTGTTCAAGAGGCAGTTTGTGAGTTTCTGTGAATTTGCATATGTGCACTTCTAGTGGTCTTCAACAGGTAGTAGTCCCCTGAAACAGGTTAGCTAATTTACAGTGGCCCTCATTACGACCCTGGCGGAAAGTAACTGACCTGACCGCCATAGCGTAAATAGCGTTTCCGCCATTGCACGACGGAGTAAAGTGCGGCTAATTCTGACCCATCGGGCACGAGCATTACGCCATGGCGGAAGTGCAAAGTCCGCGATGGCGGAAATATCCCCAAAACGCCCCTCACCGCCGTCGTACGGCGCCCTAGGTGCAATTCTGCCACCCATCATAGCGGTCACCGTAATGAGCGGTAATTGCAAAATACGGTGACCGTAAATATACGGAAACGGAAGCAAAAACATGGGGCCGGAACGGGAAACAGCACGCCGTACACCTATAAAATCAGAATCCCAACACAACCATTAAAAATCCTACCCTGAGACACATCCCAACCCGTTACCCACCCTAGTGAAAACAATCAAAATGGGAAAAGTTGCGAAAAAAGCGTGCGACCGCAAGCGGCAGGTCCACTTCTCCCATGAGGAACTCACCGTGCTCACAGAGACCCTCCAGGAGAATGCTGCCGTCGTCTTCTCGACGCAAATGACCAGGACGGCACTTGCGAACAAGAAGGCCATATGGGCCCTTGTGGCACAGCGGGTAAGTGCGGTGGGGACCGCACCCCGCAACCCACAGCAATGCAGAAAGCGATGGGACGACTTGCGGATACGCGTACGGAGCATACTATCAGCCAACCGTAACATTGCCACAGCTACCGGGGGAGGATCGGAATCACCCATCAAGTTGACCCCCTGGGAAGAAATCTGTGCCTCCACCATTGGAATGGAGAGTATAGAGGGAGTCGGAGGGATGGAGAAAGAAGTGCAGACATCCGAAGAATCAGGTAGGTGGGCCAAATAAAACAATGATAAATCCACAATGTCCAATCATGTGAAGTACCATGTGTCCACATAGTGCAACAGAAACACATGTCCAGGAGAACGTCCACATACATTGGCCTGATAGCGCACTTTAAAAGTCACATTAAATACATAAATAATAAAAAATCCTAAAAACACCCTCTACACGTGCAGCATGCACACCCTAACTGCAGGCTGCAAAACAACTGCATCCTCAATCCACACAAAAATGAAACCACCTCCAAGGCCCTGACCCAAATCACCCTCAGGTACCACCCCAATGCATGTGATACATTGCCATTCCAATTTCCACAGACCCATAAATAACGCTCACCCTCCTTTACTCCACCACAGGGTCCGATTCAAACGACGAGCTTCAGGACACCCCTACCAGCACACCTGCAAAGAGGGCCAAGACCAACGGCCAAAGACCCTCCACCTCAGCTGCACGGATCAAGACACGGCAGCAGCACAAATCAAGTGGCAGCACTCAGGAGGGGACTTCAACAGGCACCCCAGCAGCCAGCATGCCCACAACAGCAGCACCACAGGTCCCCCCAATGGATGCCACAGAAGGCACTGCTTCTGGTGGCAGCAGCACCATAGGTGACACTGCATTAATGGCAGCATGCTCCGACACAGAAAACGGTGCTGTCGATGTAGGATCCATCCATGACCTGTCTCAATCCCCCTGTTTGTTTCATCCCGTACACCATGAGGATACCACGCAGGGGCACCCACAAGACGACGACTGGCCATCCCCCACAAGCCCTGTGGCAAGGCAACATGAGGTGATCAGCCCCTCTGTGACACCACCGCAAATGGGCATGGCCCAGCAGAGGCAACAGTCCCTCGACCAGGTGATCGTGCAACAGCAGCAACTGGCCACGCTCCTCAAGGAGCATGCTGATGAATGTGGGGGTACTAAGGCAGCCATAGAAACATCTACTGAGACACTTAGGGCAGAAATGGAGAGAAGTACAGAGACACTAAGGGCACAAATGGAGAGAAGCACCGAGAGCCTGAGGGTACAAATGGAGAGAAGCACCGAGAGCCTGAGGGGGGAACTGCATGCGACGTCCAAAGACGTATGTGCTGAACTTGCCGCTGTGCGCCGTGTGCTCACTGAGCTCTCACAAACCCTTAGGGACATGCATGGACGTGAGCAGGCAGAGACATCATCCGTTGCAAGTTCCGTCCAGGGCAGCCCCCAACGTAGATCTGGGAGGAACCTGCGCTCCACAGGCAGGGGTGCCCCTGATACCCGGAGAGGGGGCTTGCAATAGCGTCTGCCCACTGACAATGAGCATCTTTGGACACTGGTGTTCGAGGGGGAGGTAGGAGGGTGGAGGGGGTGTGTTGGGCTTTCTTGGGTGGCGGGTCGATGGGGTGTGTAACATAATTTCACATATGCTATAAACATTTCACAATCATCCAATGAGATGTGTGGACATTGATCTTTGTGTACGAGGCCTTTATAGGCGTACAGTCCATATTGTGCATGTTCCAGACACACACAGTGCCACAAGTCCCGTGTCCATGTATCAGCCACCAGGCGTGAGTGCTAGAAGCATGAATCTATGATATACTGACGAATTTCACGGGCCTCCTGTGCCTCGCGGACTCCTTGAGGTGCTGCCACATCCCCACCCTCATCATGACCATCTTCAGGTGCTTGCAGTTCTGCGTCAGGGGGCATGGGCACATTTCTACGTACGCACATGTTGTGTAGCATGACACATGCCATGACCATCTTTGAAACCTTCTCATGGTGGTACAGGAGTGCCCCGCCAGACCTGCTGAGGCAGCGGAAACGAGCCTTCAGTAGGCCGAATGCCTGTTCTATGACTACACGGGTACGTGAGTGGGCATGGTTGTAGTCCTCCTCATGCTGGTTCTGTGGGTTCCGGAGTGGTGTAAGGAGCCATCTCTTCAGTGGATACCCGGCATCACCTGTATGTGGACAATAAAGGATGTTTGTGGAATGACATTGCTACGTACGCATCCCCCCCCCTTTCCTGCCAGGTCATTGCCGCATCACATACCCCACATTATCATGCATGAAATGAGACTCACCGAGTAGCCAGGATCTGTTCCCTGCGTGTCGCTCCATGTAGCGTGGTATTGTAGAGTTCCTCAAGACCATAGAATCATGGGTTGATCCAGGAAATCGGGCACAACAATGTGTAATGATCCTGTTGGAGTCACACACCATTTGTACATTAAGAGAATGATATTGTTTCCGGTTGCGGTACTGGACCTCCATGGCATGTGGGACAACCAATTCCACATGGGTGCAGTCGATGGCACCAATGCAACCCGGTATGCCGGCAAGTGCATGGAATCCCACTTTTGTGTTTGTAATCTCCTGCTCCGAGCGTGGTAAAGAGATGTAGTCGTCTGCGTGCTTCAGGAGGGCATCGAGCACTTGCAATAATGTCCGTGACAACAGTGGCTGTGAAATGCCATGCAACTGTCCGACTGTGTGCTGGTAGGTGCCTGTGGCCAGGAAGTGGAGTACAGACACCACCTTCAGTAGGGGTGGGATGGCGGTTGGGCTATCTATCATGCTGACAAGGTCAGCGTGTGTCATGTCCACAATGGCGGTTATGGTGTCCCGGTCCAAACGGTAGAGGGTGTGGATCTGCTCATCAGTGAGGTTGAACGGATGAGCTCGGAGGTGTGGGATTGCGGGCTGCCTGCGTGGTGGTAGTGGCTGTGCTGGTGGGCCTTGCTGGCCCTGCCTTGCCCTCCTCCTCCTCCTGCGTCTCCTCTGTGCAGCCGGTTGTTGTAGTAGTTGGTGTTCGTCTTCTTCTTGAAGTTGGAGTACTTGCAGTGCTATCAGGTCCCCCAGGGCCAACATCGCTAGTCCTGCCGGTAGCATTTTGGAGTGGGTGTGGTTGTGGGAGGGGGTTGGGTGTGCAATTTATGTGTTTTCAGGCTGTATAGCCTCCACCTGTGGTGATTCATTCCACCTGTGCCAGCTGCAATCCCCTTTGGGTGAGCACGTCCCGCACACAACGCTGCAATTTGACGCATGGCATCTTGCTATTACAATCATGTATTTAATCCCGATGGCAGTGAAATATTGGTTTATATGTTCATTCTGCTATGGTCCCATTGTTTCACATACTATCTTTGCAGTCGCGAACAAACTTGTGAAGGGTCAGTGGAATGTAGTACTCGATTAACGGTGGACCCTCATGCAGCACTGTACCGAGGTTCACCGACGGGCGGGGCGTCCCATTTGTGAGTGAAGCCAGTTGCCATTTTCACACACTGCCGCACTACATGGATGAATTTGTGATTTCAAGCAGTCACAGATGCCTTTTCGACGTGATGTTGCAAATGAGGAATTCAAAGGACAGCGCTTTCGGTTTTCAGCTAGCGGCGAGGAGACGCCCACAGGTCTGACTGCAAATATAACGTTCTATTGTTTAATGTCCTTCGGACAGGGGCCATGGCGAGAATGCAATGATTGATATGAATAGTATGGGATGCGCAATAGCGTAGTGGACGATAAGGCAGGACGTTCCCAAATACATGTTACTTCACAACACTAGAATTCCGGGCTGGAGCACAGTGGATTTTGCAGACTGCATTACGCACAGACTCAATGGAAATTTCACATGTTATGTGAGTAAATAATCAGGCGTTTTAATACCGGGATGAGGGAATGATGTATGGATGCATGGACAGATGATTTAATTGAGAGTTTGCCATGTACATGGCTTTTTGGAATCTATCCACTTCCCCTGCGCTATGTGATGCAGAGCTGCCATAGTGGGACCATCGTCTATCTGCCCTTGTTGAATCCTCCCTGTCTCGACGCGCCTTCAAACACTTGTGTCTATGTACGTTACTAATCCCATCTAATGGATTCTGTTTTAACAGACGCATGCACACAAACACTCGTTTGTAATAGTGTTTTCACCTCGATTTATATAGTTATGATTCGCAAGTGATTTTTGGGTGGAAATAATCCTTTTGAGTGGGCTAGCATGCATATATGGCTGTAGATTTAGTGTGATCATTGAAGTGAGTAATTCAAATGAAGTTCTGATGCCCATACTATTCTTTTTCATTTCATTTGGGTGACAGGTATCTCCTCCCCTTTTGCCGCTGCCATCTGTATGCCACTCCTGCAGATGGCTTTTACTCCCGACACCTGCTGCTTCGAGTTAATCAGTGGAGCACCATTACGATCTTATGGGACGATCGCCAAAGGGCCACATGCCCTTACGCAGTACTAGTGGCTAGGAGCAACATATCGACCTTTCAGCTGGACTAGTGCCTACCTAATGGGACGGCCCTGCGGTTCTAGGCGCTTCCATGTTGCCTTTTTGAACGTGAATGTAGCCCCTGTGTACCATGAAGGAACAGGGCGTCACACAAGAAGAAGCTGGTCATTTATTGCGGATGCAGCCCACATTAATGAAAAATATTTTGGAGTTTATGACCTAATAGCTGTATGGGCTTGGTGATTTTGATGTGCATTAAAATTTTATTCTGATATTAACCGTGTAGCGTTATTCTTTGCAAGTAATGTAGCATATTCCTATTTGTGGAGCGATGTATTGTGAGAAGATCTGCATTGGGTTCCGGCTTCTGAGTATAGTTGCGTGGTACTGTACTGGCCGCGTTTGCCTACGAAGCCCAGTAAGGTCAGGGATAGGGGCTGCCATTATGACTGTTTTAATGATGTCATGCTCAGGGGCGGGGGATTAGCTTTTGTGTAACAGATGCCGGTCAGCCAGGTGGATTGGTGGAATGATGTGATTATCAGAATATGGCTGGTCACAGGTGCCTGTGTTTGCCTGCGTTTCTTGGAGGGAGACTGAGGACATGTCCATTGGAATAGCTTCTGTATTCGTGCCATCTGTGCCCTGCAGCTCCCATTGGCCCCTCTTGAGATGAGCCTGGCTGCTCAGTCACTCTGCCAACTTGTGTGGTACATGCTTATGCTGATGGTTGGTTTGTTTACTGGCAAGAGTACAGGGCTGGTGCAGTCTCCCTCAGGATACTGCTTTGAATGTTGCCTTACACTGGTGTCAAGCGATGGGGGCCTGTTGTTGTTTTGTCTCATATTTCAGTTCATATTGCTGTACTTGAACCTTCACATGCCTGTGCTGCATCAGTACGGCAATGGTGACATGCCAAATATGGATGGCCACTCACAAGGCACTTGGAGCCCCTACATTCATTTGTTCGTTGGCATGCATGGGTGACTTGTACATTTCACTGGTTGCATTGTGTGACTTCATTGCACCTACGAGGAGTTGTGCAATGTGGGCAGGGAGTGGTGTACAGGCACTCAGTAGGGCCATTTACGGTTGGTTCACGATGCCGTAATTCTCACCATGGCGGAATGGTACTTTCCGCCATGCTTGATGGCGTTAAGTAAATGTCCGCTAGGGTCAGAATTCGCGTACCGTTGCGCCATGGTGGTAATTACGGTTTTGCATGGCGCGCGTGCGCGTACTTGGTGCATTTAGCGTTGGCGTTCACTACGGTGTCGCTAATGGCATCGTACTTTACGGTGACGGGTCATAATCGCACCGAGCGCTATTCGATGGCGGTATTGCATTTCCGCCATCGTTTTTCGATTTCCGCCAGGGTCGTAATGAGGGCCAGTGTGTTTAAGGTTTCTGGGATGCAGAGCTACTCATTCTAGCAGGGACAGAGAGCCGGGAGGTTTTCCTATTTGAACATGGAAGATAAGTTATTTATTAAATCTACAGTGTCATGCATGCGTTCCCCTACATGCAGCTGTGCATTCCAGCCAGTCGGTGTCTCTGCAGTTTGTTCAGGACCTGTGAAGGATCAAGTACTTTGTTAACAAGTAATATCCCTTTTATACAACTTAGTTAACATGTTGTAATTTCAAAGATGGAATTGAATGCCAATTTATTTGTAAGTTGTCTCAATTTATCTGCTGAGGTCACAGTCTCTTAGATCCTGGCATGTATTGTTTGCAGAGATTCCAATATGGTTCGCCAACAGGGCTTTGGCAATGAGAGTTCTTCTCTAACTTAATCTACGCTGCTCTCATCGTTGTGTTAAGAGTCAAGTAGGTCGCCGGAATGGAATCCTTAGCCAGCTCTCCTTTCATTCGAATAATTTGAGGAAAGTTTAGCTCTTTTTTTCTTGCCATGGTCTTCCTTCCAGTAGTCTAATGTGCAAGGTATACTGAGTGACCTGCCTGCATGCTCTCCTTGCCATTCATTTTGTGTCTTATCTTTACATGACTGTAAGATTTGTGACCTTAAAGAGTATACTTGATTTCGCTCATGCATATCGGTGCTTAAGGAACACTTTGCCACCTGTCTAGATAGTCAGTTCTTTTACTTTTATTTTGGTTCTGCTTTGGTCTTTCCTCACATGACCTATGGCTTCCACCTGTCTTTCATCCGTTCCTTGGGTAATTAGGACTGCTCAGTGGGTGTTGTTGTGTTTATGGCATTGCCTGTGAATAGTGATATTGTTGGATATGTGGAAATTTGAAGCGTGAATGACTAACTTAAAATGTAACAAATGATATCCATTTCAAGGTTATCATGTTGTTCATGGCTTTTCTTCGTTCTTTTCATTTTTAGTGTTTGCAAGCTATCATAGTCAATCTTAAAACACAAATATTTCAGTGCTGGTGGCTTTGCGTGGGTATCTGCACAAGAAGTCTGCTGCATTGTTTAACCATGGGTAGAATTATAAGTATAAGTCCTTCCTTTGTAACTCTGGCATCCATTTATCAATGTGAGGATGAGGTCTTGGCTAAGACACCTGTGATATTGGAAGTAGCAGTTTATGGTCTTTTGCAAAACTTAATGTATGTCCATTTTTGTACAGTTGAAAACGTTTGAAACCCCACACAACTTATGGAGCTTTCTTCTCAATTTGGAAAAGACATAGATCTATTGGTATCAGAGCTCTGCTGACAGATCTTACTGCATCATGGTATCTCTCATTCTTGATCTGGGCAAGGACAGAACCCAGGTTACATGAACTTGGATCATTTTGTGTACCAAAATCTGCCATGGTTGTGTTGCCAATGAGCATGAGTTCAGTGGCCAGGAATGATTCTTACTGGTGTTCACTACATTCCAATGTCATTGTTTTCTTTATCTGGTCTCTTCATTGACCAGCTATCATAGTTGTGTTGAATCTAATGATGTCATCACTCCTTTACCGGGGGTAGCTTCTCCCCATGGGTCCAGGGATCTTGAGCCTGGGAGTGACTATACGAGGGAGGGCCAATTGGGGGTAGCCGACCCTCAGTGGGACGACACAACATAATTACAGGAAGTCACAAATATCCCCCATTTCCTTTTAGGCATGTTCCCTCCATTCCTCATGATGGCATATTGCAACTTTCTCCCTCAACCACTTGCCAAGTCTACTTCGAGTATTCCCCAATTATACACAAGGAACAATGTATTAACAATTGAGACGGGGAAGAGGCATGGAATAGTGATGATTACTCTGGCTATGGTGCAACATCAGCATCCTCAATATCATACACAAAACAACATGACAACAACTGAGACTAGAAAGAGGAACAGAACAATGAATATAACTAAGACCGGTAAACCAACACACTGGTCTAGTCTTCATAGTAAGAAAATAATCTCAAGGAAGAGCCATGTCATTGAGATTGTGAATGGCTGTAAAGGTGGAACAGAGCCTGACAGGAGAGTTTACAAGGTGATCTGCGAGTCTGTCATCTGCACCCAAATTGTAACACAGTGAAAAGATCCCAAGGAAGACACATGATATAAGGATTTTGAACTGTCTTGAATATAAGGGGAAATCTGTGGAAGTGAACAATTTCCCTGAGATCTATGAACCCACCAAGAGGAGAGTGGCATCCTCTTGGGGATTCTAGGAACTTGTAGTATTCTTTGTTGGAACTTTACTTTTTGTTAAAAAATAATCTGGGGAAGGGAGCCATTCCCTTGAACTGTGAACATTGTCCAGTTGGAACTTTTTAGTTAGATATGCCCTTATGTGTTGGACCTGAATATGTGTGCACTTTGAGAACCAGAGACAATATCCTTCACAATTAAGAGTTTGTTTTAGAGTGTGAGGGCCACAATAGGATTTCGGACACAGGACATATATTTTGTTTTGGACATCTTGACATAGGACAGACCAATTAGTTTCGGTTGAGGTAGAGAAACACCTGCTAGATGAGAGATAGTGATGCATTTATCAACCCCTTTATTATTTAAATAACAGTTTATGTCCACAAATATAAGCTCTCTGTGTCCATGTCTCATTCATGGCTCCTAATATATGGTTTAGGTCAGAAGTGGGATCGGTTTCAGTTGACAAAAACTGGGGTATTTATTGGCAATCCACATTACAGTTGTGTCAACTCAGCCAAGAAATACCACCCATGATTTTGATTTATTTATTTATTGTGCACTTGTTAGACGCTTCTACAGGAAGCAAACACTGTTTCAAAGCACCAAAAGGGCAACAGGGAGCTGACAGAGGATGATAGGCAATGAAATTACAACAATGTTAAATAATTAAATACAACAATATAAGAGAGACAATTGGGAGGGGCAGACAACCCTACTATGTCCCCTCGTTCTCTTTGCTGATTCGCCTACAACTTCCTGAGGGTCAGGCGCTTCTCCAAGCAGCAAATTGGTTGTAGATCTCTTTCTTCAGCAGGGGCCTCTCTCTGGAACAGCCTCCCTGCCTCCCTGAAACTAGAAAAGAACCATCTCTGCTTCCGGAAGCACTTCAAAACCTGAATCTTTGCCTCTGGTTCCTCTCTGCTGCTGAACTCCCAGCTGAAACTGGAACTGCACTAGTCACCTGGCTATCCTCTGAACTCAGGCCCAGGTGCCCTTCCCCACCAGTTGCACCCCTGCACTGCCTCCCTGGCATCCCCCGCACTTGAGGACTGTTTTCTGTACCCCTATAGCCCCCTACCAGCACCTGACACGTGATGTCTGCACTTACCCATGCACTTGCCACCAGCTGGCCGCACTTTGACTTATTGCCTTATTTATTCTATTTATTTTTACTGTCGTTCCCATGTACTGCACTGCCCCCTCCCCATTCCCCCCCGCACTTTTCCCCTTCCCCTGCACTTGCACGCTCTCAATGTCACCTGGCCTAGTAAGAGTGTTGTCTCTTTCTTCCCTCTATTCCCCCTCCCTTGTCTTGTCACGCCTTGAAACACTTGTGTATAGCCACGTTATAAATGCCATATCATATCATATCATATCATATCATGCCTTGTGAGTTTTCAGAACGTGCAAGTGCAGAGGGGATAGGGATATGGGATAGGTGCTGTGGTGCTCAATGAGAGCAACAGATGAAGTGCTATGAGAAAAGAAATATAACTGCAACCTCCAGTGGTGGAGGGAGGTCTGAGGCAAGTGCAGACGGTAGACAGCAGAAGGGAAGATAATATGTGGGATGTCAGGGGCCCAAGGATGCATAAGGGCCCTGCACACCAATCAAGCTACTGTGCAATTAGTAGGGGACACAGGGTGGGAAGGAAGAGGTAAAGAGGAAGGACTTGAGGCGTTTCTGGAACTTAAGGATGTTCTGCTCAAGAAGAAGGGTGGGGGGCTGTTTAAAAAAAGGGAACCCGCTGAGGAAAGTGATCAGCCACCTGCTCTCTGTTTAGCAAACTGCTTTGCATACAAGGAGCTGGTGCCAGAGAAAGGTAGGTGTCTAGAGCGGGAGTTGGGCAAGTCAGTAATGTTCAGGGGAGAAAAGACTGAATATTATTGCGAAAAATGTATCTTCAGTCTTTTCTCCTTCAACCAAGTCTCAGAAGGGCAACTAGAATCCCGACAGGAGAAAGTGCTCCGCAGTCATTAACTAAAGATGGAGGTCTGAAGGGCCTTCAAAATCAGGTGTTCCACCTGAACAGGAGAAATCAGAAATTATTCAAGCTCCAAAGAGGAATTCTTCCTGTATTTCTTCACTATTGTTTAATCAGGTGAAGAATCCAATTGAAGACAGAGGTCTTTTTTAAAGGCAATATTAATCTTTCCAGCAACAGTCCTGTACACCTCACACCACCATTAAAGTCAATCTGATCAAACATTTTCTACACCTCAAAATGGCCACTATAGAAAATCTACTACATCAACTAACAGCTCACCAAATCCAAGCTGAGACACAGTTTCAGGCTGGACTGGATCAAATTGTTGCCGCCCAACCAATACCTATTTTGCCCCACACGGTATTAGAACCCTTTAGAGATGGGGAGGACTTGGGAATTATTTCCTCAATTTAGAAAGGTTGACAGAACAATTTCCTAGGTGGGATGAGTTAAAGGCCTGTTATTTAGGGCCCGTATTAAGAGGGGAATTGCTAAATTTTTACTAACTTTTAAATCCCCTAGAAACAGCAACATTTAATGAAATCTAACAAGGGCTTTTACAAATAGTCAGGCAAACATACAACTTTAACAAGCAGAAGCTAAGGGAAATAAAATTAAAACCAGGTGAAACATATATTTGCACTTCACTGCAAGAGTGTGAGGTTACAGGATTGACCCTTTGTAAGATCACACACAGCCTGTAAAGATGCTGAACTTTGGAGTACACTACAATATCAACAAACACATGAGTACCTTTCAAGCATGCTAATTCACCCAATTATGTTCTGAAATACCATATTAGTATAGTAAGGGCTAACATTGGGTCCTTCTTATCTCAGTGAAGAGAGTTGTGATTGTTCTTGAATTTCTGTCCAACTTGAGCTGGTTCCTCCCTGCTTCGAGATCCGGCTGTAGAAATATTTGGTGAGGTTGTCCACAATATCATTAGTGGTTGGGGTTATTTGACTTTCTCTTTCAAAGGCTTGGTTTCCAGTCTCATGTTTATTCATAACACATCCTGTCTTGCCTTCTTCCAAGTACAAATAATACCTTTTGGACTGATAGATATAGTGGGGCCGGACACCTTTACTATTATTGTTGTTTTCTGAAGCTTTGCAACATTCTCAGTGCCAATGGAGGATAGCAAGAAAATGCATAGCAGCACAAGTTCGAATCCCGGGCTTGCGCTTAGAAACTGGTATTCGGTATTAAGGGTGTTATATAAAAACTATTATAATTATAAAGACCTGCCTAGGCATCAAATCCGAGATTGACTGTCATTCCCTCAAATCATCCAATTCTATCAACTAGTGATTTATATTCCTTGATGTGATCCTCAAGGTCTGAATACTGCAAATGTAACTTGAAGTGTATCAGTTCAAGTGTTTCGACTGCTTGCAGCTCTTCTACATTTCAATGCTTAAACGGGCCAACAGCATGTATTTCTGTGATGAAGTATGAGCTATGCATGATTATTTCCACAAAAAACACCTTTTAGCGAAATGGGGTGTTTGTTGCCTTACCTGAAAATACTTAGGTTTGTGGCCTGCAAGGGTGGGGCAGGAGTAATGGATTTGTTTTATTTATAACTCAAAACAATCCACGGCCGAGGAGCAGAGTTCCAAAAGAAGAACATAACTTCTACCATCCAGCAAGACCACACAGATCAAGCTATGATATTCGCCTAGAACCAAAACCATACAATAAATGAACATTCGGAGGAGCATCTTTCTGACACATGGGTCCTAGAAACATGGAATTCCCTACCAAAAACATACGCAATACAAGGGATTCATTTGTAGATTAAACTGTCGGGGGAGTGTCTTGCGCTCAAAGTCATGGTTTTGGAACTTTGATTCAAATTCTTTTCCCAATTTTCAGCTAAGTCACAATCCTCCTCATTATCAAAATTCGGCATGATAAGTATTCTTAATCCTCTAGGTATGATCTTGTTTTCCAAGTAGTTAGTTAATGAGGCGTGTTCCCAGTAATTATTAATTTCTTTTTTGGACAAACGTTCAAGTTTAATTAACTTCTGTCTCAGTGTTTCTAGTGTATTATAGCTGCTCCTGAAAGGATTTGCTGTACTACCCTTTGGGGCAAAGAGTGCCACTCTATCTTCATCCCTATTATTCATATAATCTGTCATATTAACTCAGTGGAGTTCAGCAGGCACCTGAACCAAATAGTAACTAATGGAGAATGAGATCTGTGGGATCGGTCCTGTTGGTGCGCTAGTGACCACGCTAGATTAGAACCCAAACTATATGTTGATCTGTAAACCCTGGCAGCAAGATAAAACCTCCCCCTCAAACCATATTGGAACTCTTGATTACACATGCTACACATGAACATAAGAGAGTATTAGCACAGATCGCTACCGTGAACGAAGAGATAGCTAACATAACCAATGCGGAAAGCACTAAATCTAAGAATTATGAGAAAATGAATGAGATACTACGAGAATATCAAGATGACATTAAATTGAGAAAGTTCAGAAACTTTTACAGGGATGACAATGACTATAGAAAGGCAAGGGTATACACTTTTCAACCCAAATACGATAACATAACTTCAAAACATCACCCTAGTTCAACCCATACTACTCCAGCTAGCTCAGACCCAGAAACAGAGGAAGACAGTAATCCTTTACCTGGTGGGGACAAAGAAGTGTCAGAAACTGTATCTCAAGGAAGTTTTTTAGAGGAAATCAGGAGGTACAAAAAAGGCAACCAACGTTTTATCAACAACAAACAAGTCAGATTCGCAAATCCACCGGTAACACCTTCTCTAACACCAAGCACCATACCAGGCGTAGGAGAGGGGGGGAAGCGGAAGTGGGAGCGGCAGCTCAGACGAAGACATTTCTCCTCCTGGGATTCTAACCCGTTCAACCAGCAAGAAGCGATTGACCAAATGATACAATCTGATTTGGTAATTAATGTCAAACAGGCAGTTAAGTAAAGTTGAAATTGCAGTTTTGAATAAAGGATTGTCTTTTGCACCTAGTATCGGTACGAACTTTGTCAATTTCCAAATTGATCTCTTCAAATTTTTGAGGAAACTCAAATTGAAAAAAATGTTTTGCTACGCAAGTACATTCATTCGAAAGAAAAGCCTCACTTGAACCGCTTAGCACTTATACCATAAAAGACATTAAGAACATTGAAACTCTCATGTCTCTTAATTCAGAAAGTAACGCAGACCCTTACACTATTTGTCAGGATTTGGGAATCAATACCAGACACATTGAGATCAAGGAACTTAAGCCTAAATCGAGATGTACTCCTCAACTTGGATCAGATAATGTTATTGAAACCTTTCATAAAGCTATTACCAAAGATATTCACGAATATTTAGATAAACATTTTCATAACAGAAGCAAAAACAGGTCCAACTTAAGTCAAGAGGAATCCAATGCCTTAGAGGATTTAGTCAGGGATAAATCAATTACTGTTAAAGAAGCTGATAAGGGGGTTAACATTGTGGTAATGAACACCTCAGACTACATTAGTATGGCCATGCTACGTCTAAATACACCAGGATGTTATACCCCACTAAAATCGAACCCAACTAAGCAAGTAGTTACCGAGCTCTTGGAATTGGTCAAATTCTGGTATGAAAAAGGCTTTTTGACAGAAGATGAGAGAATTTCTTTGTCAAACACTGAACCTGTGATGCCCACCCTATATTTTCTACCTAAGATACATAAGAATTACACTGATCTTCCATCTGTAAGACCCATAATGAGTGGTATAGGGTGGGCCACATAGGGTCTATCACAATACTTGGACGAAGCGCTTAAACCTCATGTCATTTCTATGAAATCATATGTACGAGATAGCACGCATGTGTTACAATTTTTGAAAACATTACAATGGGAACCGGACTACTTGTTAGCTACACTGGATCTAACAGCTTTATACACTAGCATTGATCATACTCTGGCAATTCGTACCATTGACTATGTATTTCGTGATGTTTCTGCATCTTATTTAGATCATGTCAATCTTTTAAAAAGTTTTCTGAAATTCTCACTCGCCAATAATGTGTTCATTTTTAATGATCAGTATTATGTTCAAGCTAAAGGTGTTGCGATGGGGGTGAAATTTGCACCATTCCTAACCAATCTTTTTATGGCGCAATTTGAGGACACTTATATTCACAATAATATTGAATACAAGACCAATTTGATCGCCTGGCGGCGCTTTATAGATAGTATACTTATTGTCTGGAAAGGAGATTTGGGGTCTTTTGACAACTTTGTACAGTATGTTAATAGAAACGACTTTGGGTTTACTGTAATGCTCACCTGGCTCCCACGGAGGCGCTGGTCTGGTCTGGGTTGCTGTGGCCCATTCAAGCGTGATGCGCAGAATTCGGACCACCGATTGAACAGGACCCCCAAATCTTGCTTGTCTGGCCCGTAGGAATATCCTTCTGCAGATGAGAAAGGGGATTAACTGTCTGCTGAATAGTGTGCTTGCTCCCCCCTTTCCCCCTTCGTTCTTCTCTGACTTCCTCCAAAACCCCCGGTTTAAGCTCACCTTATGGTTTGGAAGGATGAACTCTCCATCCTGCTTCTGGTGCAGGGGCGCGCGTTCGTCCAGTTACTTCACTGGTTTTCAGAATGGCGCTGGCACATCCACTTGACTTTTCTGAGCGATACGCCGTAAGTATGAAGATGCAAAAGTTCAAGTGTGAGCCTCCTTTCATGTTGTTTTTTCTGTCCTTTATTTCAGGTGCAGAACAAAGGTGATGCGTTGAGGGGTTAAATTGCTGGTGGTAAATCAGGTGAGTTAGTGATGGGGGCGACCCCTCTAAATGTCTTTATAATTCCCCAGTAATGTCTTTTGTCCTTTCCCCATAGGGGCCGGGGTACGGTACCTGCCAAAGATGCGGCGCCGACCCGAGATTTGGAATGGTTCACCAAGAAAAGCCGGTAAGTAATATGGCTGAAAATTCGGCTTTCCTCTTGTGTTCCCTTGCTCACCTTTTGTCTCTTCTTCTCTCCCCTAGGTGCAGAGATGTGGCGACCGGTGCTGAGAGCCGCGATGGAGCCGGGCGGTGTCTCGGGAACAGGTGAGTGAAGCGCAGCGCTGCAGCGAGCAACGCTGTGCTTTTAAATGGAAGTCTTCCTTCAGGAATGCTGACGTGAAGATTCCGGATGCAGGTAAGAAGGTTGAATAAGTTCTTGGTTTTCACCTTTCTCTTCTCTTATTCCCTTACAGGTGTTCCAGGTTCGAGGCGGGCGTGGCTGGAGTCCAGGTGCAGGAGCAGACACGGTGAGCGTTCAGCTGCTGGGATGCAGAACAACGCAAAGCACGTGTCCGGGCGTGGCTTAAATAGCTTTGGAAGAAGTTCCAGTTGAGTATTCTTCCACAGCCCCACCCAAGTAACAAAATAGTTCCTTGAGAAAAATAGTCCCTCCTAAGCCCCATTTGGCTTGGTTCTTCATGCAGCATGGTCTGCATCAGGTAATTGTGCAGCATGGTCTGCTTCAGGTAAGTGCACCAAACACTTCCCCTTATGAGCCTGGCGCCTATGGCGCCAGGACTGATGTCCAACATGAGCCTGGCGCCAACAGCGCCAGGACAGAGTCCAAAGAGCCCCTATAAAGGGCCGCTGGGCTTTTCCCCGGGGGCGTGATGCCTGCTCCCGGGGGTGCTGGGCCTGGCCTGGTGCTCCGGGGGTAGGCATCATGACACTTACTTTTGTTGGCTCCGTCAATGCAGACTCCATTGATTTTTTAGATCTGCCCATATTTATCGAACATGGCAGTATTCAAACCAAGACCTTTCGAAAACCAACAGAAGTGAATTCTGTACTCCAAGCTCAAAGTAGTCATAAGCGTTCCACAATTAACAATATTCCTTCGGGTGAATTTTACAGGGCTAGAAGAAACTGCAGTAAAGATACTGATTATGAGTATGAAACCAGAATTCTGCAAGCTAGGTTTCTCAGCATAGGATATAAACCAGCATGCATCAACAAAGCAGAAAACAAATACCACCAATACAAACATATAGATTTACTTGCTGATCACTCTGGTGTAAAACCAGAATTGAAACATATTGCAATCATTACCCAGTTTTCAAAAGACTCATCCACTCTTTATCGTATGGTAGAGAAACATTGGAACATTCTTAAATTGGACACTGATTTGATTCCCTATCTTTCCGAGAAACCCAAGTTTACTTATACACGAGCTAAGACCATCAAACAAAAACTCAGCCCTTCCTTTTTACAAACCAAAGTGGATGACTCAGGTGGAAATTGGTTGAAGCAAAATGTGGGTTTCTTTAAGTGTGGTAACTGCAATTATTTCCAGTATGCACATAGCAACTGTCAATCTTTCACAGACATGAATGGCAATGTGGTTAAAATCAATTAATTCATTAATTGCAGAATGACTAATGTCGTATATGCCATTATATGTGTTTGTGGCAAACTATACGTAGGGAGTACAATTAGACAATTGAGGGAACATCTATCAAGTTTAAGAAACAATGATCCCAAGTCACTGCTGGCCATTCATTGGCGAGAATGTCACCAAATGAGTAATAGTAATGATATCCGTTTTATTGGTGTAATGAGGGCTAAGTTAGGTAAAAGAGGAGGCAATGTTAAGCTGAAGTTGAGGCAACAAGAGTGCAAACTAATATGTTTTCTAAGATGTACCCTAGTGGGTTTGAATTGTGATCATGAAATGCATGTGTTTCTTTAATTAGGATCTGAAACAATGTATGGACTCTAAGAGGTCGTGAGATACCTTTTCCACAGTAACACATTACTAGACCTTTCTGGGCATCATCCCTATAATCTCATCTACATTGAAACCCCAATTTTCTTAAACAACACATTCACCCCAATACACAAAATAATTGTTTCTGCTCTTTTAGAGCTGTGAGTACAACCCTTATTCTGTATCCTAAACCACATTAACAATCACTTAATATGTTATCACAGCAGTTATTACAGCAGTGACATCTCATTAATTGTAATTTCTTTCAAGACAAACGCCATACTCTAATCATATCATTATTTTAATGATCCACCAATAACAGATAACAAATAGGTGTTTTTAAACCATAACGTACAGTTATTAACATGAATTGATAGATTGGAATTTATGCATTACACCACAATTCCATTTCAGAATGTACTTTTGGTTTACTAATACCACAAGTATTCGTTTCTCTCGTTATATGGGTATGCTCACGATTTTAATACTAATCGCGCTAACATGCGCGTCATGTATTTACATTGATGACGTCACTCGTTACGCATACGCATGACGTCATCATGTGGCCAGCGGCATTTTGAATAGCCGTTTTACCGCGATCGCGGGTCTAACATCATTTCAGGAGCTGAAAGAAGTTCACTTACATGAATTGTGCAAGGAATTTTCCATTTAATTAAGGTAATACTTTGCGGCTATATACATTGTACATGTGTGTGCATGGGGGCTACATGGTATCAGTCATGGATTTCAAGGGGCACAAGTAGTTTTGTATGTGTTTGGGATTGTATGGTGCCATTTAAACCACCGGATGCACCAAGACTTTATTATTATCCAAATTGGGTTTATCAATCTAGTCCATAATTTTACATGTTAACCTTAGCCATGAGATAACATTTGCATTGGTAACAACCATAATTTTTATCTAACGGGTTGCACTTAAGAAGTAGGTATTCTCCACTTAATACATTATTTACTCATTTGAAATTATGTAACATTTTTTACAGGCCATTTAACAACATACATACCAGAAATTGCTCCATGAAACGTGAATTATTTTAATCTACCATTTATCCCTAAGGTAAGAGTTCCCATATTAGGAGTCACCTGTTATCTTACCGTCCACAGACCGTTAGAGACCATGACACACAATTTTCCTTATTACAGATGCATCAATAATCTACCCTTTTGGAAGCAATTTTTGATGCTAATGCGGGTTTATGAGAAATTTATAATTCAGTAACCATTATTAGTGTGAGTTTAATCTCAGGGTGAGTAGGATCTTGCATTAATACATTATACTAATGACATACATACATTTATTGTATAGTCTTGTTACTTTGTCTATATTGGACACTGTGTTTCAGAATACCTCACAAATACCTCTACAACTGGTTGTTTGTATAGTTTGGTTATCTTCTTAAGACTATGTAATAGTACATATTAACAAAATTGGAAGTTAAAAAAAATTGCCAAATTGCTTAATTCAAACACCTTTTCCTCTTTTTTATATACTCTTTGACATTGAATTCTAATCCTGCGCTGATTCCAACTGTCCAACCCTGGTATGACGTATGATGCAATATGGTATGATTTATCCAATTTAATGTGTTTGGTTATACCCATATCTTTATGTTTCAATGTTAATATTTTGAATGTCACTTATATTGTTATCAATAATGACATGTATCAATTATAATATCCACAGCCTTGACAACGACCAGGGGTCGAAACACGTGTCGGCTGTTTTTCTTCATTGGATAATAAACACCACAGCTTACGAGATTTGGACCTTTTGCAATGTCTATCTAAAACGATTTTCCTTTTGAAAGGACTGACTTTGAGCACAAGACACTCCCCCGACAGTCTAATCTACAATTTATCTTTTTAGTATAAACGTTGTGGGAAGTTTGAGGGGGAGGTTTTATCTTGCTGCCAGTGTTTACAGATCAACATATAGTTTGGGTTCTAATCTAGCGTGGTCACTAGCGATCCCACAGATCTCATTCTCCATTAAATACAAGGGATTATCTGGAACTCAGAAAATGACAAAAAACGTGCCTCTTCAACACGGAATCAGAAGGGAATAAGTAGGAATCACACATTCTGGCTAAAACAGGAAGCACATGGATGGACCTACAATTCATTGCCTAACCATCCCCAACTGGTGGGCGTACGGAGCACATTTTGGACCTCCCATGCATGTACACTTCAAGTTAACAGAGGAATACCACAGTAGGCAGGGACCCTCACTAGAAGTCAAGGAAGATACCCATAACCTTCCTAACCTTGGGGGTGGAGAACACACCTCCACAACCCATGTCCACAAACCGCTAGAATTCTACAGAAGATAATTACCACACTGCAATATACCTGCAGACTAGGATGCCAAACAATATATCAAAGCACACAGGATGGTCACAGATGCCGACCACAGACACCAAAGTAAAGAGGTAAGAAAAAAAACTGCTAACACAATACTAAAACCTAATTTTTCAACAAACTGTTCTCCTACAGAAACTCAGATGAGCACATTTCTGCACAGCAAACAGCACATACTTCACCACACTGCAACAACATACAAAAAACAGCACATGGGAATCACTCAGACTCGAAAATCACACCTAAGCTCAGCGAACAGTGCAAACCGAACTGAAGCTGCCAACAGAACATCATGTCTCACTTTCCTATACCTACTGCACCCTACTAACCGCTCCCAAAGCCTCCCTTTTTCACACCATCCTTTTTCAGATCCGCCGGAGCACCAGGGGACCACTCCGGTGGAGATAGTGTGTGGTACAAGTAACTTTTAACAGTAACATTAACATTAACATTACAAGCCATAAATTAATTTTCAAAAATTGATCAGCAGAATTTGCAAGTAATTTCTTTTTTTTTATTAGCAAATAGAACCATTTGATTATCAATTTTGTACTAATATTGTTAATGTCACAGGAAGCTATTTGTACCCAAGACACGAAATGAGCCACAAAACAGCAGTTTTGCGCACCACTGAAATAAGACATTAGTGAGAGAAGTCAGGCCTTGCAAATTCATTAAAATTCAGCTAGACCTGCAGGTCGGGTAACCTGAACCTAAGAGAAATGCATTGGACTCATAGCAACAGAGGACAACAAATGTAAAACGAGATTTCTGTAAAATGGTGTATGTCACTACAAACCCAGTTTATATTTGGCATACTGCTGCCACTGAGAAGCCAGCCATGCAAAGTGAAACTTGTATTTGACCTTTACTGCAAACAAACAAAATGTTAAATAAAAGTTTCAAACATCTCTTGTAAATGTTACTCGCCATTCATAAAATCTACTCAAATATGCAAGTGGGAGAAAAGACTTTGTTAGCCACATAAGTGTCTTTAACATGTAAAAGGTTAGCTGCATGAATGGACACAAATAAATAGATAGGATAAAAAGGCACTAAAAACAGTTTGGCCAGCTGTCTCCTGCAGGGTGTAATATATAATACAATCATAATCACAAAGTAAAGCAATCTCTGGATGCTAACTACATGTTTGGTATTGCAGTAGATATGTAGATGTACAACCTGGATTAACTATTGATCACTTGTTTTGTGTATTCCTGATGTAAGAAGAAAGAGACTAGTGTGGATTGTGTAGCAGGCAGAGGACTGGGCAAACTAGGTGGAATATTTTTGTTAGCAGTAATCTTATTTCAGGGTACCTGGTATAAAGCTGCAGGGTGATCATATAGACGCTCCAGGCCATATCTTCCTGCCTGAAGGACCTGAAAAACTTCTGAGTCAGCCCATGCAACCTAGTGCCATGGGCTCTTCATAGTGCTGCATTTTTAAGGACTCTAAAGCACAGTGCCCCCGCTGAAACTATAGCAGATGGTAAGCTGTTCTTACAAATACATGACACTGTGTATTCAGGCACCAATTAGCCATTATTGAATAATGATTAAAGTGACAATTACTCCCCTGAGATCCTTACAGCTATCACGTTCCCCCACAGATCACCCACACGGACAGTACCATTCTCAGCGTTCATCCTGATGAAGGCCACCACTACTTTGGGCTCTTACCCAGCCTCCCATGGCCGAAACACTCCAGTGTCGATGTTCCGTGACACAACCCCATTGTATATGTGTTTGTAGATAATGTTGTGTACACCGTCCTGTTCAGCATCAGTCCTGGGCAGCGCTTGTCAAATCTTGTCCTCACTTATCTGTATTTTATACTTGTGCATCATTTTGGAAATTGTATCTCGATAATAGAGAGGTCGATACTCAACTGTATTTCCTGTGTTCAAACAACATCTGTCCGTACCATTTTCGTGCTTATCGAAAGTCATGTAAACATTTAATTTTATCATCTGTGCAAAAAATGTTTGGAGGCAAAATAAAATAGTGTCCAAACTAGATAGCTGCTTACGGTTCTCCCACCCTGATGCCCACCTGGTCGGACCTGGTGGGCAGAAAGGCACCCGCGAACACAACTCGTAGTTTGCCGGTCCGGGAACTATGGTACCGGCATGTTTACCGGTATCGTAGTTCCCGGACCGGCAAACTTATAATGAGGCCCAATGTGCATGACCATCCTCTTTTTCACCAACAGTGCAGCCTTTAAGACATGATGTAGCATATCATTTTAGGAGCATGAAGCAGTAGTGGCAAAGGCACACACATGTTGGAGTACCCGAGAGTGGGGATTTGCGGTTTCCAATAGTTGAATCGGTGTAAGGATTGGTGTTAAAATTATAAGCAATATAGGTGGATGTATACATAGCTGGCACACCAATCACTCCTATGTTATTGTTATTTACGTAATTTTACTTAGAAAATCAGTAGCACCATGACAAATAAATACACTTGTTAGTCGATAAAGGTCGTTTGCTCTTTATGACTCCATACTTTCGACTGACGTCTGGATCACAGAAGTTCAGGAATGGCACACATTTCCAGGAACATGGTACGGTTTCATGGAT
Organism: Ambystoma mexicanum; assembly: GCF_040938575.1. NCBI lineage: Eukaryota > Metazoa > Chordata > Amphibia > Caudata > Ambystomatidae > Ambystoma > Ambystoma mexicanum. Next base: position 1,130,127,943 of record NC_090930.1, on the reverse strand, counting down.
GTTCCCTTAGTAAACCTAGCTCACCAGTCCTTTGAGCTCATGCACACTTGTCATGACAAACTCCACACTTGAAAGACCGTGTCTCTGGTTATCAGAATGTCTGCTGACATGTGAGTGAGCTCTAGTATTTATCAACAGGTTAACCGTACATGGTTTTCTATGTAAGGATAAGGCACTTCTGAAGAATCGCGCACTCTTTTTACTGAGACTCATGTCTGACTTCCAATTGCACCCAAAAATGTATTTTTCTCAACACCCACCCATCCTCTGAAACAGAGAGAAGACTTTGTAACCTTGAATCAAGAAGGAAAGCGAAACTGTAACTGAATAGGACTAAGGGTTTAAGGGTCTCGGCAAAATCTTTTTGCGAGTTACCACTGTACTTCTCCTTGAATACAGGCTTTGAAGACCTTGTTTTCTGGTGACATACAGAGTTAATAAGATCCCAGCCTCCCTCCGCCTTGGATCCAAGCAGTGACAGCAGTGTTCAAATGACATGTGACTCAAGATGTAATCTTCTGATCAGCTATGCAGAGTAATTGATGTCATCCTGCCTCAATAAACTTCTGAATTCTTCCAAACCTATGCTGGGAGTCTGGTGATAGGTGAACTGGACGTACAAGTAAGTGTAAGTTACTGACCTCTTTCCTTAGTTGTCCTTCCCACTATCCACTTTATCTTTCTTGACACGAATTAACAGAAAGTGGGCCTGAGATATAGACCCCAGTGCATGTGTAGTGAGAATGGACTTGTGTCAGTATAGCCATGCTTGCAATGCTTTTCTAATTTTCTGCAAGAAGAGCTCAGATCTTGATACCGAGAGCATGGACACCCCAAGGAAGGGGGGAATGGATTGGCCAAAAAAGAGTTAATGCACTGGGCAAGTCGTAGTCTATAATATATTAACTATGTTCAGAGCGGAGTGACACATGCATCTGTCCTGATGTCTGGCTACAGGCTTCCTTGCTGTCCCAGTTCTGTTAAGGGAACCCCTTAAACCAGCTCTGGAGCCACCAGCATTCTGATTGGCATTTAATCAGTGAAGGCTTACTTGAAGAGCACTGTTTTTTAGGCCTTTCCTTAGCTATGTACTGCAAAGTAAGTAACTGGTTTTCCTAAGGCTTTTGACAGTGTGTATGAATGAAGACAATTGTGCATTGAGGTACTGCGAAATGTCGGGAAAACTAACCTTAAATTATAATTCACACGTTCAAAATGTTTCAGCTTGTTTAACTGTTTTCTGTAAGTAGCAGAACACGCACACAGGGACCTGTGTACCCAATTTACATTCTGGATTGCTCTCTTAAGAGCCTGTTTCACGTGTTGGATCTTGAGACTAACTTATATATCCTTGTAGACCAAATAAGGGGCCATTATCACGGGAGAGTGACCCGCCACCAAATTATGCCCCAACGTGGGGCCAAAGGCCATAAATTGAGGAAGGGTTTTATCCCAAGCATCAATAATGATTCCCAGGTGCTGATATGAGTTAGAATCGGGGTAAAACGTACAATTCACCTTTACCTGTCTCATGGACCTGCTAGAATGCTTCATGTGTGTGATCACTCACCCTGAAGAATGGCACACTTACTTGCAGGTAATCTTCATTACTCCAAGTCTAGATCTTCCATGTCGCAGTCCTTACTCATTTGAGGTGCATTCTCCCATACCAGGCTTTCCTAACTACCTTTGCCCAAATAAATATACTTGTTTAAGTCCTTCCTCCATGTGTGTGACTGCTTGGTTCCTTCCTCTAACCCCCCTACATTAATCCTCTTAGCCCAACCCTCTGCCTTGCTTTTCCAAGCTATCACCTTAGGGCTTGGAGAGGGGTATACAAAAAGTCAAGATGCCACCCTGTGAGAGTTTATTGACATTGTCTAACATGCAACCGCCGGAAGAACCACTGAACCAAAATTACAACCTGGTGATGTGCCCACCAGCAGTTTGTAGTGCTTCAAAGAAGTGGGTGGTGTTGCCCAAGTTGCCGCATGACAAATTATATCCATGGAGGCGTGCTTCAGTTTGGCCCAGGAAGATGCCACTCCCCCCTCGATCTCCATTGGATGTTGAGCGGAGGTGATTCTACCATCCATGAATAGGCTGTGGAGATTGTCAGCTTGGTCCAATTGCTTAGAGTCACTACCGTTTAGCTGTACCAAAAGTGAAAATAGAGTGAAACCACCTGTCGCAAAAGGCTCTGTGTGGTCCAGATATATTGAAAATGCACCAGCAAGATCCAATGTGTCTGGTCCCTCCTCTTGTTCATCTAAATGGACTGGCATGATCAGGTCAGGTCCTGGGAGAAATGAAACTGGGAGGGGACTTTGGACCAGAAAGAGGAGGAAAATGGAAAACCGCTCTATCTGTGTAAAAATACAAGAGAGGCTCGTTACAAGAAGGCCCCCAGTTCTGCCACTCACTTTCCAGATACTATTGTTACCAAAACAGGACTATGGGCAACAGGGATTTTAGGGAGGCAGTTTCTAGAGGCTGAAAGGGGGCCCTACCAAGCCCCTGGAGCACCAGCGTCGGGCGCCACAGGGACACCATGGAACTTTTTTATTCTTTGTCTTATAATTATTATTATATTATTATTATTATTATTATTATTATTATTAATATTATTATTATTAGGGTATTTTTTCAGCATGGACCTAGCTTAGGGAAGCAACAGTCGACGAACATGGTGTGGGAAGCAGAGAAACATGGGAGAGGGGTGCAAACAGTGGAGGGGAGGATGGGCACTTTGGTTGCAATAGATCTACAAGCAATCAGGGGAGAACACAGTGGGAGCAGATCACCCAGTCTCAGGTAGGGTGGAGAGCGGATGGTGTCTGGACCTTGCTGTTAGGGAGGAGCCATTCCTTCAAAAGGAGGATCAATATGAGGCATGCCTTGACTCTGTGGATGTCTTCAATTGAGGAAATCTTTAGGCAGAGCTGTGTGTGTCATCTGCATATTGGCAGATGTTGTGTGGAGTGAGTAGGGTTCTAAGCGACTCTTGTAATGATTGAAGATCATCACAGGAGAGAGGGTGAATCCTTGCAGGAGTCCATGGGTGATGGGTCAAATTGTTATATAGAGGAATACATTTGTACAAACCGTTGGAGACTAGCAATGTATGATTTGAAGGAACTGAGGATGATCTTACTGATTCCCATGCAGCTATGTAGATTGTGTTTTTCTGGTGGTCTACTGTGTCAAATGCTGCTGAGAAGCCAACAACCTCCTCCAGTCCTACCAATCTGGCTTCAGGGCCAGATGCAGCACAGAAGCCAAGGATGGCCATCATCAAGGATTTTAAGGACATCATTAATCAACTTGATAATAGCTGTTTCTGTGTTGCATCTGGGTCTGAAACCGGATTTATAGCACCAAAGGAGGTCATTGTCAAGGATCTTACCTAAGAAGGGAAGATGGATGATAGGGTGGAAGTTTCCGAGGTCATCAGGATCCAGTGTTGGCTCCTTGAGAAGTGGGATCATTTGTCTGGTCTTGAGAGTCAAGCATAAGGTGCAGCAAGCTAGTGGGCTGTTGATGAAGGCAGGAGTTCTCAACTCAGAAGAGTCTTGAGTATGGAGGCAGGGAGGATGTCAACCATGTATGATGTGGTCTTGAAGGATGCTAGAGTGACGGTGATGTCTTCCATAGTAAGTGTCTTGAAAGTTGTCCTGGTAGCTGTGGTGTTGCGAGATGAGATGTGTAGTGTGATATCAGTTGTGTCGTTGGTGTCTATGTTATGGTGGATCATGCTGATCTTGTTGAAGAAGAAAGAGTTGATGGCAGCAACGTCAGTTGGGGGTCACCAGGAGGTCACCCTTGCTACCCCTGTGGTCTCCCTTGCTACACCTGAAAAAAATAATAGTTATTTTTAAATCAAAGCTCCTGGGCTGTGGCCAGTGCCATGTGGCTCTTTGTTTCTGGTGTGGCAGGCTTTTCTGTTCAGGCCTTTTAAAAACAGAGAGTTCCACAAGTTTAAAACTTAGAACAGTGACCCTAAATAAGAAATAATAGGAATAACAAATCATTTGTCTTTCTGGAATTCTATACAATAATTGTAAGACTCATTAATGGTTTATTTCAGGCTCACTTCAGGGGATGAGTCACAGTTTTAGTCTGTTCTTAAACACCTCAAATTCACAATGCAGACTATGCATTTTGCTTTTTGCAAGTTGCAGTTATAGCATGTTTTTTTTTTTCTGTCTGCCTTTGTCTCCATTACGATCCTCACAAGACATTCCATCTCAGTGTCCTCGGTCAGTTGACAAAATTATTGAGCCACAATTAATGCTTTGTTGTAATTTGTCTGTCTTTCCTATCTCCATGGCATGCTGCTCAGTATGTTTGTTTGCATGTATGAGGTAGCGAGTACCCAGAGTAGGGGATGCCGTGTGAGTGCGCTGCTTTCCCTGTGCTACTCTAAATTCTTTAATACACAGTTATGAACCCTCCTAATGGTATGTATCTTGCCAACCTCTGAAGCCTGAAAAGTAGATCCACACAGGCTTGACATGTGGCCAACTTGGCACCAGATCTGCAGATGAACTGGCCTGCTGTTAAATCTCAGTTATCAGTTTAATTATATCCACTACAGAGTGTAATTTGTTTTCTGACGTTCAGAACATTCAAATATGTAATTGCTCATTTTACTATAGCCGGTAAGATAGCTATAGCCATAGTGGGTTGAGAGCTCGCTGCTGCGATGTGTGTTTGATCTGTAGGTTGCAGGTTCGAATCCTGTCACAGTCAACTCAGCTTTTCATCCTGCTGAAGTGGATAAATGAGCACCAACACAAGTTGGTTGCTATTGTATGTATATTTGTTCTATGGAAAGCGATTAAGCGTAAGTGCTATATAAAAACACATCATTATCATTTGGCCTTGGATGTCTGCTTCAATTCACAGTAATTTGGTAATATGGGCCTATACAAACTTATATTAATGATATGGAGCCGTTAGATAAAGGCTTTCTGGTCTCTCTTGCACCCCCTGATACCATATGGCCCACTGGCTGGAACACCCACACATCCAGTACTAGTCTGCCCCCCACTATCACGGAGCCTTTGAGAACCGTCCATCCTCTATGCCTTTTAAACACCAGATCCCTCCCGGCGCACGCTGGTGAGATCTGGGATCTGCTAACACACAGGCAATCAGACCTTTTATGCCTGACTGAAACCTGGCTTACTCTGAGCTCGGCACCTGCTATAGTCCAAGCTCTCCCCTCAAACTACCGTATTCTACACCAGGACCGTCCACCCCCTAAGCGGGGTGGAGGCATTGCAGTTATTTTTAAAGACATATTCATGGTTACCCAACTACCTTGTCCTTCCGCGTCTAGTATGGAAGACCTCCTGTGTCGATGCATGCTCTTACCTTCTAGTACTATTCACCTCCTGCTTATTTACTGCCCCCCTGGTCCCAGAGGTCGCTTTGGGCTAGACTTTGCCGATCTCGCTGCCGACCTTAATTTGCAGTACTCCAATCTGGTGATACTAGGTGATTTTAACCTACATTTTAATCTACCCAGATCAGATGAACTCAACTCCTTCTTTGACAGCCTTTCTGATCTTCATTTTTACCAACTGATCCAAGCCCCCACCCACCTTCATGGTAATATCCTTGACCTGATATTCGTAAAGGATACTTTGCTGGTCCCCGGTCCGATTGAGCCAGTGACCTGGTCTGACCATCACCTGGTCACATGCTCAGTTCAGTCAGCTCCCCCTCCCTGCAAGATTCTACCCTCTAAGACGCCTCTCCGCTCCTGGCGCTCGGTTGATCCTAAGGCACTTAGTGCCCTGACAGCTTCCAATTGTATCTCCCTGCGACCCCTTTCACTTGCCGCACTCTCTCAGTCACTGACGACTGCCGCCAATCATCATGCCCTATTGAAACTTACTCAAGGGTTACCAGTCAATTGGTCGAAAACATTTGGTCGACAGGACAATTGGTCGACACCATTTGGTCGAATGCCAAATGGTCGAATTTTTTTTTTTTTTTTTTTTTACCCCTTTTTTGGTTTTTTTTGGGGGGGGTCCCCCGCAACCCCTTTTTTTTTCTTTTTTTTTTTCCCCACACGAAAACCCACAAAACACATATATAAAAAAAAAAAAAACATTCGACCATTTGGCATTCGACCAAATGGTGTCGACCAAATTGCAGTCGACCAGTTTGTTGTCGACCAATTGACCGGACACCGATTACCGTCTCAGCCCTGGTTTACTGATCTACTAAAAAATGCTTGTCTCCAACTCAGACAAGCCGAACGCAAATGGCGGATTAATTTTGATCCAGCGCTTAGAGACCTTTACAGGATCAATCTCTCAACCTACTTAGCCAGTGTTAAACTTGCCAAATCAACGTTTTTTGCCCAGAAAATTGAAAATGCTTTCCTCAAGCCGAAAACTCTATTCTCTATTGTTCATTCTCTTGCTTCCTCAGAGTCGCTGACCTCTATGGTTAAGCCATCTCAAAAATTATGTAATGACCTTGCATCCTTTTTCACCACAAAAATTGATGTGATTAGATCTAACATTGCTAAATCCCTGACGATATCACCCCCTGATACCATCGACTTTGTGCCTCTCCCCCCTACTGATTCGTCTCCTAGCTGGTCGATCTTCCCTCTGTTTAGTGAGGGAGAAGTCATGGCAGCCATATCCAAAATTAAATCCTCCTCCCCTGAGGATGCCATCCCTGCGATCATTATGAAAACGATCGCCCCCGACATTCTAGCTGAAATTACTGCGGCTATTAACAACTCCTGCCAAACTGGACTGGTCCCCCCCAGAATTGAAATCTGCCAGGGTTATTCCCCTCCTCAAGAAGCCTTCTCTTGATCCCACCGTCCCTGCCAATTTCCGTCCGATCTCTCTTCTTCCATTCTTGGCTAAACTTTTGGAATCTCTGGTCTCACCTCTTCCGTCCTCCTTCTTGGAATCCTCTAATATTTTTGACCATGCACGGGCAGGCTTTAGACCTGGTAGAGGGACGGAAAGTGTGCTTGTCTCCGTACAGGATGATATGTCCAGACTGGTCAATGCGGGCGGAGTAGGGGCTCTGATCCTGCTGGATTTATCTGCTGCATTAGACATGGTAGACCATTCTATCCTTCTATCCCGTCTCGCACAGATTGGGATCTCCGGCTCTGTTCTCGCTTGGTTCACTTCTTTTCTTTCTCACCGCACCCAGACTCTCGCCATGCCTCCCTTTCTTTCTGCCCCTGTGCCCTTACCTGTGGTGTCCCCCAGGGATCCTCTCTCTCTCTGATCCTGTTCAACATTTATATCTGGGCACTGGTCTGCCTTATCCGCTCCTACGGACTTAATTGTTATTCCTATGCGGATGACACCCAGATCCTGATCCGGCTTGATCAGGATCAATCTGAGGTCTCAGCCCGTCTTCATGATTGCCTTAAATCAGTCGGTATTTGGATGGACCAAAATTGGCTCAAACTTAATGGTGACAAAACGGAAGTAATGCTTGTTTGTTGCCCTCCCAACCCATCATTATGGACTATCGCTTTTTGGCCCACATCGTTAGGTCCACTACCCTGTCCTGTGAACAAGGTAAAGAATTTGGGGGTTATCCTCTCTGCCTCCCTTTCCATGTCAAACCAGGTCTCGGCTGTCTGTCAGTCCGCACATCACCAGATTAGGGTACTAAAGAAGGTGCTACCTATGATCCCAGAAACCATGCGTCCCCCGGTGGTGGCGGCACTGGTTTTCTCACGGCTGGACTATTGTAACTCCTTGTACTTATCCCAGCCGACGGGTCTGCTACAATGCCTCCAACATATGCAAAATCTGGCAGCCAGGCTGGCTACTGGTTCCCCCTATGGCGCCCACATCCCACCGGTACTTCACCGTCTCCACTGGCTCCCGGTGGTACAGCGAGTTAAGTTTAAGTCACTATGTATCGTCCACCGGGCAATTCATGGCTTAGGAGCGGAATTCCTCCAAGCAAAATTTTCCCGATATATCCCGGATCGTAACCTTCGCTCCTCTACAACCAATCTACTTAAGGTTCCCAGGTTCAATCGGGAAAGACATGGCGGTAGAGCCTTTTCTATTACCGCAGCCAAGCTTTGGAACACTCTGCCATTATCACTTAAATCCTCAGCTAACCATCTGGCTTTCAGGAAAGCTCTGAAGACCACCCTGTTCTAACGTTCTGCCCTTTTTGTGTTCCCTGAGCGTGCAGCTTCCTTACCAGCGCCATGATGCCTGTGGGCTACTGTGCGCTTTACAAATGTATATAACATAACATAACATAACATATGGTGATCCATTCTTGTATGGAATTTATATCACAATACAGTGATATCGTAACCATATTTTTCGTAGTGTGCTTAGGAGCAATGCTATGTGATACCGTTTGTCAAGGGGTGAACAGTCGTGTTCCATCGCTTCCCATGATGTCACTTTAGTGTCGGGTCAAATTACATCACTTCCTGTTGATAGCAGTGGATTTTTCAATCGAGTGCAGTACGGGTGCGTCGGGTAGAGAGTTGATGCAGTACATGATTGCTTTGAAAATGGCTCAGATTACATTGGTGGCCTTTGCTATAGTGCTTTGGTACTAGTTGAGCCTGCCAGTGGTGATCAGTCATCTTCGTGTAGCACAGAATTCCTTTAGGTTGGATACACTGCAGTACTGTTGCCAAGTCATTTATTTTTTGTAATGGATCATTTGTTGAAGTTGAGTTCTTGAGATAACCAGGGTGCATAGGGTTTAGGTTTGAGAGTGTGCTGTTTCCCTGGTGCATGGCAGTTGAAATAGATTGTTAGGGTGGTGTTATGTTCCTGGAGAAGTGAGTCATAGTCCATGTTCATAAGAGGTAGATCAGCACATCTGAGGTGGAGTTAGGTGAGGTCTTCGGTGAGAGCTTCTACAAAGACATTTTTGATTGATCCAAAGGCTGATTCGCTGGGTTTTTAATGGGTTTGTTTGACTGGTGTGGTGTAACTCATGTCAAAGGGAATTTTCAGATGGACTGACCCATGACCAGGATTGGAGTTCTGTGATGGAGGGTGGGCAGTGCAGTGACAATGAAGTTGAGGATATTACCTTTCCAGTGAGTTTGGTCTTCTGTGTGCTCTGTGAAGTTAAGAGTGTTGAGTAAGCAGTGTAGATCTTTCTTCATTGCTGTGGTTGCTGGGTTGCCAGAGATGTTGCAGTCACTGAGGAAGATTTGGGCATGCGTGAGAGGCATTGTGGTGACCAAGTCTATGAAGTGTCTGATGAAGGATGTGTTGGGATATGTTGGTATGTGAGGTGAAAAGTGACTGTGATCATTGAGGATAGCAGGAAGTGGCAGGAAAGGTTTTGAGCAGACCCAATGGTGAAGACATCCCATCGGGTGCATGGTCATGATGCATTATGAATGATGGCGGACCTCCTCTGACCTTGTTTGGACAGTCTTATTGTAGAATTCTGTAGCCGTTGTAGAAGAAGACATCTAGGATGTGTGTGGAGGTGGATGTCATTCAGGTTTCAGTAATAAAGATGGCGTCCAATTCTTGAGTGATGATAACTTTGGCGATATCTGTTGCATGAATGATTGATGATCGGACATTTGCAAGCATCAGTTTTCAGTTAGTGGTGGATGATGAAGTGCTCATGTGGCCTTTGGTGATGCTGGTGATGTTTTTGTGATGCAGTGTTCATAATGTTGCTGTTGAACATCGTGGTTGGTGTTGAGTGGTGATGGTAGGGAGGGACTGTTGGGAGAGAGGGGAGAAACACATATTTCAGGGAACTTACCTGATGTTAGAGGAGCAAGGTATCTGGTCCTGCGCCCTTCTGGCCCGAAACAGGTCCAGGCAGGATTCCATGTTTCTTCATCTGCCCTTTACTTTGGACACCCTTGATCTAAGAGTTGAGAAAGGAAAGGAAGGAATAGGGTTAAGGTGGTGGGTGAGACCTATGGTACTTGACTAAAAACAATCACTGCTCACCATCTGCAAAAGAAAAGAGGCTGGAGGTCTGCTTAAGTAGGGAAAAAGGTTGGCAAACCAAAAAGGCGCCAAACGATTAGTAGTGATTTACAGGTGTGTGGGACTCAGGTCATGTAACCAAGATCAACTTGCACCTGCTCACCAACTGCCTCTGGCTTTTTCTCTCTCTCTCTCTACCTCTCGGGGGGCCTTCTGTTTTCAAAACTACAAAAAAAGCTTCAACGCCAAAGCCATCACCTAATCTAAGCTCTCACAGTTGAAGTGAAGGTCCCTAATAGCAGCCCATTGACATTTTCTTGAGGATATTGACAGATCCAGGAGAAAAACGTCCCTCAAAAAATCAACCACCTGAAAAAGGGTAGTCTCTGATGGTGATAACCCCTTCTTAGTAGACCAATGAGGAAAAGAATGCAAGTGTCTCTGGTATCCTTTCCAGGTCGCTGGCCTGCATGCTAACTGAATGCATAAGGCAACCCCATTGGAACAGCCTATGCACTGTAATTCTACTCTCTTAAGATCCATGCTACCAAGCACAGGTTCCTCAATTTGTGTAATGGGAGAATTGGGGAGGATAGCGGTAGAGGTTGAAGCAGGAGACACTAAGGGGCTTCCTCTGCCAGGTGAAGCAAAAAGTGGAACCATGGTCGTCGATAGGAGTCACAGAGAATTGCTAGCACCGTCATCCTGTCCCAGTTGTCTTTTTTTCAGAACTCTGGCAATTAAAGGAATTGGGAGAAGTGCATACAACCTCCACTGTAACTATTGGAAAGAAAATGCATCCACCCTACAAGTGTGAGGTCAGTGGACTGCTGCTACAAACCTGGGCACTTGGTGATCCTGATCAGATGTGAACATGTCGATGGAGGAGTCCCAAATCTTTGCCACAACGTCTGAAACACCAGCAAGATCAGGGGGTACTGTTACAAGGGTGGGAAATGACTACTCCAATGATTCATATATGTATGATATGATATATGATAGTTTATTTATAACGTGCTTAATACCCAGAGGTTTCTAAGCGCAGACCCGGGGATCGAACCTGTGTTTCTCTGTGTCGTCTTGTTTCCAAGGCAAACACGTTGCAGCTGAGCTATCCTCCCGAGACAATGCTCCATCCCAAGAAGATACTCTTCCTCTGTAGCTTGCAGATTCTGTTCTGCCCAGCTGAAAAGCTGGCAGGTCACCAGACTCAGGAAGTGGGAATGGCTATTCCTCTGCTGATTGTACTTGTAATTTATAATTTGTAATTTGAGGTATGTCTTTGTCACCTGGTTGTCTGGTAATCTCTTCCCCTGCAAAACTGGGGCAAAATTAATGAAGGCAATGTGCACGACAATTGGATAATAGACCAGGTGCCCTCTATCCCAGCATGCCTGAAACACACAGGAGTTTAGAGTTGCTCTGCACCCCAAATGACTGGCATCTGTCATCAAAAAACAGGGAGCTTGAGAAGCAAGGGCAACCCCTTTGAGGAGATGCTCTTGACTATGCCACCAACCCATTTTCTCCTTGACAGAGGTACCAACTGCGTAGCAAATGGGTCACTGATGAATTAAGATACGTCCGTGCCCAAGAAACCAGCACCGTATTGGCCAAAAGATCTCCTGGAACTGTAAGCCATTCCCTCAAGGATGGAAATGTCCTGACTATATAACAAATATTGGTGACCAGGTACAGAGCTCCTACCCACCGCAGCCTCATTATCAATTACAGAAACAAATGTCAGAAAACTGCATAACACAACATATTGTTTTTTTGTGTTAAGATCTCTTAGTGATCAAAGGAACTATTTCATTTTAACGTAGTTCATTAGTAGTTAAAAGGAGGACAATAGAAACCACTGTTCACAAAATACAATGTATTAATGTTCATGTTTTCTTTTTTTTTCTTTTTTACATCATCTTTCCTTTAAAACCAATAAAAAAAGAAAAAATACACAGGACACATAATTACTGATGAACATAGCAACACATTACACTGCACATTTATATAACAATGCCGAGTTCGTTTGGGATCTTATTCTATACATTTACACCAAAAATTCATATTTCCAAAATCGTTGACACACTGTACTTCGGCCCCATATGAGCTACCAGTGTGGGTGCTCTCTTTTCATAAGGCCTTCATCCAAACATATAATTATTTTCTCCTACAACATTAATGGTTCCCATGTTTCCTCACAGTTAAACCTTTTCTCCTCTCACTCAGGGTCATTAGTCTACAAAGAAGACAACCATGCTATTTTTTTTTTTTTATTTGTAACAACCCCCAAAAAGTAATTATATCCACAACATTTTGTGTTCATATATTACTTTGGGCCCTTTTCCATCTCATTCAGGGTCATCAAAAAACATTTTGATTTGAGAAATGATATAATAACTATGGGGATACCATATCCATGTTTGAGTCCGTCATTTGTGTTCATTGCTCATACATCTGTTATCCAACTCAACTTGAGGGGCTTCAGGTTCAACACTGTGTGGGATTCCCCCAATAATTTCTAGACTAGGAACAATGTTGAGTATATACTCACTCCATGCTGATGATGTGGTACCCATAGAATTGACTTACTCAGTAGCAGGGAGGCAAACCCTTCCGGTATTGCTTGTCCCGGGATGGGATCACAAGGAACGGGCACTGTTCCTGTGGGGAGAAGAGTAGTCGAGAATACAATTTAAAAGCCCAAGGTGATAATATTCAAGACCCACTCGTCTATGATCCTCTGTTGCCAAACTGGAAGAAAGTGCTGCAAGCGGCCTCCAACTGAAATATCCCGCTCATCTATATATTCAGGATTTTGGAGCTGGATGGGTCATCGTGAAAGTGGATGTTCAGGACCTATTGCTTTGCGGGGTGGTCCTCCCTCCGCCCCTGACTTAAAGGGGTGTTTATACTGGATTGGTGGTGGATTTGATAACCTTCTTCTGAAAGGCAGCTACTTTAGTGAGGAGGTCTCATAGGATTAATAATAGTGTGGTCCTACAACAACTTATTTTTCAGATAATCCATCTGGGGCCGAATAACTTACTCCCCTGGAATGGCAGATGCAACAATAATAAAATAAGTCCAGACCTGTCACATCCAGCCAATGCAGCACCTGATGCGGTGCGCTGGTGCATAGGATGTCAAATGTGACATCCGTTAGGAACTTGCCTAGCCAATCCATTTCTTCCAACAATGGGGAGGAGTATTCCTGCTGCTGGAGACATTCAAAAACTTGGAAAAAATCCCTGACCAGAGTGTAAGTGATGTAGGATTCATCTGTGTCTATACAAATTGAGAAATGAGAGGTGGAATATGCCCGTTTTCAGGGGTACATTGGTCTTTCTGTCTGTAGCATCTATAGGTCTGGCTTCTTCTTTCACAACCAAAGTCTATGGTGACAATTGCAAGCCAGAGTCCATTTTAGGTACTGGTGGAAACGCTCCCTAAAATTCTGTCATAAGGTATCCCAGAAGCACGAAGCGAGGCTATACTGGCCAGTCAACGTCCTTCCACTCTTTTAACAGGAGTGTGCAGATGGCCTTGTGTATTATGGGGACGGGTTCCGTGACTATATAGTCCTCAAATAGGTTGTCTTTATCTGGGCCCGACGTGACAGGTTCTGGCAGATGAAACACTTCTCGTATATGTTGGAGTAATGCTTCCATGTCCTCTCCCAGTAAGTAGCTCAGCCTCCCCTTCCATGAAGGGAGGAGGGTCAGCTGGAGGAACAGTCAGTTGATTTTCCATGAAGGCAGCACGTGGAGCCTACCAATACCCGCTCCTATGGATTACAAATAAAACATCACACATAATATGAAAATGACCAAAACACGTTTCTGTCGGAGGGAAACAGATTTTCTCCAGGTAGTTTTTCTCGTAGACACGCTAAACCCAGGAAGAGGGCAGGAGGACAATTGTAAGCCGTCATAAACATGATATATGGATTTAAAGCAAAAACGAAAAAAAATGTCCTCCATGTTTAAGTGGGAGAGGCAGTTAGGTAATCCTGTGATGGGAGACTATCTCAAACGAGTAAGGACTGTGACGAGGAAGCCAGGCGAAGAAGAATGGGAGAATAACCACGCTATGCGCTGCCCAGGTGTACAGCAAACATTCTTCCTCCTCCACAGAATGGATTTCACGGATCACTATGATAATCACTATGAGTGATGGGCAATGCTGCAGTGCCTCACAAAGCGAGGCCGGGTAACTGCTGTTACCATCAGCAGGTCTGGAGAGGGGCAGCACGTCCTCTCCCCCTCTCTGCTCCTCTCCTCCCCCTCCTAGTCGTAGAGACACGCAGTCTGTCCTGCACAAAGCTGAGGAAGGGTGAGGTGTGAGCAATCACCTCACCCTTCCTTCATGCAACTAGGTGCTAAGCACCGAAGGACACCAACAGGCAGGCAGGGATCAGGTTCAAAGACCTGCCCCCCCCCGGGGGGCCAGATAGTCGGCTACCCGGCCGGGGGCTGACACTTAACAGCCCCCACTACTATACACATCAAAGACCCAGGGCTCCCCTGGGTCTTATAAATACAGAGCGGCATGCTCTGAGAAAACACAGTCAGTTTGTGGACCCTGAACGGGGACCCAAACACACAGGAGGTGCACTGTTTACTCAGTGCCTTCCAAACCTTTGCTTCTTTTACCACAAAACCCTCCCACCCTACAAATAAGAGAGTAGAACAAAGGAAAAGAAGTACAGGGCACTGTACGGTGCCCACAACAAGTCGTGGGACATAAGAAGGCGGGCACGGGCCAGAGGAGGTAACCCCAAGACCCGGTGCCCAAAAGTATTGTTTATTATCTTATGATATGTGATTATTGTTATTGGCATAACCATATCTGTACAATAAACACCTATGGCCTTTTATTTTATTACCAACACTTGACAAACAATGTGTGAGCCAAATTATTTCTGGGTAAGGGTATGGTTTCGGCAAAGTATTATGATGCATGCATATGGGTCCAGCAGTTATGTGGAAATGACCACAAAGGCGGCCACAGCCACACTGCCAGTTAGTGCAGCCAAGATGTGCATACACAAGATACACAAGAGAGCACAATCAAGGTGGGAAATTCACCTAGCATAGCAATTTGCCGATCGTATTATGCTCACAATAGTGGAGCTAAGAAAAGATAAAACGCTTTTATGAAGGGAAAATGTTTTTTTTTTCCTTCCGTGCTATCATATATTGCATTCGGTAAATGCTGATAAGAATGAATGCATGATTACACATACACACTTTCAATGTTGTTGTGTGGTGATAAAGTGTGAAATGTGCAATGGTATTGATGGAGCCTTGTCCCCGTGCACATTGTGTGCCCCATGTTGATCTGCATGCATGCACTGTACCAAGAGCAGGTGCAGGATTCCCATTTAAGATACCTATTCCTCTCAGTCCAGACCGAATGTAAAGAGCGTGCGTTTCCACAAACATCACTTCTCTGATTACCAGCCTTAGAAGGAAAGCAGTTCTTCGAGATCTGCACCTAGAGCTCACTAAAACACAACAGTATATGCAGTACTACAGTCAACAGGCCATTTAGCATCCATCGCTGGGATCTGAGCCATTGTACCTCCTACAAGGAAATCACCCTAAAGGGAAGCAATTGCACCGGGTGATCTGAAACAAAAGCTGTGTAATAAGGGTAGCAGATGTGGGTGAGGGTAGAAGATAAGGGGAGGGATATTAGTGAGGAGAAACTGAGAAGAACCTTTTTTAGGAGGGATAGAGCTGGCGTCACGTGTATGGGAGAGAAGCAGTGTGGCTAGGGCACAGGCAAGCTTTGAAAACGCCTGGGGCACCCTGACATGATATACCTAGATTTGACAAAGCTAGCGAGCCACATTTGAAAACTCTGTCCACATACCCCCCTCGCAGAATTGAATACTGTGTTCATGCGTGCACTGTCATAGCAATCTGTTTCTGAATGACTGCTATCAACTGACTATTAAGACATATATTTCACCATATAAAGAAAAATAAATAAATAAACTGAACAGCTTGTGCGGGTGGTGGGTCATCATACTACGTTTGTGCTGTGTCAATTGTGCTTCTGCTTTAAACAGCTGCCAGACATTACTAGTTCATCCGAACTTCAGGTGTGACATTTTATCTGGTGAAATAAAAAAACATTGAGCCTCATTATGGGTGTGGCGGTCCGAAAACAAGCAACCTTGTTTCCGGGCCGACACACTACAAGTCTGCCTGCAGGTGCTGTTGCGCTCGACCGGTCTGACCATGCCGAGAAGTACCAGCACCGTTACCAACTTTATCACTTTATTTGGGTAACCCATTAATAGACACGTGCAGCCAAATCTATAACTGAGAAGTTTTTCACAAATGTGAATGTAAGGTGGGCATATATAGTGCTTTGCCCAGATAGGCTGTAGATGTAGCTGAAATACTATTGGTCTATGTGTGCTTCTATTGGTGTGTTAGAACCTGCTAGAAATAGTGGGCTCAAGCTATTGGGCCACAACTATCTCTGCGTGGGCAAAATTAACATGCATGCTGCCAAATAAAATTAAGACAGCTAAAGCTTATGGACAGGTCCCTAAAATTAAAAGGTCTGTTGGGATGCAAGTTTCATGTCCCAATGTAGGGAAAAGTTTATATTGCACATGTCGTATTACAACAGTGGTGTGGCTAGGTTAGATGCAGTGCTGACCCAATGTTGCCATTTAGCATGTATTAAGTGTAGGTAAATGGATTGGGATTAATGTTACTATAAGTGTTACTTTGTGTTTAGTTTGGATACATTTTAGATTTTCATCCCGTAGCAACATAATAGAAGTCATGGTGACAGAATGTAATTGTGCAATGTAGAACATGCAGTGCTTAGAATGGGAAGCAAGGAGCTTTATGCATGTAAGAAAGAGAATTCTGCAATGGGAATGCCACTGTGAGGTGTGCGGTAGTCCTGAACAATGTACATGTAGGATGTGATAATGTTTTAGATGGGAGACATGTTCTGGGATATTAGGAGTGTCATGTCCCTGAAACCATCAAACATTCCTGGATATCCCTGTTGATAATGAAAGTTAATCTCAAACACTCTTTGCCGGCCAACAATAGACCGATCAGCAGTGTCCCCTTCTTCAACAAAATCTTAGCTAAAACTACACAGCTACAGATATAGCACCATCTTAATGCCAACAGTATTCTGGGCAAAAGGTAGTTAGGGTTTCGTGTGGCTCATGAAACTGAATTAGTATTGTTGGATATCAACTCTAACGTCTTACGCTTCATGGACAAGGGTCAGGCCTTTTTTTTTCATTCTACTGGACCTCTCCACATCATTCGACCTCATGTATCATGCCCTGCTAGTAGAGATGCTTTCGCAAGTTGCAGGCTTCTCTCCATCTGCTGCTAGACGGGTTGATTTGTGTTCTTGGCAATAAAACAGCCAGAGTTTTCCAAAGGGATGCAGTGGCGTAGCCAGTGAAATCCAGTGCAGTGTACCCCAGGGTTCATGTTTTTCACTGACACTATATAATGTATATACTCTACCTTTATTCAAAATTTTGGATGATAGAGGGAGTAGTTACCCAATTATGCTGATGACACACCGTGCCTAATCCCTCTGTCTAGTCTATATGAAAAATGTCCTGAAGTGATTAATGCAGTGCACTCTCTAATTTAACACTGAGGGATGTCCAATGGATTGGCCCTGAATGACACCAAGAGTTGATGGTCATAGGCACAGCAGATAAGCTCAAGAAGTTGGCATCTGCTTATCAATCCTTTGTCATTGCTTGTTGTAAACTTAATACTCTACCCAAAGTTAAGACCTTGTGGTCGTTTTGGCCAACATCAAGTCAACTCTCTCATTTCCTTCATGGGCTATTACATTAAGCTCCTAAACCAAATTTGCCAGTTTATTTCTAAGCAGAACTGTGCTACGGTTGCCTGAGCCATTATTGGCACTAAAATAGACTACTGTGGCAGCCTTTTTATGGTATCTCTAAGAGTGACATGGACAGACTCCAGACACTTCAGAACAGTATTGTTCGGGTGGTAGCGGGCCTTAGGAGGAGAGACAATGTTTCTCAGTCCAAAAGAGAACAACATTGGTTTGCAGTAGCAGATAGAATTTCCTTTCAGCTTTTAATATTAACTCATAGCGGTCTATTTTTCTGCAGATTGGCATAACTTTCGGAATGTTTGAACTGGCTCCTGAACCACAGGACCTTGTGCTCCAGCAATGATAATCTCCTAATAATTCCTAGAAAAGGGTGCCTTTAGTTACTAACTGTGCTTTGTTTATCTGCTGCTCCAAAACTTTGAACACCTTGCCCCCAGATAAAAGTGGCATTACCTTGTTGGATCTTTTCAAACCGTCTGTGAAAACCCATATTTTTGAATAAGCTACTTTTTTGTGGTCTGTTTTTTCTCCTGTGCTATTGCTCATGGTTATCATCTTTTCTGTGCCCCTATGCCTACGGGCCTGCCTCTGGAGTGAAATAAATAATACAATCTAATGTATTGTATTTGAGTTAATTGTGTACATGGAAATATCACAGATCACTGTTCCCCCATAGCTGGGTTTCGTGCAGGCTTCAGAGAGTTTGGTTTGCAGAGGTGATTTTGCATGGCCTGAAGGGTTGAATGTCCAGGTCAAGGAAGGAGGAATGAAGCAAACCACATTTGGACAGCTGGCGATATCATCAAATGGTTACTTGAGGTTAAGATTAAATGAAGTGCCATTGTGTCGTGAGTTTACCACTAGATGGGATTATGGATATAGGGATCAATTCTTCCAGGGAGCAGAGTCTTGTTGTTAAGTCCGGACAAATGGTGAGTCAAGTTAGTTAATAAAACACATGGAAGTGATCCTGAAGGGCAGAGTTCACTCTGTTTTATAGGTTTTGTTAGGGCTCTCAGAAAGATAAGCAGGATGTGAGCTGGAGGCTGTATGATCTGAGATAGCAGTCACAAATAAGGTGACGTGAAGGAATGCAGAAGGAGTAACATGGGACACCAGCACATCAGGGATTATAAGATGTTTATTGCTTAATCAAAGACATAGTTGTTTTTTCCTCTCCCTACTCTTGTTTGAAGTGTTCTTGTAAAAGCCTTGTACATCATCTACTGGGTTAAAGGTTTTCTACCAAATTGGACACGTCATACATTCAATAGTTTTTAAATAATAAGGAGATTATGTTTAGAATATTATGACTGATTATGGAAAGACAGCATATGGGGAAAGGGATTGTTTTTTGTCAATGTGTCCAATAGGTTAAGAGATCATAGGGGGGATTAGTTGTCCTTGAAAAGGGTTAGCCAATGGGATTTTGGAGGATAATGTTGTAACAGAATATGTGTGCTTATGTACATTGTTCAAATGTGTATATAGCTGCAACTGTGTTGAGCACTAGAACAAACTGTTTGTTTTCAGCTTCACAAGGCTGACTAATCCCTTCCGGGCATCAGCATGCAATACACTTGCTTTTCTGATAAAGTGCATTTACTTTCTGTTGGAACTGTTTTTTTGCAATAGAACTTGGAATCACATTCCTACATTTGGTGACCCTGATATGATCTTCAGTTCATCCACAGGTGATGCGTCAAAAAGAGAAAGTGGTTCGCTCAGGCACTGGTGAGGAAGTAGAGAAGTGGCGTACAGTTCTGTGCATCAATCTGATACTATTGCTAAGGTGGGGTTTCTGATGAGCACTTGTTAGAGAATGCCAAGGACACAGGAGAGATGTTTTTTTAAATTGGTGTTGCAGTAGGAGGAGATGAGCGGGAAAGACAAAGTTCTTGTTGGTTGGGTTAAACGATTAATGAATTATTATAGATTTCAGAGTGGTGTACAACCCACTGTGTCACGCCTCTGTGCTAGGCATGCAAAAAATGGTAGCGGGAGAAGGACTTAGGCTCAATAGCCATCGGTGTGGCCCGCACACCCTAATGACCACTCAAGTGGTTTCTTTGAACTTACATATTTTAACTTACATATATTGATTCATGATTCACTTGTGTTTTGAAATTGGTGCACGTTGTGTGAGAAAGCAGATGGTGTCTCACTTTCTAGTCCCTGGGGATCTCTCTCTCATGTAGCCAGGGCATGGCCATTGCCTTTGTATCCAGACCCTTGGGTTGTACCAGTGCAGCAGGATCACCTGGGTGAGGGGACTTCGGGTAGTGGGGGTGAGGCAACCAAATGGTGAGAAACAGTTTTCGCCCCTTTCCCATACCCATCCTATTTTATTGTATGCTCCAATGTGCCAACTCCTCCCTTCTACACAAACAATGGGCCAAGGAAGAAGGCAACTGAGCGTAAAGAGGCTAACACATATCTCATTGGACATGTCCCACTAATCGGGTCAGGCAAAGTCAGGCACTTGACTTTAATCACATACACCTGATACCCATTAGCTCTCCCCACCCAGATGCAAGGCAGAACATAGAGACACACTCTGAGCAAGGTGGAAGACGAGAAGGAGCAGATCTTCCTGGGCAAAGGCAAAACCTACTGGAGCAGGATGACTGATCGAGGGATTAGAGCAAAGGTTAGGGAAACCCTGAAGTTCCCTAGAGGAGGTCGTTGCCTGTGGGAAACCATGAAAGACACGTGGAGAAAGCCAAATCACAGACAAGAAGAAACATGCATTGTGTTTCAAGGACACCAGCGATCCACCCAGGTGACCGAAAGAATTGGGGAGGCAAGGTCAAGCTTGAGGTGTTAGCCTTGACTCGTGAATCAATGCCGCAAAGACAAGAAAGAAACATGCACAACCTGTGAGTTAGTGAAAGACACGAAAGGCTGGTTTGTGTCAAGGAAAGATTGAAGCTGCAACAGTGTATCTCACAAGAGAAGGTTGTGCACATGCTGATGAGACCCGAAAGAAAGCTAACCGGTGACACACTTTTTAAGTGGCTGATAACTGTGAAGTCAGTGATACAGAGTAGCAGAGTGGTCCAGCAAAAGGAAGCAGCCCACTCGAAAGTCTCAGCAAAATGTGAAATGTTTTTTTATAAAGTGGCAAAGTTAATGAACTGTGAAATGCGTAATGATTGAGATTAACCACGGCAAAAGGGGAAGTGAGAAAGTGAATGCTTGAAAGGAAAGATTTCTTTGAACTTTTGCATTTACAGGTACTCAACTATGTAAGGAAGGCATGGTATCAACAGTAAGAAAGACACAAGTGACCCCAGTTCATGGGTGTTTATTGAACATTAACAAAGGTGCAAGAAATGCCTATCTTAGCCTAACTCTACAGAAGGGAGCAAGCTATGATCATCAAATAATAATAATGTAGCCCTAATGGAGTCTCCCCCCCCCAAAAAAGGGCTTGTACTAAAAAATAAACTATTGCCAATCCTTATTGCTAATTACAAATAGTGTGTGGCAGTGTTCATGAAAAAGAAAGAAGTGTGGGACCTGCCAGTACCCTTTTGTTAACTCTAGGGTTCAGAGAAATGTGGTGTTTCCGAGTTTATCAATTAGGTCATCGAAGCGTGGCATGGGATAGGCAGTGAAGTTGGAATTAACTTGGCGGAAATGTATGCAAAACCTCCAGGAATGGTCAGGTTTGCTGACCAATGCGATAGGCGAGGACCATGGGATTGAAGATAGTTCGATAATATTCGCTCTTAAAATTGTATTCACTTCCTCAACCACTATCTGTTTACCGCCTTTCAGTAGTCTATATGGTTTCAGATGAACCACTTTTCCCTTCGGTGTTCTAATGTAGTGATAGGTGTCTTTCACTCTTACTGGTTTCTCAGAGAATACATCTGGAAATGTTATAATTAAATCATTTAAATCTTCTTATTGTTGATTACATAGCTCTTGAGGAATTTAATTCAAAGTTGTCTATCTCGTCTGGCACCAAATAGGATAGTATTGTGACCTATGACAAAAAGGTGATCTTAAGATCGTATGCCATAGGACAGAAAGTATCGGTCCTCTTGCCTACCTCAGAAAACAAGCTTGTCTCTATGTGGCATTAACCATATGAAACAGTGGAATGAACAGTAACCTGTACTTATAAGGTAGTCCATCCTGACAGGAAAATGAAGGTCCATCTATATCACATAAATCTCTAAACAGTGGAAGGAAAACCCAGGCTGGCTTGGTATCAGTCTCTCTGACTTAACGTCTGTGCTGTCTTTAATGGCGCTTCATTGTTGTAGGAGCCAAGGCTAGTGCCACAGCGGCAAACGCTCCTCCCTGCCATGGTTATCCATATAGGTGAGCCAATGGTACCTCTGACACACAATGCAGGTTTGTTCAGCTTTAGTTCCAGGTCTTAGGTTTCTTACTTTCCAAGGTTCACGAAAGCAATGCTCTGCAAAGGTCAAGGGCATTTCCCTCCTTGCAACCTTCTCTGGTCTTGCTGTCTTTCTCCTGGTATTAAACTTCCATCTTGGAACTGCTGTTTCCTCGTGCGCTTTGACTTGCTCAGAGTGTGCTTTCATACTCTGCCGTTTATTTGTGTGGGGAAGTGTGATGGAAGTCAGGTGTGTGTAATGATCAGTAATTGCCTGACCTTGCCTAGCCATTGTATTGGGACATGTCAGGTATACAGCTCTGGTGTTAGTCTGCTTTCGCTCATGGTGAACTGTCCGTGAGAAAGTGTTTGTGTCAGAAAAAGGGGGCGGGGGTTGAGTTCCTAGGTATCCTACCTGGTAGGATGGGGAAAAGGTGCTAGAGGGAAGGGGTTGCCACATCTCACCATCCGGGGTCCCACTTGCACTCCCCTAAGACCCCCATGCAGGTGATCCTACTGTACTGGTTCACCCCAGGGACTGTATCCAAAAGCAATGGCGGTGTACTGGACAACTGGATGACAGATCCCCAGGGACTAGCGGGTGAGACACCTTCAGGTTTCTCACAACTACGAAGACTAAGAGACACTGCGGAAAATAACATAAGAGTGTGAGCTGAAGAGAAAGTCGAAGTGGTCCTGCGGGAGTCTATGTTAAAAGCCTTGCACATTCAAAGCTTTCGGCATCAGTAAAAGGTCAGAGCCCAGCTGAGGGAGACTGGAACTATGATAAGTTAGGGGAAGGGAACCCCTAACAAATGTGAATTATGATTTGGGAAGTGCTGTAATTGAGAGGTTGGATCCTGACTGAAGGAGATCTGCGTTGAATCAGGTACCTGTTGATTGCGAGGTCCGAGCCGGGCTGATGTAGACCTATGTGAACTGTTAAAGCTTTGAGCGGTCCAAGCCCAACAGATGGAGACCTACGTTAACTTTTTGGTTGAGCTATGAAAGAACTTTTGGAATGCTGGACGTAGTGACCTTAACGTGGAAGGACAGGTGGCCCTCGATCCACGTTTTAAACTGATTTTGTTTTGAGAACCTGAGCCAGAGTGTGTCATGCTGTCTATGGGGGCTGCCTTTCACTGTGCTGTCCAACGTTGGGAGGAGACCTGACTCAGCCACTTTGATCCTTTATGTTATAACACTGATTTTCATTTGCATAAATATTCCCCCTTACACACTTTTTGTATGAGAGATAGGGCAAGCATTCGGTTTTGTTAATATAGGCCATTTTTATTTGACAAAGACTGACTAGGACTGTGTTTACTTTATTATTTGATGGTAGAGAATACTCTGTCATAGAAATAGGGCAAGGCAGGACTTTCTCCAAACTCCAAGAATCTAATAAAGGTTTTGAAACTTATAACTCTTGTGTCAGTTTCATAATTGTGATACCATGCCATCCTTACGTTTGCCAGATAACGATACAGCATAGGGAGATACCTCAGACTATGGGCCTGATCACGACCTCGGCGGTAACCCTTAAATCCAGCAGTAGCGCTATTACCGCCGGATTTAAGGGTCCGCCGAATCAGGGCTTTGGTGGATTTTGCCCCAGCTCTTGGCTGGGCGGAAATCCACCGAGAATTCGCGCTATTACCGCCAGAGGGAAATCCGCCGGCAGTAAGAGCGCAAATTTTCCCCATTGAGCCCAATGGGGAATGGGGCTTTCCCGAATGGGCTCAATGGGGAATGGGGACTTCCAAGTCCGCCCAACTCATGATCCCGTGCTATTAGCGCCCGGGGCTATGGCGGTCGCGCTAATAGCCCCTGCGCTAATAGCGTTAGCGTTACCGCAGAAGTCGTGATCAGGCCCTATATCTATAGTTAGAGCTACATTGCCATATTGGAAAGAGGATTTGGAGAAGGTACCTAGTTGCTTATGGCTACTAATCCTCATGATGTGGGGTTGCTGACAATCATAGGAGCAGTGTGGATAAAGTTGAAACCTGGTGCGATATTGCCACATGTAAGACAATACCCTATGTCGATTGAGACAGATGAGTTGATCTATCGTACCATTATTGCATTGTGGAAGCAAGGTATAATCCAACATTCTGTGTTCCCATACAACATGGCTATTTATCCTGTGAAGAGACAAAATGGTCCAGTTGGAGGTTGGTGCAGAATTTGTGTCCTTTGAATAATATTGTTGAGGCTGAGTTCCCAGTGGTTTCGAATCCTGCTACCATTCGCTGTAACATCCCGTCTGGTCCTACCCACTTTACTCTACTTGATCTGAAGAATGCATTTTTCTCGGTTCCCTTGCACCCCAAGTACCTTACTGCATTTGCATATCGTAGCCAAACGTTTCAGCACACAAGATTACCATAGGGTTATTGAGAATCTCCAAGTAATTTTAATCAGGTGGTTCAGATGGATTTGGGGAATTTGGATGTGCCTAATATAGTGATTCGGTATGTGGACGATTTGCTAGTCTGTAGCACTTCAGAGGAGCAGTGTCGGGGAGATTCAATAATGCTTCTCACCCTGCTCAGGGAGAATGGGTACAAGGTGAACAAAGAGAAATTCAAGTATTGCCAGACAGAGGTTGTGTACCTGTGGCAAGTAACATCACCTGCACAAAAAAAATAAGTGGTGCCTGAGAGAGCAGTTGCAGTTCTGAGTACACCACAGCCAGTTATCGTAAAACAGATGCAGCAGTATTTGGGACTCTGGAACAATTCTAGGTGTTGAATCTTTGACTGCTCTAGTAAGACAAGGCTACTATTGCAAGCACTCAAGTAGGCACAGAAAGTAAAAGGTATGATTGAGTGGTCGAACGGATCGTGACAGAGTTTAAGACTGCAATCAGTTATGTTCCAGTCTTGGCGATACCAGACTAAAAGAAGGCATTCTATCTGTTTTCAGATTCAAATGGGCAGGTGATGACGGTGTTCCTCACCCAGAGAACATTGATGGGCCATAAGCCTCTGACTTATTTTAGCAGGGGAAGCTTTGGCAGCAGCAATCTTTGCTATTCAAAAGCCTTAAACTATTACTATGGGCTTCCTGATTACACTGTATGTTGAACAAGCAGTTTTCGCAATTTTGGAAAAGTCCAAATCAACTCTCACCACACAAAGAGCTTCATGATATGAGGTAATCTTATCGAATGCAGTTAATCATCCAGTGAGGTGTAACATAGTCAATCCCCCAACAGTTGTAGATTAGCTATTGAAAACTGATGATGTTGTACATGATTGTGTGACCTATGAAGGTGATGGGGACGGGAGTACAGATGTCAAGGAGGATACACTAGCAGGAAAAGAGATACTCTTTGTCGATGGTTCATCGACAATTGATCAGGATAATGGACAAAGGCATATGAGTGCCTCAGTTGTGGGCATTGTGGATGGTGAATACCAAGTCAGGATGAAGAAGCATTTGTTTTGCATTTTTCTGTGCATGTGGTGAAAGTGGTAGCTCTCTTAGTGGTGCTAGAGATGAGTATGGACTGACAATGTTTCTAGACAAGTCAGATCTATGAAAGTCTCATCAAAACAGGTTCTCGCCTGTTCATCCAGAACCATCAAGGACCACATTGACACCCTTGCTTCAGCCCTGGTCGATTTCAGCAATCACTCCTTTGAACTTTCCCTGGAACTTTACACTGGAACTTTCCCCTGCCCCCTTCAGCACTCCCTTGTGCACCCTCTTCTAAAGAAGCCCTCAGCCGATCCTTCCTCTCAGGCTAACTATCGCCCGATCTCCATTACTCCTTTCCTGGGAAAACTCTTCAAAAAGTTGTTCATCTCACAGTTTAATCTGCATACTGACTCTGTTTGACCACCAGTCTGGCTTCAGATCTGCCAGAAGCACAGAGACTACTCTCCTGAACCTCTTTGAAGCCCAGCTTTCCAATATTGACTCTAATCTCCCTTCTGTACTAATTTTCCTCGATCAATCCTCTGCTTTTAACAAAGTCAGCCATGCAATCGTGCTCAGACGGCGTCCATGACTACCTGGGTAACACTGACCAGGCTCTGGCCTGGTTGACCTCCATTCTCACTGACTGACCCTCTCAGGTCCATCTGGGGTCTTTCTTCTCTTCGATCTCTCTCTCTACTTGTGGTATTCTCCAGGGGTCTAACCTCTCTCCATGGCTGTTCAACCAATAACTGGCACCTCTTGCCGACTGCATCGCTACTTTCTGCTAATATTTTCAATGTTATGCGGATGACACCAAGCTCTCTTTCAAGGCTCCCCTCAGCCACCTCTGTTCCTTCTCTCATACCAGACTGTCTGGCCGCAATTCATTAATGGTGTGCCGCCAAACATGTCTGCCTTAATGCCAGTAAGACTGAGATCCTCCTCATTGGGACACTTGCTCCCTCCTTTCCTCTCTCTCTCTGGCCACCCACTCTGGGCCCTCTTTCTGCTCCTTCCTGTGAGGCTAAGAACCTTGGTGTCATCTTTGACTCCACCCTTTCCTTCTCTCCTCACATCTCTGACATCTCTAAGAAGTCAAACTATCAGCTGCACCTCCTCAGGGGTATTCTTCCTTTTCTCACTTTCCCCCAGAAGCACACTGTCTCCAGAGCTCGGGCCCTCTGTAGGCTGGACTACTGCAACAGCTTCATTCTAATTCAGCCTGCCTCTACTGTTCGACCTTCACAACTTATCCAGAACAGGACTGCAAGACTTGACCTTAGCCTCAAGCCCAGGGATCATATCACTCCAGCACTGAAATCTCTTCACTGGCTCCCGGTGGCTGCAAGGATCAAGTTCAAAACCATCTGCATCTTCCATAAGGCTTTCTGGGGACTAGGACCGCTATACCCCCAACTTTCTCTTCCAAAACATCTTCCTTCTCGAGCTCTCCTCTCATCCACCTCCAACTCTCTGAGGGTCTGACTGTTCTCCAAGCAGAGAGCTGGAGGCAGATCTCTCTCATTGGCTGTGGCCACCCTCTGGAACAGCCTACCTGCCTCTCTCAAACTTGAGCAGAACTATCTATGGACCTGGAGTAAGCAACTCAAGATCTTCCTTTTCACTTATGCTTTCTCTCTTCCTATCCCTTGCCGGTGAACCTGACTGCTCTGGGAACTGGTCACCGGGATACCCTATGAACTCGGACCCAGGCTCCTGCTTGTCCAGTTGCCCTTGCACTGCCTCCAGGCTCCTGAATCTCTTAAGGCTCTGTTCCTGCAACCATGCAGTCCCTCTCTCTGCACTTAAGAGCCACCTGCTGGCTACAGTTATTGATCTATCTACATCTCTTTCTTCCTTTCCCTCCCTCCCTGGCACTTCTCCCCTTCCCTCTTCCTCAAAATTGCTCAATCTGAATGACACAAGGACTAGTAAGATTTTTGTTCTTTCCTCCCTTTGTTTCCCACTCGTTGTCTTGTCTCGGCTAGAAACACTTGTGTAACAGGCACATTATGAATACCATATCATAAAATATCATTTCACAAGGGAAAGGCAGTCACCATTCACTCTGACTGTTCTGCGTATGTCACCTCCACCATGCATTCAGGGTTGTCAACATGGCATAAGAGAGGGTTTAGAAGATTGGATAGGAGCCCTGTCCAGCATCATGTATTATTGTCCAGACTAATCAAAGCACTTAAAATGCCAGCAGAGGTAGCTATTATCAAATGTGCTACGCATACTAACCGGATGGACCAAATAGCGCTGGGTAATGATGCAGCTGATAGAGCAGCAAAGGAGGCTGCCTATTTACCATTTCCAGATTCCCAAATCACAAAACCCCTGTCCCAGCAGGTTAAGTTACCAATTTCTGACACTACATTTCCCTTAATTCAGAGTACGTAAATGCAGGAGCAAGCACCAAAGGATGAGAAGGATCTGTTGGTCAAAAGGGGGTGTGCCCTGTCGCCTACAGATTTATTATGGTGATAGGAGCTTGCAGATGAAGTAGTTATGTCCCTAGAGTTACTTTCCATGGCTCTGGAGCAGCTGCATTATCTGTCACACACTTTTTGATGACAAAAAGCAGAAAACCTCCAGGAAGACTAGTTCACCCCAAAATTACAGGATCAGGTAAGTGAGTTTGTAGCTAATTATGTGACATGTCATCAGTTCAACACTGGAAATATGTTGAGTACCTTGAAAGGGACATTGCCCCGACCCTCGGGGCCTTTCAGAGAACTTCATATTGACTATGTGGACATGATATACAAGTGCAGTCATTTTTGTTACCTTATTGTTGTAGTTTGTCCATTTAACGGTTGACTTCAGGCTGGACCATTGGCACACACTTATGCAAAATCAGCAGCTAATTCTTGGTGCAGGAGGTATTTCGATGTTGTGGAATATGTGAGGTCCTGAACTTTGATAATGAGACCCACTTTTTTGTGAGCTTTTTGCAGAAATGCCTTCTCTATTAGGAATAAAGCACAGGTTATATTTGGTGTATCACCCACAAGACAAAAGAATTGTTACGCGCATGTATGGCCTGTGAAAGAACCGTCTAGCTAAGCTGTGTTTCGATTTGAAGAAGAATTAGGTGCATTGCCTTTCACTGGCTCTGTTTTACATCTCAAACCGCAAGGAGCACTCCATGATATAGTCATAGGTGGAAGAATATGTATACCACTTTCACCTGAACACACATCCTAAGGTAGGCCCTAAACTCCTCTCCTATGATTTCTGAGGACTTCAGAACATCTGATGCTATTATAAATAGATACATAATACTACCTGCGCTCATGTAAAATAAAAATGCAATGTTTCAGGGGCTTAGACAGTGACCAGGTCACTGGGCCCAAACCACAGCTACCAATGTCTAAAGTACAAGCACTTCCAAATGTTCACAATGCAATGAGCGTTACGAATCAACTAGTTAACATTGAATCCAAATGAAGATTCTATGTGTGTGTGTCCAGGAATAACATATTGCACATTTCTGTCAATGATGACATGGTGAAGATTGTGTGATTCCCGGGTCTCATGAGACACATATGCATGATAGTACTGGCAGCCACAAACTCATTCAATGACCATGGCAAAAACAGACATCTGAATCTTATTACAAACGTATCCTTTGTCATGCATCCCACATTTCTAACATGCACACATACATACAGGCTTCTAACATGGTGTCTGGGACAATGTGCACAAAAATACCTATATAAACCCACCTGGCCATTAGGATCCATGCCTGGATGCAACGATTGGTCTGCACCCCACTTCCCATTGATCACTTGCCCACATGCCACTTGTGCAAACCACCAGCCCCCTCACTCAGACATTGTTCCATCATCACACCAGCACAGCACACAGAACCTCTGTGCCCAGTGGTTGGCAATCCAATGGAGCCATGCCATGCTCATACATCATGTGAAAGAATTAATGACACTTATAAAAGAACAATCCTATAGCTACAAATTCACCTGTGGTTTCTCATCAAATAACATATACCAATAGGTGTGAAAAGATAGGTGGGACACACCACCTATTCAAGGAACCAGACACATTGATTTGCAGCTAGTGAAGCAACTGTTTAAAGGTACACACAATAACCATGGATACAAGCATACCCCAAAAAAGAAGCACAATGAGATGTCTAAAACACTCACATTCAAATGAGACATAAGGGATGCCAAAGTTCAGGAAGCTTGTTGTGCACCTGCATTCATATGTGCAGGTTTCCTGTCATTTGTAGTGCATTGCTATCTGACAAGAAATGCCCCCTGGCCAACACACTCTCAAGAAAAGCAACAACGATGGGGAAGCAAAACCTACATTCTCTTATTCATTCCCCTGCACTCACATTCACCATGACTACTTCCATATCCTCCTCCTTCATCTAAGGACAGCCGTTCACCTGCCATAAATAGGATCAGAATGGTGTGCACTATGTTATCCTACAGCAGGTTGGCCTAGACGGGCCCACAGGAGCCCTTGGGGAAGTCACAGCACAGGCAATTTGTGTGCATGTGTGTTAGTGATAAGACCACAATATATGCATATCATACTGTATGCAGAATACATCTCCCTCGACATTCAACATGTACCACCTATCCTTGGTCTACCACAAATACCTTGCATACTGCCTAGCAATCTCCCCTGTCTCCCTCACTGCATCCACTACCTCACATCCAGACTCAACCACAGACACCAGTGTCTCATGCCCAGAATCCCTCACAGCATCCAATGTCTAATGCCTAGCATCCCTTAAAACCCTCCACATTCTCATAGGCAAGTTCCCTCACACCCTTCACTGTCTCACACCCAGCTTCTATCACATCCTCCACCATCTTGATGTAGCCTCCCTCACAGCAAGCCTGCTTCATCGTCTCCACTCTCTCATGGCCAGACTACCTCATAACGTCAGTTGTCTCACACCAAGCTTCCATTGCAGCTTCAATTGTCTCAT
Organism: Ambystoma mexicanum; assembly: GCF_040938575.1. Taxonomy (NCBI): domain Eukaryota; kingdom Metazoa; phylum Chordata; class Amphibia; order Caudata; family Ambystomatidae; genus Ambystoma; species Ambystoma mexicanum. Next base: position 1,130,097,363 of record NC_090930.1, on the reverse strand, counting down.
GCTCTTGTGCCCTTAGACCACCAGACAATGCCTCCCAATGATGTTTCAAAGGGAGACCAACTTGCGTGCCACCATTTCCATACCTGACTGCAAGTAAAGCAGAAACAGGTGGAAGCAGTCTCAGACATCTGCTGCAGTGCATTTTCCTGCACCCTGGCCCTGGAATGTGGGGATGCTGGAGGCACAGAAGAATGGTATGGCCAGCTGGTGATGAATGCCTTTTGGTCTGTTATTTTCCATCCACTCACTTCAATAAGCAGGAGGAGGTGCTGCATTAAGCCATCGCGGTCAATGATGGGAGTTAAATGGTCTTGTATACTTGGTGTATTTGGCAGCTTGGCAAATTGATGGCTAAAATGGTTCTAGTCTCTTAGCCTCTTTGCCATGCTCACCCTCTGCCTGCCGCAGGACTCTCCTCACTGTCCTGGACTGCCTTCTTTGCACCTGATTCATCTACACCTTGCTGCTAGGCCTCCTGGAACAGCGTGAGGTCCCTGGTTCCCCTGATTCCTGGCACCTTGAGTCTCCCTTATAATTAAGAGTTGCTACGGATCACTCCATTCTCGAGCTTAGCCTTTGGGGCACTCCCCCTCTCATTGCTGAAGCAGCACATCACCCTGTTTTTGGAAGCCTGAGACGTCTTGTGCTACTGACCTATCTGCAACTTTCTTGCTGCTAGGCCACCTGGTGAGTTTGTCGTCCCTTTCCATCTCAATGCTCTCTCCCTCCATGGTGCTCTGAATCTCTCCTATTTACTCTAATTGCTACTCTATCACCTATCCTACCTCTCTCTTGAAGCCTGGAAGGATAACATGTAAAAAAGATCTGCTGGTCTCCAATCCATGCCTGCCCATTGCTGACACATGCGTCAATGCTTCTTCCAGGAAGAGTGTCACATACATCCTCTTTGTCGCTCCCTCTCTGACCCAACGACGGTCCACATGATCTCTGTCCTCTTCCCTTTCTCATTGTCTCCCATTAATGGGGGCACCAGATCGGAGGTACTCTTGGCATGCTTCCTATCTGCTAGGTGCATCATTAATGTCTATCAGATTAGCACTGTCAAGGCCCAGGGCCCAGGGCTCATGGTCCAGGGCTCTCAGCCCAACCTTCTCCTTCTTGATAGACGTCTTCTGTCTCTCATCAACTTCCTCCCTTCTCCTGCCTCTCCACCATCTGCTGCCACTTTTGCCCCTTCTCCACCACTGTCCGGCATACCACATCCCTCTACCCCTCCTCAGAAGACCTTCAAACGTGGCAACCAGCTTCACCTAGCTACCCCCAACTCTTGCTCTGCTCTTAAACACGCCTCTGATATCTGTCTCCTTCTTGAAGTCTTGGAACTTGGTGTTCTTGCTCTCACTGAAATGTGGTTCACTGCCAGCTCTGTCACTGCTTTTGACACACTACTGCCTGAGGGCTACAAGATCTTCTGTAAGCACAGCTCTAACTGGTCTGGAAGCGGAGTGGCCATGATCTTCCCTGAATGGATCCCTGCTAATATCATTCCCACTCAGACCTACTCTTCCTTCAAATGCCTCATCGGCAGGATTGGGTTATCTCTAATCCTCCTGTTGACTATCACCACCATCTACAGGACCCCTGGTTCAGTCTGCATCTTCCTCTAGGAGTGACCTGACCTCACCTCTTCTCTTGTTGTCTCCACCTCCAAGCTTATCCTCCTCAGTGACTTCAATATTCACCTCGACTCTCCTGATTAGGCCACTGCACTCTTCCGCAGCCTCTGTCACTTTCTTACCCTCACCAGACATCCCCATCTCCAACCCTCTCACTACACCTTTCTCCTGTCTGACTATGCTCTCCTGTCCTCTCTCATGGATCTCTTAGGTCCCCTGGTTAAGCCTCAGCCTGCACTGCCAGTCTCCTTCTCTGTCATTCGTCAGTTGCTGCTTTTGCAGCCACTTTATTTCCACTCCGACTCCTGCCACAGACTCCCACACTGTCTCTGCCCTTGCTAATCTTCACCACTCTATGAACAACACCCTGGACATCCTTGCCCCTGGTCATGAGGATCAGCTTGAAGACTGTCACCAAGTGCAAAACCTGGTATGATTCTGAACTAGCCTCTTTGAAATGCAAGTGCAGAGTTGCTCACCGGAAGTGGCGGGCTTCAGGCATATCATCAGACAGACTGGCCTGCTGCCTTTTCCAAAGGCAATGCAGACTCACCATCCACTCAAAGAAGAGGGCCCATATACAAACCTGCATCTCTGGGTCCACTAACAACATGGGCGAACTGTTTAATTTCTGCGAGGAACTCGCCAATCCTACTATAGTCTCCTCTTCTCCCGTGCCGTCCCTGACCCTCTGTACTTCACTTAGCTCCCACTTCTTAACCAAATCTCAGGAAATCCTGTCCTCACTCTCCTCTAAACCCTCCCTCCTCCGTACCAAGCTCTCAGGCCTCCCTTGGACCTTCTCTTCCCTCCCACTATCCTCTTTCCTGCCCATAGCACCGGATTTGGTCTCTAGACAAGTCCTCTCTATGAAAGAGTCCTCCAAACAAGTGCTCCCCTGCTCCTCTAGAAAGGACACTATTGCCTACCTTGTGCCAGCCTTGGCTGATTTCTGCAATCACTGCTTTTCCACTGGCTCCTTCCAGCTACCCCTCGAGCACTTCCTTGTGCACTCCCTACGCAAAAAGCCCTCTGCCGACCCCTTCTGCCTGGCTAACTACCACCCAACTCCATTACCCCCTTCCTGGGTAAACTCCTGGAGAAGCTGGTCGTCTCCCAATTGATCCAACACACTGTATCTGTCGGTTGTCTCCACGACCACAAGTCTGGCTTCATAGCAGCCAGAGGAACGGAAACTGCTCTACAGAACACCTGTGAAGACTTGCACTCAAATCCTGATTCCAACTCTCCATCCGTTCTTATCCTTCTCGATCTTTCCTCTGCCTTTGACACGGTCAATCATGCCACTCTGACTAATCGGCACCATGACACCCTTGGCATCACAGGCCTGGAACTGGGCTGCTTGACCTCATTCCTCTCTGAGTGACCTTCCCAAGTTCAATTGGGCCCTTTTCTCTCCTCTATCCCACTCTCATACCTATGGCGTCCCTGAACGTGGCTCTTCAGCATCTACCATGCCCACCTGATATCCTACTTCTCTCCTCACTTTCAGTGTTATGCAGATGACACACAGCTCTCCTTCAAGCTTCCCTCCACTGCCTCTGCTTCATCCTCTCTCATCCATGACCATCTGACTGCTCTTCAGGCATAGTGTACTGCCAATGATCCCAGCCTTAATTCCAGTAAGAATGAGATCCTTCTCAATTGGACCCCTGCTCCTTCCTTCCAGCCGACTCTCTGGCTGCACTCTATGGGTCCCCTCCCCATACCATTTAGTGGGGCAAGAAACCTTGGTGCCATCTTTGATTCCTCTCTCTCCTTCTCTCCTCACATTGCTGACCTTGCCAAGAGACCCACCATCAGCTGCACCTCATCAGAGCCATTCTTATTTTCCTCACCTTCCCCCAGAAAATCAATGTCTCTAGAGCTCTGGTCCTCTCTTGGCTGGACTACTGCAACAACCTCTTCCTCAATCTTCCTTCATCCTCCCTTCGCCCCCTTCAACTAATTCAGAATAGTACTGCAAGTCTTATCCTTGGCTTCAAGCCCAGGGACTGCATCTCTCAGCCCTAAACTCTCCCCACCAGCTCCCTGTTGCTGCTAAAATCAAGTTCAAGACCCTCTGCATCATCCACAAGGCTATCTGGGGCCGGGGACCCCGCTACATCCAACTCTCTCTCCCTAAATACCTCCCCACTAGAGCCCTTTGGTCTTCTAGCTCCAACTCTCTGCAGATCAGACTTTTCTCTAAGCAGAGAGTGTGGGGTAGATCTCTCGCCTCCACATGAGCCTCCCTCTGTAATTGTCTCCCTGCCCATCTCAAGCTGGAGCCGGATTTCCGTAAATTCTGTAAGCTCCCAAAGACACTCCTTTTCTCTTCTTCCACCCCTCTTCCTCTCCCCCTGCTAATGCCCCCATCTGCCGCAGTGACTGACTGCCTGTTTCCCTCTACGTTTTACAGGGCACTAGGCCCCCACCACCTAGTACTCCCCGTCCGAGCACTTATCATGTAGACCCTCACCCCCTGCATCCCATGCAATCCCTGGCATTTGCCCACTTTCCCTCCCCTGAGCACTTGCCTAAACACTGTCACTCCCCCTCCTGCAGCGCCCCTTTCACTTGCTCTCTCTCCTCTTTGCCATGCACTTGCCTTCCTACCCTTTCACTTTGCATGCTGTGCAGTCCGGCACAACCCCTCTCCCTTGCACTTCTTGTTACTGCACTTACTTATTACTGTTACTTGTTACTGTGACCTTTCTTCCTTGCCCCCCCCCACCGTTTGCCTTGTGGTGCCTGTTGTATAGGCGCATTACAAATATCCAATAAAATAAAATAATATAAATGCATGCTTAATTTTCTCAAAAGCACCTCCTAGAAGTGTTATAAGTGACCCATGTGATGTGCCATCACAAGGATAAGCGAGTACCTCGGCATCATTTGCGAGAAAAGAGGTGTGCACTGAGAATGGGCTAGCTGTTCAACATGGAGAGAAGGTGTAGCATGGTACAACTCCATTCGAACCATCACTTCTCAGCTCTAGGATGCATGTGCCCACAAGGAACACAGAGTCGGACATGTTAGGAGAAGGAAAATCCCTTCTCTGTGGTCTAGCTGTGACATACTTTTGTGTTGCTCTGATCACAGGTGACTGTACAAACACAGGCTTAAATCACTATTCATATTCCTCAGGATTCTCTACTTTTGAGATGGACTCGTCCAGAAGCACTTGGTGTTTTTGGCCTTCCTAGGTCCATGTCACAAAAAGGGTCAAGGCTTAAGCAGAGCCGGCTGTCTCTGAACTTTCTGGATATATTGTAAGGTCTCTCCCGGACCTGGAGGAAAAAAGAAATGTAGTTGAGGAAAATGGCTGCATTGTTACAAACGCCATCAGAGGCACATATGTTCATATCAGCTTAAGATCGTCATGAAGGAACATGTAACGTTCACTTGTATGAAACAGAAGTGTGGTCATTTTGCCACATAGACCGTTTTACACTATGCCATTGCACATGGTCGACATGGGGGCATATTCTGACTAATGAAGCAGAAATTATCATGACATCTTAAATTGGAAATAGAAAATACCACATAATGTGTGAGAACATTGCTCTAATTCTTTTTGATGCATTTCAAATGCAGCAAGTGACAAAGGAAGATGGGTGTACCCTGGAGGAAGGTGTTAGCATGCTGTTGGCACCGGCCTGGGCCCATTAGCCCCTCCCCCCCACAGAGGAAACACACACAATCTTCTTTGTTTGTTCGGGCTGCGGGCAAGCACTGGCACTTGCACAGGAAATGCCCCGTTTATTACGGCATAGCAGAGTTATCTCACTCTGTCGCGTATTGAAGGGGCCTCTAGGGGACACTCGCGTAGTGGAAACAAGGCAAATCACCACACACTAACTGGTACGCCAGACACGAGGTAGTATTCCCAAAAGCTAGGGTTTATTGCAAAGCAAATAGTCTCAGTTGGCCAACTCGGTCTCATGGCCCGCAAGGTGTGTCTCCAGACCTCGAGGGACGCAAGAGAGCAAATAACGTACATCAGTTACATATATACTAAATGGACATCCTGCAATCAGTCATGACATGTTCATTACGCCCATTGTACAGTTTCTTTGAACTGGGTCTGATGATTGACAATTTCGACAAATATGACACCTTCAAACATCTATTTTAGTAACAATATGCAACATTGCGAGTCTAGAGACATATTTCTTTGTTGAACAGAACACAGTGCTTCTGTTCTTGCAGGCAAGCTGTGTACGGGGGAAGAGTTGCATTCCAGGCCTTGCTATCTCCTATTTGCTATTCGTGTCCTGGGAGTCAACACGCTCTGCTGGGCTTAGGAAAGCGGGGCTGTAAGAAAACCATAATTCAAGCCTTTAGCTGTTTCTTTCTAGCATTTCTACCATATTAACGAGACTGGCTGGCATCAGTGAAATGATTAAATGCCGTGTTGCTCTCCTCCAAGGCTATATGCGGGAGGGGATTGGGCATTCCTCTCTGGGGCTGCCTACGTTGTGTTTCAACGAATAACTCCCGGCCTCGCGGCCTTGCTCTTTCGCTTTGAACAACAAAGTAATCAGTGAAGCAGAATAAGCAGAATAAGCAGAATAAGCTTTCAGCTAAGCAATTTTGAACAAAAAGCAATGAGCAAACGTTAGTGAACAAAATGGAGATTCTAGCTACATGAAAATGGCCACACATTGGTCAAACTTATGAGTCTGTATTTCTGACGTTTAGTGCATGAGACGGTTGGTCATCGGCCAATATAATACATTGACATTGGTCGTGAGAGGTATCTATTTTTCTAGACTGACAAACCCCTCCTTTTGGCTGACGCCAAACGCCTTATCCATACATTGCATCCTCCTCTGATGATATGTCTGAAGTATCTGAATTTGAATTTGAACCTGAATCTTGCATGCCACTATATGCATCTTCATTCTCACCAATATTTATGGCCATCAATTCTTCTATTGTTTTCATTTCATGAGTATCTTTATGATCTTGGCCTTGTGTTTGTTTTTGGGTTACCATATGCATACACTCTTCTCTTATCTCAGTGCAAACTAGGGGCAGACAGTGTATGCAACAACAGCAAGTCATAAATATTCTCAACACTACTACTAGTATTGCAATTAACTTCCATCCCCACGCACGTAATATCTCTCAGAACCAGGACCCTGCCCCCCAGTTCCCATTCATGGTATGGAGTTCAGAACTCAGGACTTGTAACTTTCTTATCGCTTCAAAAATCATAGTGGAGGAGGCATTTACGAATATGCAGGACGCTGATCCCACGATTTTGCAACCCCCCCCACGATCAATCAGGATTACATCAAGAGCCATTCTATTTTGCAACGTCATTAATCTAATCCCCTTTTCTTCTAGCGTCATGTTGTATAGTATATCTGTTGTTATGTTTATTGTATTCTCTAATATTCTGGACAGTTGCCTTATGTTATAGGAATTTATTGCTTGGGCCAGAAATGGTATGAATGATTTTGCTAAGTCTTCTGTAATCAAAGCGCCTTCTGTACTTCTTCGTGGCTTAGGTATGGATAGCCTAGCTCCATCTGCTGTCTCCAAGAACAGTAGACCCAAATAACATGTGCCTCCCAGTTTCTGGGTAACCAGGGATACGCTTTTTCTCCGCATATAAAATAAACGGGATCAACTACATACACTGGTTCTACTTCTCTTTTGAGAACCGCTGTATTCATGCAACCAGTAAACGTTCCTACTGAATAGGAGCCTTTCTTCTTTAGGCAAAAAGGGACAGTTTGTGGGCTATAATTCACTGTATAGGAAGGGGGCATTGCATCTTTATTTTCTTCTGCTCTAACATGAAACGTGATTACTGATGTTTTGGATGGTGGAGACAATCTATCTCGTCGTACAGGTTTAGGCGTAGGTTTTTGGATTAACATTCGTGCTTTATGAAATATAGAACAGCCTACGGGTCTCATAATTATTTCCTCAAATTCACTCATGTTTGTTTTATCTAATTGACCCTTATCACTCTTATTCCATTTCCCATAAAATAATGCACTCAGTGATGCACTGCATGCAGAACATAAGGGTAATGGCTGCACATACCAACCTATTCCGTTCCCAGCATGCTGCGGTAAATGGGTGCATACCCAGCAATTATTTTTCTTTAAAATTGCATGTGTCATGTTCATTATGAGCAATAGGGTATTATTCCCATATCCTTCTCTGTGCCTCTCCTCCATTGGGGACAAGGTGTAATTAATTACATGAACCGGGCTTTCAGTGGTGGAGATATTAATTACCAGCAAGAGCATATTCATGGGTGTGTTGCTTCCACGTACCATAGTATCAACGCTGTCATTATTGGTGCTAACATAGTCATAACACACATAACTATCATTAAGATCAGCATACAATTTTTTCGACAATGTGTTTTTTCTAACTTTTCAGTCTTTATACCTAATTTGTTATCAGCAGTGGTGCAGGAGGAGGCTAAAGCTGGTTCTGGCATTCTCTCTCTCACAGTCCTTCTTCTTCAGTAGTGGTCATCGTGAATATCTCTCCTTGTGGCACTCGTCCGAATGTCAATAAATTCGATAAATGTCAACAGTTCATTCTGCCAGTTCTTAGCAGCCTGGATTACTTCCTCATTATGCATTCGCATGTTGCTCAAAAGAACTCAAGAGCAGCTTATCAATTGCCTTTGTACCACGTGCGCCCCGCCTGTTCACTCGGGTTCCGGACACATGGATTTTTATGATCACACTGAGGAGCCGCGAGTCTTGAGTTGCCCGATTTGCACAACTTTCACGCTTCTCTCCTCTAGACCTCCAGTTCCTTCTCCATCCGTGATGGGAACCAGAGGCAATGATGAAAGATCAATGAAATGCAAATTCAATCACTTCTTCTTTCGAGGCCGCAGATTGTACCGTTTAGCTCCTGGTACAGTGTGGTCAATGAATAGTGCCGGTGCACTCCCAGACTCAAACTCAGAGTCTTGTGGCACAATAACAAGTGGCTGTGGGTGCCGCAGCGGTGATGCAGATTTCATTTCAGGCAGTGGCACAATGGCAGATGCTGCTGGGCGTCAAAGTGGTACACGCTTTGTGTCGGCCCGCAGTGATGCAGATTCAGCTGGCCAACGTTGGGGCACTCTTTGTCCTTTCTCCTTTATAGCAATCCTTACAGGCTTCGCTACAAGCTTCACTTCAGGTTTAGGCAGATTCTGTAGTAAGGGACTGGCAACAGTTTCTTTCGATTCAGGTGCTGCTGTTTCTTTCTGTTCGTCTCGGTCACGCAAGTCTTTCAGCATCGGTGGGATCTTTTTAGCATGTGTGGCATGGATCCACGCTTTCCTCCCATCCACACGAATCGCTGTTTGCATTGCCAGAAGTACATGATAGGTGCCACTCCATCTGGGTGCTAACGATGTCTTTCGTTCAAAGTTTTTAAGTAGCACCCAGTCTCCTGGCTCCAGTGCGGCCCCGGACAAGTTTACCTCATGGGTAAAGCCTCCTGCACCTGCTGATGAATCAAATGCAATTTTTGTATTAAAAGGCCACAATAAGTACTAAGCACAGGATGCTCAACTTCGCAAAGCCGCTTAGGCTGAGGTGTGCACCAAACATTTGCCAGCCTCCCCATGACAATTTCGTACGGGGAGAGCCCAGTCCTTGCCTGTACTGACGTGCGCATGCACAATAGCGCTAATGGTAATGCAGCCACCCAACTCAACTTGCTTCCTGCACATATCTTACTGATCTTAGATTTTAAGATTCCATTATGTCGTTCAATAAAACCGGCCAAACTCGGATGTCTAGAACTATGGAATCGCTAATCAATCTGAAGACCTGCACATATCTGTAATATCACTGCGCCCACAAAATGTGGACTGTTATCTGACCATATGACACGGGGGAGGCTGAACCGGGAAAAATATTCCTTTAGCATTACTTATCCCGTGCTCATTGACGTGCAGTCCTTTAAAGGATATGCTTCCACCCATTTGCTGAATGCACATATTACCACTAGAACATGTTTCAAGTTTTGGCAACGCTCCATTCCTATGAAATCAAACTGGATTGCCTCAAAAGGCATAGAGGGAGGGCCAAAACTTCCTGTCGGAGTCACCGTGCCCTTTCCTACATTGTGCTGTAACCAAGTGATGCAGTTCTGGAGCAACCTTTCTGCATTCTTTTTTATGTTTACATTCTCCCATACTGTAGCTTGATGCTGGATTATTTTCTTGGCACATATGTGGGTAGGGCTGTGGGCCATTGTGACCATTGCATTTACATAGGAATTCGGCAACATCCAGTTTTTAGTTCTCTTGTCCACCCAACAACCCTCCAAAATCAATTCAGCAGAGCCCTCAGCCCACCCTTGTATCTCATCAGCAGTAGCTTCGGCCTGCATTTCTTTGACAGTGGCAATCCCATCTTCTATCATGCAAGGCACTTCCTCAGACTGTACTGTCATCATTTTGGTATTTAAATCATTGGCAGTTTGTTTCGCAATCCTGTCTGCAAATGCATTTCCCTCTCCCACTTTACATGTCACTCTTTTATGTGCCTCGCATTTCACTATTGCTAGGTGCTTTGGAAACGTGAGTGCAGACAGCAATCGTACAATCAAAGGACCATGTTGGATTCTGGCCCCATGTGATGTCAAGAAACCCCTCTCAGCCCAGAGTCAGCCAGAGTTATGAACCATGCCAAAGGCGTACTGGGTATCAGTATATATGTTCACGTTTAAATTCTCAGAAATCTCACAGGCTCTGGTCAAGGCTATTATTTCTGCGGCTTGTGCCGAGTTGTAGGGGATTATTTTGCTTTCTACAATGCTCTCTAGGGTAGTGATAGCATAGGCGGCAGTTGATGTGCCATCAGGTCATTTAAAACAAGAGCCGTCACAAAATAACTCTCCATCTGGCTCTTTCAGTGGGGTGTCACTTAATCAACTCTTCCTTTCGTTTCTTCCTCAGTAACCATTAAACAATCCTGGGGAGGTGATTTGTTGTCACCAAGTTCCTCTGTGGGCAGTGGAATTAATTCTGCTGGATTCAAAGCGCTACACCTCATAATTTGGATGTGGGGCACGAATAAGATGATTTCATATCTAGTCAGTCTAGAAGAGGTGAGGTGATGCGTTTGTGTTCTATTCAGTAGAACGTCTATGGCATGGGGCACCATCAAAATTAAAGTGTGCCCCAATACCATCCCTTCCGTTTGTTTCACTGACGCAGCAGCCGCTGCAACAGCTCGCAAACATTGTGGCAGTGTGCGCGCTACAGGGTCCAGCAAGGAAGAAAAATAGCTGCATGGCCTATTTCTTCCACCTTGTTCCTGTGTCAAAACAGCCAATGCGCATCCTTCACTTTCGCATACAAACAGTCTAAAAATCTTCCCATAATTTGGTGTGCCCAAAACTGGAGCAGAACATAATGCAATTTTCAACAACTCAAATGCTCTCTGACATTCTTCATTCCACTGCAAAGGCATCACAGCATCATTTTTTGTCAATGCCACCATTGGTTTCACAATTAACACAAAGTTTCCAATCCACGGTTTCCAAAGTTTCCAATCCCCCACCCCTTCTACTTCCCCCTTCCCCACTATTTTCCCCCTCTTTCTCCCCACCCATCTCCTACCTCCCCTCTTCTACCCTCCCTTTCCTCTTCCTGCCCTCCTCCTCCAACCCCTCTAACCTGTCCCACCTCTCTTTCCTCCCTTTCCCCTTCAGTTAATTGCTCTCCTCACTGTTTTATTGTTTGATTGATTCATATTGTAACTGCTTCATCAGTTTTATAGTTCATATTTTATGTATCATGTTGTTCCATGTACAGCGCCTTGCTGTAAGGCGCTTAATAAATCAATAAATAATAATAATAATAATAATAATAATAATAATAATAATAATAATAATAATAATAAGAAGAAGAAGAAGAAGAAGAAGAAGCCATGCCTATTATGGCTCTGACTCCTTTCTGTGTTTTTGGAATAGGCATACCAGAAATGCTCTCTATTCGCTCTGGCATTAGTCTTCTCCCTTCTTTCGAAAGTAAGTAACCCAAATACGCCACTTCCTTTCGACATTACTGAAATCTTTTCAAGCTCGCTTTGTGGCCATGCACTGCTAAGTGTGTTAATAGTAAAATGGTACTTTCTTTACAAATCTTCTCTGTGTCTGCAGCGATCAACAGATCATCTATATATTGTAGCAATGCACAACCTGTTGGTAGCTCTAGCTTATCTAGTTGTTCCATCAATGCCCTGCTGTAAATACTCTGACTTTCCATGTATCCTTGTGGAATGCGCGTGAATGTGAATGACCGTCCTCCTAAAGTGAACGCAAACAAATATCTACTGACCTTGCTCACTGGAATGCTTAAGAAAGCATTCTTTAAGTCAATCATGATAAAGTATTCTGCTGATGCAGGTATCATTGTCAAAATGGTGGTGACGTCTGGCACTAAGGGAAATTGAGGGTCGACTACCTTGCTTAACGCGTGCAGATCAATTATGAAACTATAGGGTACCTCGTTATCTCCTTTCTTGTATACCGGAAGAATGGGGCTGTTGCATGTACTACCTGCAATTTCCTCAATTACCCCTAATTTCACCAAATTGGCACCTTACTCAACTCTCCTGGCAAGGGTTTAGACAAAAATTCAGACACCTGTGCATCTTGTGGCCAAATTGTTAAAAACACACCATCGGGAGTGCAATGAATAACTGCACCTAGTTTTTTCAAAAAATTAAATCCCAAAAGGTATTCTCCACAATTATCTGTTAAGAGAAATGGACAATGCTCAGTGAATGGACCTATTGTTACTGGGACTGATTGGGACACTGGGTTAATTACTGGTGTACCTGCGAACCCTACAGAAATATTCTTTTGCCCTGACAGTGGTATATCTGGAACCAGGTGATGATCTATTGAACACTTCTGCGCTCCCGTATCTACAAGAAAACGGTGCTCTGTATCCCCGACTCTCATCTCTACATAGGGTCCTTTCTGATTCAGGGGAATAGACATTGGTTCCGACCCCTGTCTTGGGCTGACCTATTGAGAGAATAACACATTGTCCGATGTGTAATCACTGCTATTGCTGTAATACACATTTTGTTGTGTATCAAAAATGTTCCCATCCCTTACTCTAGCTCCCCCATTCTGGGTATTCCCATGTTGTTGATTACTCTGGCCCTGACTCTGGTTGGCCGTGTTCTGATGCTGAGCTTGATTCTGACATCCTTACTTACTTTGGTGCTGCTGCATATTATTTCTATTCGGTCCATTTGCTCCGGGTGCCCCCGGTGCTGTCTTCTCTGACCACCCCCAGTTCTATTTTGCAAATATGGGCATTGCACTCTCCAGTGCCCTTCCTCTTTGCAGTATGCACACTGATTCTGCCCCAACGGTCCTCCATGCATATTTGAATTACTCCTTCCTTGTGCGTTCCCACTCCCTCTGTTGTGTCCCGCTACTTGCTGAAGTAGCACTGTCGTCTTCAAATTTACTCTATCTTTTGCCTCTTTTTCTTTCTCTGCATTTACTCTGTTCTCATAATATTGTGCCATATGTAATACTTCGCCCAGGGTTTTTGCTTGCCACGCACTTTCGGATGTCATTATCAAATTTTGAATTGGAAGAGTTAACCCCCTCACATTCTTATCAACAAATAATCTTTTCCCCGCTTCTGAACTCACATCCTGCCCACTGAAGTCTGTGAATACTTCCTCAAACCTATTAAAGTAGTCGTTAGCTAGCTCATCCTTGCCTTGCACACATGCAGTCAACTTATCCCATTGGATTCTTTTCTCTGGAACAATCTCTTTTAATCTTTGTATAATTCGTCCTGGTAACACTACCATGTTCACCCCTGGCTTCCCTCCAACCTCTCTATCCCTGTCTTCTTTTACTAAATCCGCCCAGGTGGCGCCATAGGCCGTTATATCATCCACTTTTCTTATCTGCTTCCATATGTCTTCTGGCAGGATCACTGCGAATATTAAATCTATGTCACCCATGGTAAGCACGGATGATTGCAGACAGGATTCTACTTCTTTGTAAAATCCTGTGGGATTCTTTCTTATATCAGGAATCGTCTGTTTTATGTTATTCACTTCCTGCCTGGAAAAGGGGACATTTACATATTGGGCAGTATAATGTGCTGGCGTCACCTGCGCTGCTACATTGCCTGCTGCAGGAATTTCTACTTTGGGCACATAGGTAGGTGGGACTTCTCTCATAGGAAATGCCACACTCACTGTTCCTCCCCCTTCCCTCATATGCAATAATATCCCCAAGTCAAGCGACAAGGCTGTTTCCCCTGTCTCTCGTTCTAGTGCCCTCTTATATATCGCCATTATTTCGGGGGGGGGGCTGACCTTCTTGTCCTGTATATTTTTGTCTATTAAATGTTCAGCCATCACCTGCAGTGCTTTTCTTTTCATGGTCATGGTATATTCATCGAATATGTCATGTATTTCCATTGCAGGAGTACTAGGATCCGACATCCATCTTAGCGCCTCTCTTACACATACTTTTAGTTTATCGCCTATCTGTATTGATGATGACGAATGTCGCCGCTGTATGTAAGGTGAGGCCACATTCTTCCTATCCCTCCTGATATGCCTACTCCCGTGACCAGGTGTCGTAAACATTTCAGCATATTCATTATCAAGTTCATTTTTAAGCTCAAAAAGTCCATATACATGTTCCCTTACTTCTTCATCTCTATCTCTACAACGTGCTAATGCATTTAAATCTAACAGTCGTGGCAGTAATTTCCCAATTAACTGTTTCCATCTTCTCACTAAATATTCACCCATGCATTCCAACACTACCTGTCTTTCATTGCTTCTTCTTAAGTCATATATCGAGCCCAATGCTGCCATACCATCGTTCCCATCTATATACATCTCTGCCTGAACTTGCAATTCCCACTTCCCGTCCTGGTTGATCGCACTGCGGATCACTCTTGTGCATCCACTTTGTACAGTCCCATCTCTCGCCTCCGTAGTTTCCAAGTTCAACTGCGGGTGGGACGGACGGGACTGTGTCTGTTTCTAGGACGGGAGGTGCGGATGGGATAACAGGAACGGGAAGTGACTGTTGTGGTACTGGCTGGCTAATGGGAGGTGCTATGTGTGCAGTCTGCGGCTCTGCTAGGATTTGAACAATTGGGAGGGGCGCGAGGGTTTGGGCAACAGGAGGGTGCTGAGCAGTGATTCCTGACGTGTTTGTTTTACTTTCTGGTCTTGGACCCCACTTTGTATCTGTCAACATTTTTTCTATTAAATCATCTGCTATATGCAATTCTCGTTGTTGGTATATTCTTTCTATGTTCAACTGTTTGCGTCTACCTGTCCTTCTCAGACTCTCAGTCCACTCCTCCTCCTCCTTTTCTTCCGCTATCTCAGTTTTTGATTTATTCCTGCGCGCATGTTTCTCTCTACTTCTCCAAAGAAGCATAGCTTCCCTTCTCCAGTCTCTAAGGATATTGAATGCTGCGGGACGTGCTTTCTTTCTTATCAACACCTTCTCCAAGTTATCTATTCTCTCAGTCTCAAAACTCCCATTAATCAGCCACTGAAAATCTTCTTGGTTTCTGGTTTGCTTATGCCAAATCTCACAGAACATTATCACACCCACACCATGCTTTACATACATCTCGTACGCCGGCGTTCCCCCAGGTGGCGCAACTTGGCCATCTTCCAAAGATTGTCTACCGAAGCGGAAAAAACCTGCTAGGGTGGACAATACCCCAGGCATGTTTTAACCTTACCCTTGGCTAATCAACCTTACACTGGGTGTTTGATTTTGCAGAGTAAACTCTCAACCAATTTCAGGGCTATTTCGAATCGGGGTACGACTCACCTGATAAGTCAAATTGTCTTCCAAGACACAATTCGTCCGTATACTGATGCAACTAATGACGTTGTGTCTGCGTCTCTTGGCTCTGCCTCATTTCGGGACCCTCGCCTCCTTGTTCTCTGGCCGGGTACGTCGATCAGGGATCAGATGTGTGCAGATCTGCATAGGAGTCTCATCACTTACAAAGGGGTGCCCCAAACACCTCTTGATCCCGGCTCGATCGTCCCGTCCTCGCCGTTCTCTCCGCCTTTCTTATCTTACAACGTACACGATGGAACAAGTGGGGGAGGGTCCCTATTCGGATGCCATCTTGAAGGGGCCCCTAGGGGACCCTCGCGTAGTGGAAACAAGACAAATCACCACACACAAACTGATACGCCAGACACAAGGTTGTATTCACAAAAGCTAGGATTTATTGCAAAGCAAATAGTCTCAGTTGGCCAACTCGGTCTCACGCCCGCAACGTGTGTCTCCAGACGTCGAGGGACGCAAGAGAGCAAATAACGTACATCAGTTAGATATATACAAAATGGACATCCTGCAATCAGTCATGACATGTTCATTACGCCCATTGTACAGTTTCTTTGAACTGGGTCTGATGATTGACAATTTCGACAAATATGACACCTTCACACATCTATTTTAGTAACAATATGCAACATTGCAAGTCTAGAGACATATTTCTTTGTTGAACAAAACACAGTACTTCTGTTGTGGCAGGCAAGTTGCGTACGGGGGAAGAGTTGCATTCCAGGCCTTGCTATCTCCTATTTGCTATTCGTGTCCTGGGAGTCAGCACGCTCTGCTGGGCTTAGGAAAGGGGGGCCGTAAGAAAAGCATAATTCAAGCCTTTAGCTGTTTCTTTCTAGCATTTCTACCATATTAAAGAGACTGGCTGGCATCAGTGAAATTATTAAATGCCGTGTTGCTCTCCTCCAAGGCTATATACGGGAGGGGATTGGGCATTCCTCTCTGGGGCTGCCTGCGTTGTGTTTCAATGAATAACTCCCGGCCTCACGGCCTAGCTCTTTCGCTTTGAACAACAAAGTAATCAGTGAAGCAGAATAAGCAGAATAAGCACAATAAGCTTTCGGCTAAGCAGTTTTGAACAAAAAGCAATGAGCAAATGTTAGTGAACAAAATGGCAATTCTAGCTACATCAAAATGGTCACACATTGGTCAAACTTATGAGTCTGTATTTCTGACGTTTAGTGCATGAGACAGTTGGTCGTCGGCCAATATAATACATTGCCATTGGTCGTGAGAGGTATCTATTTTTCTAGACTGACAGTATGGCCACATGACAGCACTACATTCCTCCTTTTTCATAACAATAACCAACAACCAGATGATCACAAAAGGTGAACACAATTAACCTTGGTCCACAGGGTTTTCCCCATCATTCAAGTTCTCCGGTTTCTTGAGTGTGGCCAGAAGTCACTCATGTAGAACATAGTCATCAAGTCGAGAAGGCTTTCTCTCCCATCATGCTGAGGGTACCTTTGGGCTCCCACCTTTCCTGTTGGCCCCTCACATACCAGTCCTGGATCAACCGGGTCTTGGGGATACCACCTACCTTCTTCTTCCTCATTGTTTCCATTACCCACGCTTTGTTCTGTCTCCTCTGGTGGTGTTGTCTCCCTTACTCTCCTGAACAAGCTTCAGTTTCTGGTCACTGTTCCTCTTTTGTAGGCAGCTGTAATCATGGACCCTTTATCCTTGATAACTTCCATGGGATGAGATTCATAGGTTAGAGATAGTGTCTGTTTCTCAAAATCACCTCATTGCCCAGTGAGATGTGGTTTGGTTGGAGGTTCCTCCTCATGTTTTCCTTTTCCTTTTCATTCCAGACTTTTCATTCTTCAAACATCTGCATGTCATCGATCTCCTCTGGAGTTCTCCCCTCTATGTCCAGGATGAGACCTCTTGGGCACCTTTAATAGTGCCTGCACCAGTTATACCCCTTTCGAACGGGGCAGAGTTAATCGATATTCTCTCAGGAACACATAGAGTGCCCGTTTTAAGCATTGACCCTGGCAATGGGTGATTCTGAAAACCTTCTTAAGAGTCTGCATAAAGCGCTCTGCTTCTCCATTTACCCTCAGCCACACCAGAGCTATATTGCGGTGTCTCACTACACATTCCAGCAGAACCTCTGCAAAACATTCGCCTGGAAAGGGAGGGCCATTATCTGAACACATTTCTCTGGGGAACCCATGGGCGGCGAACACCTTTTCTATTAAGGGCAATATGTGGTAGAATGAGGTAGACTCCACCAGCTCGACTTTGGGGTATCAGGACTGCTGGTCGATGAGTACTAGAAATTGGGAGCCCCTTCCTGTGGACCAAAAGTCGACATGCACTGTGTCCTAGGGTAGATCACTCCTCGGCATGGATTCTATACATGGCTCACGGTGTACTGGGGCCGCAGCCTGGCACCATACACACCCTTGTACATAGTCATCAACGTAGCTCTCAAGATTGGTAAACCACACTTTTAGTCTCAGTCAGGATCAGCCCTGGGGTTCATGGTGAGCCAGCTTCACCACACAGGGAATCAGGCCAGGTAGACCACCATCCTTTCTCCTCTCAGTAATTGTCCTTCCTTCATGAATGACAGTTCATGTCGGACCCTCCACAGTTGCTCGAGCTCGATTCTGGCCTCTTGGATTCTTTTGATGAGCCCCATCAGGACATCCTTCCACTCGCCCTTCTGCATTGCCTCCTTATTCAGGCCAAATCAATAATCTCTGTTTGAGGCGCCGGTAAGGTCTTGTATAGACAGTGAGACTGGTGTGGAAGCATCCACCACAAGGTTCACATGCTCCTCTGCCTCCTTCACTTCTCGGCTTGGGTCTGCACTTGGCCGTGAGGGGTGCCTAGAAAGATCGTCTGCAGCGTTATGCGATCCTGGCCAGGATACCAGGCTCACCCCATATTCTAACAGTGCCAACATCCACAGTTTGATGCAGGGTGGCGGGCTTAGAGGATGATCACACCATGATGGGCAACAGTGGTTTGTGGTCAGTTATCACTGTGACCGGGCATCCCAGAATGTACAGCCAAAATTGCTGGCACCCCCACACCATCGCCAGAGCTTCCCTTTCAATCTGGGAGTATAACTGCTCCATCTCTGAGAGCACCTTGCTTGCAAACGGCACTGGCCACTGGGTTTGCACTGGGTCAGGACCGCCCACAAACCAAAAAGGCTGGTGCCCACTACAATTTCCAAGTCCAAACCTGGGTTTAAGAAAGCCATTGTGCCCTCCGCTGTGAGTGCGTTCTTGAATCCTTCAAATGCTTCCTGCTCAAGGGGAGTCCACCTCCAGGGTGATTTTCCCTTGTCAGGTTCCTCAGCAGGTCTGATAGTGTTGCTAGATTTGGAATAAAACATCCAGGGTAGAGTATGTAACCATGCCGAGAAAACTGAGCACATCGGCCACACTTTCGGGGGGTCTAGCATCTTGTATGTCCTAAACCTTCCTGGGGTCAGGTGATATGCCCCTCATGAAATACAAAACCAAAGAACCCAATCTGCTTGCAGAGAAATTCACCTTTTTCTTTGAGGAGTGTGAGTCCTAGTTCTCTTATTCTCTCCAGCCTCACCATGTGCTCTGCCTCTGATCCTGCGAATACCAGAATGTCATCGCTTATGTTTAGCACCTCATCCAGGTCAGCCAACACCCCCCTAATAACACCCCGTAGCTGAGTCTTTTGTACCGTAACACACCTGTGTGTGTCATAAAGATGGTTATGTATCTAGACTCGGGGTGGAGGACCACCTGGTGGTAGCCAGCCCTCAGGTCTAATTTGGAGAATAATCTGGCCCTTTGTAGGTCTCCCATGATGTCACCAATAGTGGGTCTTAAGTGGCGCTCGCGCTTAATGGCTTTATTAGGGAGGCGCATGTCTACGCAAATGCGCACAGAGTCTGGCTGTTTCAGCTTTCTTGGCACAACAATCGGGGATACCAAAGGGTAGGAACCCTCTACCTTTTCAATGATGTTGCATCGCACCAAGTTGTCCAGTTCTTTCTGGACTTGTTCCCTCTAGTGGAACGGTACCCTACGGTGCTTTAATGCCACTGGGCTAATGGACTGAGCTATGTGTAACTTGACTGGTATGCCCGTCAGTTTCCCAATGCCTTCAAAGCCCCCAGTGAATCTCTCAAGCATTGCGTGAATGTCTTCAACATACACTGCCTCCATATGCAAAATTGACCTCAGGCACAGCACAGCTGAGTAGTGTGTGTCTACTAATTGCTGTGACAAAACAAATGTGGCTTTATCTCCATGGCTTACTTTTGAGATGAACACCCCTTTTAGTGGGATGGGCTTTTTTTCCCCAAATGTGAATATCTTGGCATTGGCTGTTCTCAGGGCCAGTGGACCTGGCCATGATTCATAATGTCTTAGGGTGATCACATTCACCAAGGCGCCTGTTTCTATGAGTACCGGTATGTCCAACAATGTCTTGGTCCCCTGGGTTCTCCTCTTATTCCAACTGTATCACACTATGGGGATGTCTCTGTGTGCTGAAGTTCGGTTTCCCTGGGCTGCTTGGTATTAGGATAAGTGTCGGAGCCCTTCACATCCACGCAAATTGAACTGGTGTACCACATCTCCCACAGGTCCTCCCCTTTGCTGGGCATTCCCCTATATGTGGGGTGTCATACCCACATCTGGGGCACGGTGCTGGTTGTTCCTGCACTTTCTCCTTCTGGAGGCCCATCCCTTTTTCACAGATTTTGTCACTTGTGAGTGATCTACTGTATACACCTCATCAAATTTTAGTGTCAATTTCGAGGCACGCACATCGGCCAGTTCATACCAGCATCCCATTTCGAGAATCCGGGCTAGAGTGAGTCCCGGCTCTCATAACACATGTCTTCTCATTTTTTCCAGATGTGCACCCTGCATTAGTTGATTGCAGACCATACTTTCCTCGTTGTCCCAAGCTCATCTAGATGCCAAATGCCTTAGGCGTCAGTAGAAGCTGTCAATTTGTCAGCCGTTTGCCTCGCTGCCCACATCACAAATCCTTCGTAGTCTCGTTTGGCTAGCTGCATAACATTTTCTGTTAGGCATGTTTTAGCTGCTTGATAGGAGTCATGTTCCGGCCTTATGGTTTTGAAGAACTTATGCACCGCCGGGCAGCGGCGTAGATGAGGGCCAACATCTATGCTTCGCCTTTTACCTCACTGGTAGCCTTGAAGTACATATCTTGCCACGCAATCCATAAATTCCACTTTGGTCCCAGGCTTGACGGTGCCCCTGTTGTATCAAATTCTGGCATGGGTGCTAGGGACCCTTGTAGTCTGGGGCCATGTCCACCCCCAACAGCTCCTACTGCTGGTGGGGCATTTCCTGCCACTGCTGTCTGGACTTAGCCTTGTCCTGCCTCCATGATGTTACACCAGTGTTACAGCAAACGTTGGTCCCGCCTGAGCGTACAGGCACCCTCATGTTGACGGAGGCTACAACCCAGGTGTGTACGTTGCTGTGTAGGGGAAATGTGCTCTTTTCTAGCTCCCCACTGGAATGGTTCAAGGTCTCCCACTCAGATCTTGTCCCCACTGTCTGTGTAAGGGTTATCAGGTAATAATATCCCTATATATATGGTCGCCATATATAATGTTGCTGGGAAAAAGTTGTAGTGACATTATATAGGTGACTATATTTATAGGGACAGGGCAAGTAGGGGTTGCAGGGGTGTCCCTCGCTCCCCATGAAAAATATAAAAGTGTTTGGGTGTTGCGGGGTGTCCCCCGCATGTTCCATGTAATAATGTCCCCACAAAAATTGCAATTTCTCTGCAGTTTTTTTGCATGTCGATATTCTTAAGGTGACATTATTACAGGGAACCCTGTAAAGCAGGCTAAATGCCTCTATTTTGTGATGTCAGAAGTCAAATTGTCATCTAACTTCACACGTTTAGCTCTCTGTCTTTTAAAGATGGTAGTGTTCATGTACGCCTGCTGGGCACTTCCAAAAATTTCCCAGGAGGTGCACAAGCACTCTGCATGAGAGCCACAACATCCGGGGCACGTGCAAATGAGGTGTGCCTTAGCGCTATGCCAGTGCTAGGCGCGCATATGGTAGAGTGTTCATCCACAGCATTTGCTGCAGGATATGCTGGAATAGCACCTCTTTTGCCCTAACACCTTGCTTCTTCTGAGGCAAACCCCCTCATTGCCATTGTGAGCATGCTGCTGGTGCCAGCCTCGGACTGTGAACACTCGCCCCCCCCCCACCCCCCACAGAGGACACACACACACTGTTCTTCATTCGGGCTCTGGGAACACACTGGCGCTCAAAGGGAAACACCCCGTTTATTACAGAGCAGCAGGGTTACCTCACTCTGTTGCGCATGGTCACATGACACCACTGCAGCAGGGAACATTGGCCTATGACACAACATATGATGGACATGGGCCCGAGACAGACACCAGACAAGAGGCATGAGACACAAGTGTTACAGTTCCCGCGTAATTTGATTTCAAATTCAGCCTAGTATTACATTCAAGTGATATGATTTCTAATTATGTTTCATTAATAATAGCAACACAACATGTGACACTTCCAGCAATGCTGATATAAAGCATTTTGTACTTGGTATAGGCGTTTCTGTTGCCATTAGTTACATTGTCTACCAGCAACCATTACTAAAATCCTATATGGATTCCAGGTTTGATGCAAACAAAAGTGTATGCATTAATTAAGGCAGTATAGAACAAAGTATTTACAGATTTCTGTTTTCCTGGATGGTTCATCAAATAGCATCGAAAACAAGAGCAGTAGTCCTTAGGCTTGGAGCCAGACAGACCAGTCACCCTGCAGGCATCTCCCCAGTCATTAAAACGTGGCACGTCTCTAAACCATTCTTGGATTGTCTGACATCCATCTGCTAGCAAAACTTTAGCTTTGCCGCTACACATGCCATTCCAGCAAAACACCTGTTCTATTTATTTCATGGATTCAGTACGCCAAACAAACATGGAGCTGATTTCTGTGATATTAGTAATAACAGCTAGCATAGCCCATAATGAGTCCCTATTAGTGGATATTCATAAGTAATGAGTGGGAAACGTGCATTTTCTGAGTTACACCTTGGGAACTGTCTCGTAACATTCGGCTCAAATCTAAAAAAATTGTAAATCTAAGGGAATTGCATAAGAAATGTATATTTGCACCCAGGGTGGGGGAGCAGCAGATAAGGTTCCTTGGTTGGCCGTGGAACTCCCAATTTCAGCCCACGAACCCGATGCCTGCTTCCCCCTCCCCTCTATGCCATCTTCTCCCCACCCTCCCTTCCCCCTTCCCCCTTCTTTTTTACTACTCCCCTCCTCAGCCCCACTTACCTGATTGTGGTGGTGGTACTGCCTGCAGCTGCAGCTTCCCTGTATCTCGCTTTTCCGGCCACCATGGAAATGGAGGAGGGGCTACGTATGGAGACCCGCATTCAACAATCATGGGGGATATCTTGCCAAATTATTTTCATTCAATGAACAGGACGTGCGTGGCATTCTGTTCTTTGAATGAAAATACTTTTATTTTTAACATCCTGGGTTACTGCTTTGGTAACCCGAGGTGCTAATACCGTTAGTAACCCGTTCCATGGGATATACCTGGAGCTAACGTCCAGGTGCCCTCATTAAATGGTCTTGTTTGCTTGGGCCTTTAACTCGGGCAGCCGAGCCGTTACACCCCGGTATTGCCAGTGGAACAGGTTACTAACGCAATAATATATGGAAGCATGAAATAGCCCTATAAAAGCCGGGATATAATATTCTTATTACAGGCTAGTTGTGACTTCACAACTAACTTTTAATAAGAAAAATGGCATAACAATTGCGCTGTAATCAATTATTATGCATCAATTGTGATGTCACGATGGCTGCTGCTTGAGCCAGCAAAGAGTAGATATCCAGCTGTCACTGCAGCACTAAATTAAAGCTTTGAGCTTTTCTATTATTAATTAACAATGTAGTAGTTGTTCTCAAAATATAACAAATAAGCCAATAACGTAGCTATTTGTGACATTTTCCAGCCATGAATTATTAGATGACTGCTTATAGTAGAATGTTTATTTTGTGCATTGCTGGAGATTAGCACATGTGAGCAAGAATGTGCTTGTTTATATGTATTTTAAATCACAAAATAAAAACGCTTTTCTGATGCAATATATTAACTGTTTGAATCATTTTTCTGCAATCAGTTGAAAGCTGCATATTAGCTATGTAAATCCCAAACAGTTTTTACATTGATCTATGAATCAGCAAATGGAAGATATCCTACACCTGCTTAAGTGAGAGACTAGGTATTGAAGGGGGGTGACAGTGGGTGCCCATGTATTATAAGGAATATAATACCTACCTATGTACCCCGTGACTTGCACTATAAAGTACAGCATTGGGTGATGTATCCCATATATATTGGAGCAATTTATGGCTCTAATTTAAACCTCATTCCGAGATGGAGTAAGCGTTTGGCAGTAATTCAGTTACCACCAGTTTTTGGATGGTAATGGAATTACAGACACCTTTACAAAACTGCTAAACTCCGAGTTTGAAGGTGAAGTGGATGATTCACCACTATGTAAATCCTCTGAAAATCACTGGATTTACTGTGGTGGAATTACTGCTCACACTAAACCTGCTAAAATCCCCATTGAGCCTTCAAAATGGGGCTTAACACCCGGTTGCCACCACTAATAATCTGACAGTGAATCTGCCAGAGAGTGTGGCGGTAACAGCAAACTTGCTTGGTGTCAGTTCAATAGAGACATCTTAACACCATTCTCGCAATGAGGCCCACTGTGTCACAAGTCTCTCCCCTTCTCACCTGCTTTTGTTGTTTGTTTGCGACCTTCTGTGATGTCTTCTTTTTCACGGTCCGGGATTTGTACAAACCCGAACGCTGGTCCTCATATTCCAGCGTGAGGTTAGCTATCCTACTTCCGGGAGCGTTCAGAAGTCCAGGGTGGATACCAGGAAGGAATGAAGTTAGCAACGGAACGCCGTGATCCGAGCATGGAAGAAAATCCAGGAAGATCAGAGGTAAGGTAGAGGAATGGGATGAAGGATGGGTGAATTCAAGGAACCGGGAACCAGGAATCAAAAGAGAGCCTCGAGCGAACTCTGGCAACACATGTCCGACTACAGCAAGCGGTAGCGTTGAGACGTGCAGAGCTGCAGGGGCGTGTCTGTTTTGTAGAACGTGCAGCGTGGAGCGTAGAGACTGGCCAGGAGCATTCTGTTTCAAGCGGCCATGTTGGAAGGACCACAGTATTCAATCCCCTATGGGTCAGGGACCAGGAAGTCCAGAAGGGATGCAGATGACGGTTCATGACAGTGTGCCTCCTCTGAAATCCAGCTCCTCCGGGCTTGCCCAGATGGATAAGATGGAATCTTCGAACCAGCCTGGGGGCATTCATGTTTGATATGGGTTCCCAGGTGCGCTCACTGGGAGGGTATCCCTTCCATTCCACCAAATATTGGAGCTAACCACGTCGGTACCTAGAGTCACAGATTCTGGAAACTTTGTATTCGAGTTGGTCATTGACAATCACTGGGGTAGATTTTGGAGCTGTCCGAGATGACTGAAGATATGGTTTTAGCAGTGAGATGTGGAAGGCTGGATGGATCCTTTTCCAGGATTCTGGTAGTTGGAGTTGAAAAGCCACTGGATTGACAATTTCTTGTATAGAAAAGGGCCCATAATACCTGGGAGCCAATTTATTTGGGCGCAGATGTCAAGGAAGGAGCTTCGAGGATAACCAGACATTATCGCCTACTGAGTAGGAACGTCCAGGTCTTCTTTTGGAATCAGCATAATGTTTAACATCTCTTCGGGCCTTTTCTAAGTGTTCCTTTGCTTCTTTGTGTACGGTAATAAGGGTTTCAATCCAGGAATCTACTGCAGGAACTGGGGTAGGGTGTGGGAGAACGGAGGGTAGAACTGAAGGATGAAATCCTTGACTACAGAAGAAGGGACTGGTTTTGATAGCTGAATGATCTGAATTGTTATAAGCAAATTCGGCCATAGGTATTAAGAGTGACCAATCATCTTGGACCTTGGTAGCGAAGCAACAAAGGTATTGTTCCAGAGTTTGGTTTACACGTTCAGTGGCTCCATTGGTCTGTGGGTGATAACCTGAAGACAAGGCACGTTGGATTCCCAGTATACAACATAATTGCTTCCAGAACTGAGATATATACTGGGTGCCTCGGTCAGAAATGATCTTAGAGGGTGGCCCATGAAGCCGGAATATGTGTTCTAGGAAGATCCCGGCAAGGTCAGATGAGGATGGCAGTTTGCATAAAGGTGTAAAATGAGCCATATTAGTAAACAAATCAATAGTAACCATGATAGTTGTGTAGCCCCTGTAGGATAGTAGTTCCACAATAAAATCCATGGCGATGATTTCCCAGGGTCTTGTTGGTATTGCTGGTTGGAGCAGGAGGCCTGTCGGTTTCTTATTATCATGTTTGTTCTGATTGCAGACTGCACATGTCTGGATATGGATCCTGATATCATCATTCATCTTCGGCCACCAAAACTGTCTTTGTATTAGATGGACGGTGTTGGTAATGCCACGGTGTCCTGAATGAAAGGTATCATGACATAGGCATGTGATCTTTTCTCTCAGTCCAGGAGTGGGAATGACCAACCGATTGTCCTTGAATAGATACCCGTCCTTTGTTTTGAGATTCCATCTATTGTTTCTCTTAAAGTCCTTCCAGGTTTCAGAGGACTGAGTTTGAATTTGAATATTCTCCAGGAGGGTGAGTGCTTGGGCAACAAATATTGTGTGGGGAAACATCTTTGGGAAGGTCCGATCTTCAAGGGGTTCATAATCAGGACGCCTGGATAAGGCATCGGCTATAACGTTATGTGTTCCAGGGACATGATGGATCTGAAACTGGTATTGAGCAAAAAAGAAGGCCCAACAGGCTTGACGACTGTTTCTACATTCTAGAGATTGTAGGACTTGAAGATTCCGATGGTCTTTGCGAACTTGTACTGGGTGTTTAGCTCCCAGGAGGGGGTGACGACAGTCAGTGAAGGCTTGACCGATGGCTAGTAATTCCTTTTCCGAAATGGAGTAATAGGTTTCACTGGGAGTCAAGGTACGAGAAAGATAGGTGATAAGGTGTTCTAACTTGTCATCCAACTCTTGCTTTAGGACTGCTCCAATGGCGTAGTTGGAAGCATCCGTTTCAACAAGAAAGGGTTGATCTTTGTCAGGTTGAGCTAGGATGGGGGCCTGGGTGAACTCCGACTTCAACCGTTGGAACGCCGTATCTTGGGCTGAGGTCCACAGGAAGTGGTTGTCCTTTTTTAACAATGCAACGATAGGATGCACAATCTCTGAAAAAGATGGTATACATTTCCGATAGAAATTAGCAAGTCCCAGGAAGGATTGAATTTGTTTCACAGTAGTTGGAACGGGCCAGGACAAAATGGAGTCTACCTTCGAGGAGTCCATTCCAATTCCTTTTGGGCTGAGAATGAATCCGAGGTAGTGAACAGTTGATACATGGAAAAGGCACTTCTCGGGCTTGGCCAGGAGCTTATGTTCACGAAGACGTTGTAAGACTGCCTTCACATGCTCTTCATGTTTTAGACGGTCCTTGGAGTATATCAGTATATCGTCCAGATATACAATGACGAAGATGAACAGCATATCAGAGAACACTCGGTCCATAAAACGTTGGAATACCGCTGAGGGCATTAACAAGTTCAAAGGGCATAACCAAGTATTCAAAATTGCCAAAGGGGGTTCTAAAGGCTGTTTTCCATTTGTCACCTTCCTTTATACAAATAAGATGGCAGGCACCCCTTAGGTCTAGTTTTGTGAAGACCACTGCACCTCTGACTGCTTCCAGGATATCCGAGATGAGAGGCAATGGGTAGCGGTCCTTGAGAGTGCACTGGTTAAGGCCACTGTAATCTATACATGGTCTGAGCTCTTTGGTGTCTTTCTTGGGAACAAAGAACAAAGAAGCACCCACTGGGGATTTAGATGGTCGTATGGTGCCATTTACCAGGTTAGTATCCAGGTATTCCCGGAGGGCCCTTTTTTCAGGTTCAGATACAATAAACATCCTGCCGAAAGGAATCACCGCTGAAGGTTCAGTATCGATGACACAATCTTCTGGTCTGTGAGGAGGGAGAGCTTGAACTATAGCGGTCGAAAATACATCAGAAAAGGCTTGGTAGGCCCTGGGAATCTGGATGATGTTAGAGAAGGTGACTGGATTTTTCTGACTCTCTTGCGAGTCTTCAGAAGACTTTGGTAAGGAATCCAGGGACAATCTAAGGAATCTTTGAACACCACCCCATCCGCGCCCCCTTGTGACTGTCTTTTTTTAATAAAATGGTTTTGTAGCTTGGACAAAACCAGTAGCTACGGACAACCAGGGAGACATACCGTGTTCAGATCCAAGTAACAGGGAGCCTGCTGCCCAATTGATGTAGGGGCTATGCTTTTGTAACCAGGGCACTCCTAGAACCATCGGATAATGGACTAATTTTATAATGTCAAATTTGATCCTCTCTCGATGGTGGTTTATAGAGAGTAGAATCTCTTTAGTCTGAAGGGATGTGGGTCCTGAAGACAGAGGTCTCCCATCAATAGCCTCTACAGGGTGCATTGTTCCTCTAATTTCATGTGGAATGTTGTGAGCAGTGACCCAATCATGATCTAGGAATACGCCCATGGCCCCGCAATCTAATAATGCCAGAATGGGGTAGGATTCTTTCTTGGAAGGTGATAGAAAGGCCTGTAGAAGCACAAGATTATTTTGTCCAGGCGAGTTCAAGGATGGAATTGATGTGGAGCAAACATCTCTCTCCTGAAACTGTGCCCCTTCTAGAATCAGGAGTTGGCGTTTCCCGAACGCCATGGAGGAACAATAGGGCATTCTCTCACGAGGTGTTTATCGGAGGCGCAATACATGCAAAGACCAGTATGAATCCGTCGCATCCTCTCTTGTGGGGTAATGGGTCCACGGAAGGCCCCCAGTTGCATGGGTTCTGGGTTGGAGAAACTGTGGGCTCAGATCTAGACGGGTGTTCTGGGGTGACCTTTTGGAAAGCCGATTTAGACTTCTTTTTCTCCGCTCTTCTTTCTTGGATTCGGAAGTCTATTTCCAAGGAAAGGTCCATGAGAGCCTGGAAGTAGCTTGGGCGTGCTACCCTAGCTAACTCATCCTTTATTTCTTCATTCAGACCTCTTCGGAAGAGGGTGAAGCTGGCTTCTTGAGACCAATCTGCTTCCTTCACGAGTTGTTTAAAATGGGTCACATAAGAGAGCATGTCCAGGGATACTTGTTGAAATTCAAGCAGTCTTTCTTGGGCACTGGACACCTGTTCTGGGCGATGAAACATGGCCTTTAGAGCATCCACAAACCCATCATAATCATCCAGGAGGGCATTGCCCGAATTGACTAGGGGGGTTGCCCACATTAAGGCATTTCCAGTGAGGTGCCAGATCATAAAGCCCACCTTTGCTCTAGGAGAGGAGAAGTAGTAGGGCTTGAAGGTGAAGTGCACTAAACATGAATCAAGGAAAGCACAGAGAGTCTTGGAAGAACCATCATACTTGTCCACTAATCAACCCAATAACATGCTTTCTTTAGTTGCAGAGTCATGTGACAAAACTAGCTGTTTTAACGCAGCATTCTCCGCTTTAAGGTTCTGTACCTGCGTGGTTAGTTCCTGCATGACTCGCATGAGGTCTTGAACAGCGGCTACCATCTCTGTATCTGTATCGTGTTTTAGGCATCTCAATCTATCACAAGTCTCTCCCCTTCTCACCTGCTTCTGTTGTTTGCTTGCGACCTTCTGTGATGTCTTCTTTCTCACGGTCCGGGATTTGTACAAACCTAAACGCTGGTCCTCGGATTCCAGCGTGAGGTTCGCTATCCTACTTCCGGGAGTGTTCAGAAGTCCAGGGTGGATTTCAGGAAGGAATGAAGTTTGCACTCGAAGGCACGGAACACCGTGACCCGAGCCCGGAAGAAAATCCAGGAAGATCGGAGGTAAGGTAGAGGAATGGGAGGAAGGACGGGGGATTCAAGGAACCGGGAACCAGGAATCAAAAGAGAGCCTCGAGTGAACTCTGGCAACACACGTTGACTACAGCAAGTGGTAGCGTTGAGATGTGCAGAGCCGCAGGGGTGTGTCTGTTTTGTAGAGCGTGCAGCGTGGAGCGTAGAGACTGGCCATGAGCATTCCGTTTCAAGCGGCCATGTTGGAAGGACCACTGTATTCAATCCCCTATGGGTCAGGGACCAGGAAGTCCAGAAGGGACACAGACGACGGTTCATGACACACTGTGATGGTGTCTAATATCATTACTTCCCAATCATCATCTTATATGTAACCTTAATCCCTTTTCGCTGCATCCTTTAGGGCCCATGCCAATGGTTGAATAACATTACTAGGTGGCAAAGGTCCAACTCTGGTTACATGTGCTTTTCAGCTTGAAGCCAGAAGTTAGAATAGGGATTTTTGGTGGTTTTAGTGAGAAGGTTGTGTTGTGCTGCACTTCTCAAATGTATGTGTCATAGTGTTTGTAACAATGATGAACCACCAATGTCTTGATATTAGCCAGAGATAGAAATCTATGTTTCAGGAACAAATGGTCCAGTCTTACCAAACCCAACTTCTACTAACCTCATTATAGATCTGTGTTCACAGGTGATTGGGAGGCCCTTTAGTCTACTGAGATATATGTTTTGAAAAGTAGTATTTTGCTAGACCTCATTTGGCGTGCCAACTCCAGCAGGCCCAAATAACTGTATTGATTGCATCAGGCCCTGAACAAGTGGGCTTATTTCGGCCTATCAAAGCAGTATGAACACAATGGCCGTGTATTAAAACTCTCTAAAAATACACATGTGGTAATAGTACATTGGAATCATGCCGGTAACATGCGTGTTTGGGCCACAAAATAGTAAGTCCAGAACCCAAAAGGATCATTATACACTGGTTTAAATTGTGGGTCCCAATTAACCCACAAAAAGAGTGCTGACAATCTAACAGGCACACTCGTAAATTGGATACAGAAATTTTAAGAAAATTACCATGTTTATAATGGATATCCTTCCCATCCTTGACATCGGTAGCTGTGTCCTCCTTTCAATTTGATGTAGCGTGCATTGCAATACTTTCATGCGGTTCTGTGCCATGTAGTGTGGTATATTTTGCATTATGGCTGTGCCTAAGTAGTTAACAGAAGTGGAGTTCAACATCAAATCGGTCACAACAAACAGGGTCTTGGTAGAACGGTTAGGGAAGACATTTCAGTTTTAGCACACGTGATACCTAATTCAGAGCATTACCCCAAAGCTTTACCTTCCTGCATCAATAGAAGAATATAAACCCTCGAATCTCTGACATGTATTCAAATATCAGCAGCATAAAGTGTAATCACTGCCCTATGTCAGCAAAAATTCAATCCACTATCACCATGTGTTTCATGTTTATTTCGGTCCAGATGATGCCCCCCATCACTAAAAGTAGTGGCAATAGAAGACATCTCTCTTTTATGTACCCCCTGACAACTTTTAGGAGCAAAAAGAACCTAATTTGGCGATAGCATCTTGGCGATAGGATCATGACAAAGTAAGGAAGCCATGGATATGAAGTTGTCACCTAGTCCCATTCTGCGTACTACTGTAATCAAAAACGACTATTTTAAGGCATCAAGAAGTACAATCACTGCCGGAAGGTCCTCCTTAACTTGGTGAAGAATTGCTAAAAATGTCCTTAAACTACATATAATGTATCTTCTCGGTTTAAAGCCTGCCTGGCCTAAGTGAACCAATGAAGACATCAAGGGAGGTTGGTGAATAGCTCAAGGGCAACAAACTTGTCTTGGAAACTAGCCCACACAAACAACAGTCCTGTTAGAGGCTGGAGTCCAGTATGCAGTGCCTTTTAAAAGACCAATTCTTTTTTTCTTTTTTTGTTCTTTTTTTTTTGTTTTGTTAAGGGAATTAGCCTTCTTGGATGTAATTGCAAACGTATTTCACACCCAATATTAAGGAAGGAACGGATTCTATATGAAGAATAAAGTGAATAATATTTCCCCTGTTGGGGCAGTTACAATTGCAGCTTCCATCATTGTTTAGGCAGCTTCCAGGTTTCCAGCACAGATTAGTTTACCATTGGTAATTTTCTATAACTATTTTAGGCAATTGCTTGTACAATCAGGTGTTTGGGCCAGAGGTTTTGCCATGTGCAAATTATCTACTACTACTACTGTTACTACTACTACTGTACTACCGTTTCTTCAATGTCCATCTCCTTGATCAGCCTACCAAACCATTCCCTCTGCTCATCTTCGACCCACGCCAGTGTGATGTCACCTGAGCACTGGTTGTGTGTTTACTATTCACATTGATGCAGGAAAAAGTTAAAATGCTATAATAATCTATGAATTGTTGATGTATTGCCTCAATATCAGTATTTCTGTTCCCATAAAGATCGATAATGGTGTCTTTGGGGGAGATGGCGGTGGTCTATGCTTTTCCTGTCTGATTCAGGAAAGCAACTTCCCAAGAGTCTCGAATTCCCCATGTCATCCTGCTGTCACAGGGCTTGACTGTTATGTAACCTCTCTTTGAGATAAATGTTCAATTTCCTGAACTTGACATATTATATCACATAGAAAGGATTCTTCACGGGACCTATCATATCTTAATACTAAAATGCGAAGCCAATCTTCAACAATGACACATCCCCTCCTAATGGATTTAAGTGCACCATGTTCCTTAGGAATACATATGACTCTTATATAAACTTTACATTTTTCCCAAACATTCCTCAGATCATCAACTGAATTATCATTGATTGTGAAAAGGGAGGCGATCTCCTCAGCAGCACCTTGTTTGTACACTGAATCATCGAAAGTTGCAATTTAAAGCACAATAATTGTCTTCGGTATGCCCTAGTGCACATGGATACAATAATACCAGCCGGGAGTGACTTTACAAGGATCAAGGATATATTCCACAGGATTTCATACATTGCAGCAGACAAGAGAAAACTAGCCAATAACCCAATCAAAAACTGTCATGAAGAGGAGTAAAACACATATTGCTTAGTTTCTCCATGATCTAACTCCTACACATCACGAAAATAGCATCATGCCATCATTGCATGACATTTCATTATGGTCTGAAATGAGAATCTAACATTACTTGAGGATCTGTCTAGTTAAAAGACTAAAATAGTATTGAAATCACCCAGAAGTATAGCCTTTATCAAGAATATATCACTGTGATCATATTAAATGAGTAGATCAAACAATGTTCCCAGGAATGTAGGTGTTTCACAGTTCAGAGTATATATGTTGACATGAGTAATTGGTTTATTCGAGCTCCCTATACAAATATGTAATGACTGTCTTGGTCACCCATCAAGGTATGTAGGCCGAGCCTTGTCGAGATGAGGATTCAGCAGTAAATGTGGCTCTCGGAAAGAAAACGTATAGAGCGTTTTTTTCGAAATCGAACTGTCAGCCCCTACGACGCACACGAGTGTACACAGGGGCTGACCAGCACGCCAGTCCCCGGAAGAGGCCTTGACGAAGAATGGGTAAGTTGATATGTGCTTGTGTGTTTGTGTGTGTGTTGGGTGTTCGTGTTTGTGCGTGTGTTTGTGTGTGTTTTGGTGCGGGAGGTCTTGGGAGTCTTTGGTAGGGGAGGGGAGCTGATTCTTCCCTATGTAGGTTCATTCACTTACCACATGTCTGGCTGAACCACGTACACGGTGTATGGAACATGCAACATCTGCTACCACAAAGTGGCCAATGTACTGAGTTGTCAGTGCCACATATTCTAGTTGCATGATGTTTCAGGAGATAAAACCAGGAAACCACAGTAGCAAAGCTCGATGTATCTGAGGGCATGTTAATGTTTGTTCATATTTTTGCCAGGAGTCACCCTAAAGTGACTTCGTACACACATTTGATCACAATCCAGCCATCATAAACTACTTGGACTTTTACTGAACCAAATTATGAACCCCAACCCCACTCTGCTCAATGTGCACCTCTGACATGCTGCGGCTGAAGCTTTGACATTGTTACATTGTGCTACATCTCATAAGTCACCTACACAGCAGATACACTTTTTGAGGCTGATGTGAGGGCATCACTATCAAATATGAATATATATACGCCTATACTGGCTTTATTTTGCATCAACCGTGTTTTGCCAAAAAAGAAATATCTATTTATCTCTATATGAGGACTCATATTTCATCCATTTGTGTGTGTGTTGGGTGTTCGTGTTTGTGCGTGTGTTTGTGTGTGTTTTGGTGCGGGAGGTCTTGGGAGTCTTTGGTAGGGGAGGGGAGCTGATTCTTCCCTATGTAGGTTCATTCACTTACCACATGTCTGGCTGAACCACGAACACGGTGTATGGAACATGCAACATCTGCTACCACAAAGTGGCCAATGTACTGAGTTGTCAGTGCCACATATTCTAGTTGCATGATGTTTCAGGAGATAAAACCAGGAAACCACAGTAGCAAAGCTCGATGTATCTGAGGGCATGTTAATGTTTGTTCATATTTTTGCCAGGAGTCACCCTAAAGTGACTTCGTACACACATTTGATCACAATCCAGCCATCATAAACTACTTGGACTTTTACTGAACCAAATTATGAACCCCAACCCCACTCTGCTCAATGTGCACCTCTGACATGCTGCGGCTGAAGCTTTGACATTGTTACATTGTGCTACATCTCATAAGTCACCTACACAGCAGATACACTTTTTGAGGCTGATGTGAGGGCATCACTATCAAATATGAATATATATACGCCTATACTGGCTTTATTTTGCATCAACCGTGTTTTGCCAAAAAAGAAATATATATTTATCTCTATATGAGGACTCATATTTCATCCATTTGTGTGTGTGTTGGGTGTTCGTGTTTGTGCGTGTGTTTGTGTGTGTTTTGGTGCGGGAGGTCTTGGGAGTCTTTGGTAGGGGAGGGGAGCTGATTCTTCCCTATGTAGGTTCATTCACTTACCACATGTCTGGCTGAACCACGTACACGGTGTATGGAACATGCAACATCTGCTACCACAAAGTGGCCAATGTACTGAATTGTCAGTGCCACATATTCTAGTTGCATGATGTTTCAGGGGATAAAACCAGGAAACCACAGTAGCAAAGCTAGATGTATCTGAGGGCATGTTAATGTTTGTTCATATTTTTGCCAGGAGTCACCCTAAAGTGACTTCGTACACACATTTGATCACAATCCAGCCATCATAAACTACTTGGACTTTTACTGAACCAAATTATGAACCCCAACCCCACTCTGCTCAATGTGCACCTCTGACATGCTGCGGCTGAAGCTTTGACATTGTTACATTGTGCTACATCTCATAAGTCACCTACACAGCAGATACACTTTTTGAGGCTGATGTGAGGGCATCACTATCAAATATGAATATATATACGCCTATACTGGCTTTATTTTGCATCAACCGTGTTTTGCCAAAAAATAAATATATATTTATCTCTATATGAGGACTCATATTTCATCCATTTGTGTGTGTGTTGGGTGTTCGTGTTTGTGCGTGTGTTTGTGTGTGTTTTGGTGCGGGAGGTCTTGGGAGTCTTTGGTAGGGGAGGGGAGCTGATTCTTCCCTATGTAGGTTCATTCACTTACCACATGTCTGGCTGAACCACGTACACGGTGTATGGAACATGCAACATCTGCTACCACAAAGTGGCCAATGTACTGAGTTGTCAGTGGCACATATTCTAGTTGCATGATGTTTCAGGAGATAAAACCAGGAAACCACAGTAGCAAAGCTCGATGTATCTGAGGGCATGTTAATGTTTGTTCATATTTTTGCCAGGAGTCACCCTAAAGTGACTTCGTACACACATTTGATCACAATCCAGCCATCATAAACTACTTGGACTTTTACTGAACCAAATTATGAACCCCAACCCCACTCTGCTCAATGTGCACCTCTGACATGCTGCGGCTGAAGCTTTGACATTGTTACATTGT
Source organism: Ambystoma mexicanum (assembly GCF_040938575.1). NCBI lineage: Eukaryota > Metazoa > Chordata > Amphibia > Caudata > Ambystomatidae > Ambystoma > Ambystoma mexicanum. Next base: position 1,130,061,833 of record NC_090930.1, on the reverse strand, counting down.
GCTACATCTCATAAGTCACCTACACAGCAGATACACTTTTTGAGGCTGATGTGAGGGCATCACTATCAAATATGAATATATATACGCCTATACTGGCTTTATTTTGCATCAACCGTGTTTTGCCAAAAAAGAAATATATATTTATCTCTATATGAGGACTCATATTTCATCCTAGCCCGTCAAAATATGTTGTCTTACTGTGATGCACGCACGAAGACTCCACAAATGTGGATCCCGTCAATTATATTGAGCTATTTCTGGTGCATTACACCGATAGTATTCTGGGCACATGAGCAAGCGTGACACATGGGACAGATATGGGCACACATGACTATATGCGAGCATGAATAACGTGCCTGACACAATTTATGTGCGATTCATGTCTTCAGGCAACCCTGTATCAAATGGTGCAAGAAGGTATGAATGATCGACATCATCATCACCAAAGGCATTATCACCAAGGCAGTAGTGATGATGTCCTTCAACATTCTGCTGAAATATTGGTACATATAATAGCACCTTTACTGGTAGTCAATCAATTATTTTTGAAACACCAAGGTCAATGAACTTATTGTTCTCTATGTGTCCTTTGATTCTCCCCTCACCCATGAAGTCATTTTGTTGTGTTATACGAGTGCACAGGCACATGCGTTTGACCTCCTGTGGGAGAGGCATGTGCACCCTGGAATACAGGTTTTGTGAGGCACTTGCCCACAGAGGTGTCATTGTGCGCCCTTCCGCCAGGTCAACGGCTCGAGGTATAGGTGCAAGCCTTAGATCCTCCTCTCCCTCTACGGCCATCCTCACTGACACATGTGTTTTTCCTGCCCTGCTCCTCACTATCCTCCAGAGTCTGCAAATACCACACCCTAGCATGACAGTAAGGCTCTGTGTGGTCTCCTCTGCTGCAAGGTTCTGGAGTCTGCGTGTTTGTGCTTTGTTCGAGACATCTCCGCATGTGAGCTGGTGCCTATGTTGGTGCCATTGTGTTCGGGCATCACAGCCCTGTAGGTTTGTAACAGCCCATAATCGTCTCCTGGTGTTTTCACAATGTAAATTACTTTGTGGTGTTTTACTTTGTGGACATTACTTCAAAAATGGTGGGGTTTTTAATGAAATAAAATGTCGAAGTAAATTTCCACAAAGTAAATTACCACGAAGTAATTTACTTCGTGGACATTACAACGAACCCCCGTAATATGCTGTGATGCCCTTTTGATGTCTTTCTGGGACGCAGTCGATTAGCCATGGATTCTGTATTCCAGCGTTTCCACTGTTGATTCTGGCATAATTTCAGCCGGCTGCACTGTCATCATCTTTGTGATAAGGGTACTTGCAGAGCTGCCTTGTTGAAAGTTAGTCAGAATCACATACACACTATTTCCTAAGGGTGTTGAGACTCGAAACGCCAATGAAATAAGTGTGTAAGACTTATGGAGCAGGGCATACTTCACCATTTGATACACAAAGTATTGTCTGACATGTCCCTCACATACTGGTACACATTGCAATTGCAGCCAGCACATGTACCCGTGGCACTCCAGAATCCATGGCAGTGTGCACACAAAGGGGTCATCTTACTCAAAAGCACACATTTCACAGATGGGAACTGGTGTGTTGGCACACAAATGCAAACAGATCTGCTATGTGCAATTTTGGTCATTCAGAAGTACAAAACAAAGGTGACAATTCCAGCATAATTGCTTAAACGCCCCTGGGCCTCATTACACGGAAGGCGGTAAGGGTTAACGGTCACCGGTAATGGTACCGGTGACCGTTAACCCTTACCGCCTGATTATGAGGTCCCTTTGCGGGTTGGTACTTTAACGCCTGCTTTTTAGCAGTCGTTAAAAACCAACCCGCAAAGGGACCAGGGTGCTAATTACGGTACCGCAATTTGCGGTACCGTAATTAGCACCTTCGCCATTCCCATTATGCCCTATGGGGAAATGGGGGAAGGGGAATTACCGCCCCGCCAACCCTGGTATGTTACTGGCATGGACCAAGGTGCTAATAGCACCTTGGTCCACCGCCTACCGTGTAATGTGGCCCCCTGTCTTTGCACAGCGTAGTACACATAGGGCCTCATTACACGGAAGGCGGTAGCCATGGCGCTATTAGCGCCATGGCTACCCCCTTACCGCCGTCGGAGGCCGGGTTCCCGGAATAGGGACTTACCGGCTTACTCCGACCTTTGTGGGACCGGTAAGTCCCCATTCCGGGAACCATTCCCCATTCCCATTTGAGCCCCCATAGGGCTCAAATGGGAATGGGGAAGGAGCAAATAACGGTTCCGCAATTTGTGGTACCGTTATTTGCACTGAAGTCCCCCAGGGGGTCCTGTCCTTAACGTGTGGTCTGACCACACGTTAAGGACGAGACCCGCTGAGGGACCTCGTAGTAGGATTGTGGGGATTACCGGCACCGGTGCCCTTACCGGTGCCGGTAATCCCCTACCGCCTTCCGTGTAATGAGGCCCATAGACTGAATGCTGCCTTCATTTAGGTATGGCACGTAGCAGCTTAAATACATTTCTGTGGTATCTACCTGCCTTTAGCTTTTGTAAAAAGCAAGCAGATTCCATAGGAATCGAAAGCATTTGTGGCATTGGTGGCAGTACCTGATTGATTTGCATACGGTTAGACTCCTTTTGCAATGGTTCAGATGGGGTGAAAAAAGGTGGTGTGGATGCCCAGAGAAGTGGCAGTAGTTTAGATGTATTCATAACCTTCCACCCATCACTTTTTGGTTATAAATACAAACAGATCTGCTATGGGCAATGTTGGTCATTTGCACTGTGAAGTACAAAACAACGATGACGATTCAGGCATAATCACCTTGTTGCATGTGTCTTTGCACAGCGTAGTGCACATTAATTGAAAGCTGTGTTCAGTTAAGCATGGAAGGTGGCATTTACAATCGATTCCTATGGAATCTACAGGCTTTTTAGCTGTTGTAAAAAGCACATTGATTCCAAAATAATACAAAGCATTGGCGCCAGCATGACAATATCATCCGGGCAAAAATGCGTGTAAAGTTGATTGGCGGAGGGGGTGGGAGTGATGGAAACAACCATTCCGTTCCAGTCTAACTCTCTGCCATACAAAAGAATGAAAATAGGCGATGGCATTCAAAGCATGTGTCAAAGTTTTACGCATACATTTTATGCTAAACCATAATGAACATGGCCCCCACTGTATGGAAGAATCACACATGCCCAGCTGCTGTGCTACATGGCAGTGCGTTTAAAGGTCCATTACATGGCAGATCATAAATTATTGAAATCATGCCATCACAGGTGTCCGAGGGCTGGAATGTGCCAATTCATGTCTCTACTAGTCCAATGTCTTCTCACATATGACACATCCAGTGACTACAACACTGACTGCGCATGTGCTGCCTATCCAGCTAACTTTAGCAGCTGTGATGTGGTCTTGCTCTATAGCAGGGAGACACATGGAGCCATCTTGATCCAACCACCATGCATATAGTTTTCACCTCGAAGAGGTCTTCTGGTTTTAAATCCACAGCTTTTTCAGGCTTACATAGTCACTCTAACATACTATGCTACTGATTCTAAGGGTGCCATTAATGTGAAGTACAAAAGTACAGTATACAATAACGAGTGCATCCATTTAGTTTTATTCTTGCACTATAGGGTATATTAGTGCCTTTTCAAGCCAAGTGGAGTTTCTATCTCCCTTTTGTTTCCTTCATCCATCTTGGAAGAACATATGAATTTAAGCGTGCATGAGATTTGTATATAGGCTAAAAAAAAACAGGCGATTCCAATGAAATATGCGTAAAAAGCTGGCGGATGCCATAGAAATCCATTATAAAATGCCCGAACAGCGTAATTTGCAGGTAATGTGTTATGTTTTACAAAACAACACTTTCAATTGAAGGGTAAAGATGATTTTGCCATTCTTAATTCTTCACAATTAAACTCTGCTGTGTAAATGATACAAATTACATACAGGGACCTAACAGCAATAGATATGATATCTCATGCAATTTGAATTTCTTTTAAAATGTCCCCTTCATTGTTCTGTAATCACTGCAGCAATACAATAGTCCATATGCATCAATTTCATCTTCATTGGAATGTGATTCTATCATAACGTTCTTACATATGTTTTATTTATTAATTTAGGAGGACTCTGCTAAAAAGGGGTAGTATATGAGTGGTGGTATGGTACAGGAGTGAGCAGATATATGCGTGCATGTGTTTTTTATTCTTCACAACTGCAGTATTGACATCCTTTTGTCACATACACATTGTCTGGCTGGCACGTTGCGCTGTGATGAGTCGTCCCAATCTGGCGCTATGTTGTAATCCTCTGTTGAACAGTAAGTGACCTACAAACGCCATGTGTTCAGGGTGAACCTCTCAACACAAAACTATGTCACCTTAAGGAAAATTAAACTGCTTACTATATTTATTGATTGCCCGAAGAGCTTTTGATGAAGTACCCCATAGTAAATTGTGGGAAAGGTTGGAGAATATTGGTGTAAAATCTACTTTCCTCAAAGTTATGATATTACTCTATAGTGAAAACATGGCAGAGGTAAGGTGGAGCTGGAGCAGGGCTGTAACTCCTGCACTTGATGTACAGAAAGGGGAAAAGCATGGACGCGTCCTTCCACCCACACCGTTTTGCTTGTACATCAACAAAAGTGATAGAGCTGTTGGTGTATGTTGCAACTGACGCACTATCATTTGGCAGGGATAATTATCCAGTATTGATGTTTGGGGAAGATGTGGTCCTGGTGTTGTTGACCCCAGTAAGGCTAAGGAAGCAATTAGAATTGTCGATTGCCTTTTGTGAGGATTATTGTCTCACACTGAACTGTTCAAAAACTAAAAGAATGGTTTTTAAACCTACCAGCTAAACATTCAATGTCGGGGACACCATCGACCAGGTTATCTCCTTTGATTATCCGGGCATTAGGCTTATGGATTCAGGTAATTCGTCCCAACAAGTGGATGCATTTAACCTCACATTAGGGTGGTACAATTCTGTCATACTTGCATTCATGATAGCTCATGGATGTGGAACCCCAAGGCTATCTTTAAGTATATATATAATGCAATCATGCCAAGTGGTGATTCATGATGCTGAAATCTGTGTCCATGTAATTGTTAAATCATTAGAGGTTTCCGAAAATCTGTTTCTAAAGAGGGTGCTGAATTTTCCCCACGGCACAGTGACAATCCTGTGACTTGAGGAGATACGGTGTGGCTATGTAGGACGAATTGTGGCTAGCAAACCCTTGTTAAATTGGGTTTGTATCTGCAGCACGCCCTTTCTGGTTAAATACAGGGAGGCCCTCCAGGAGGTGTTAGGGCAAGAGGGTGGCAATAGATTGCCGTGGTGCAGCTATGTAAAACATGTATTAACGTTTTTCGACCATAACAACTATTGGACAAACCTGCACAATATTGTACCAAGAAATACTTGTATCCTATCCTCTGAAATTCAGCAAAGATACCTGGAAAAAGATATTACCACTAGCATATGATCTTCATCTGCAGCACCTATTGGAATTGCAAATCTCTAGTAGGGTATGAGCAATATTTAGATTATCCCTGACCTAGTTTGGCATGCACATTATTTTTCAATTTAGATGTGGCACTCTACCGGTTGCTGAATGTACACACTATTGGTGTTTGACATCAACAGAATGCTGGCTTTACTGTGCGAATACTAGTGAAACGACCAAATATGTCATGTTGATCTGTCTAAGTATAACAACCTGAGGAGATTTTTGCAAATACCTTATTTTATCATGACCAATACACGTAGCCGTTTTAAAGCCCTTTTTTCCTGTAGAAGCACTGACAATTTGGGGTTCAATCATGCAGTGATCAGCTATAGTTTTAGAGTTTGGCTAATCAGGCCCAATACTACTTAAAGTTCATAAAAAGAATTCAGCCCTAATACGAATACGAAAACCCATGGCACAAGTAACATCTTGTATTATGTATGGTGGGAACTCACCAACGCCATGACAAAGTCGCAGGTCATAGTCCTTTTATAGGTTTTATAATATTTTTTTGGACGCCCTATTTCATGGTTATCATATTTATAATGATCTATTAGGATGGTTGCGTTGTAACATTGGTTTATGCTATCTACCCCACACACAAATAACTATGGATGACCCTAACTAATCAACTGATCTTTTGTTACGCTAACAATTTTAAATGCTGTGTTTATGTTTTAGAAACAGGGATGAATTCATATCCAACAGCATACCGAATTATGCTTTCATATTCAACATCTCATATGCAAATATGTATTTCTTATGATCATACCTGGCCACTTCATTGTTGCGTGGATTTTTATGATTAACTGTGTTGCACAGCGTCCTACCTTGCAACGCCCCACAGGCAAATAGGTCCTCTTCATGGCTACACACAGATATTTTATTTTTATTTTTTTACTGTTGTTTACATTTTGTATGGCTTGTCAAGCACTCCTTTGGGTATGTTGACAAAATAAAGTGATTGTAGATTGATATTCATTGACAAACATCTTGTATCATTGTAATGAATTTTCAAAGAAGGAATTATTTCAAGGAGAACAACCCTTGCGTGATTAAACATGATTAAACCATCAGTGGGACTTTGTAGTGGGTTAGGCTGCCCAGCTTCATGCTCTTGTCTTCTGTTGTCAAAGAAGGCTCAAAGCGCATAACAATGAACATTAATAGATTTCTATTAATGGCACTCATTTATGCATGGAGAAGTGAGTTTCCAAGTATGCAGATGGACTCAAGTATATCTGGTACCTGGACGTCATATTCATCCATTCGTTTAGTTTCCCCTGTATGGGTGGCAGAGAAGACTTATGTATGGGAGAAACTATGTTATGTGAACTACATTTACTGCAATGAAGCATTTAAGGACTTTTAGGAGAATGAAGAAGGCATATTTCACCTTCTTGGGCTGCACTTTCACCTGTGTGTAACTGACCTGTGGACAAAGCATAGCTGGGTGTCCTGTGACATCCAGTCCACTGTGATATGCCTTTGTCTGTATATTCCAGGTTGTAAGATTTCAAAATAACGTCACCAGACACCCAACTCTGACAAACATGGGCTAGCAAAATTAGGGCTCAACATTGTTTGTTTATTTATTTGTATGGCGCACCCGACCCAAAGGTTTCTGGGTGTCTTTACATGGTACGTAACGGGCATACTTTCAACTTAGTTACAGCATTTACAAAGAATTGAGTGACAGTAGTAATTGCAGAGAATAAGTTGGAAATAAAATAAACACATATGCAAAGATGAGTATTGTAAGTGATTTCAATCCACCATTCCAACTAAATCAATGCCTAGTATGGGATGCCCAATGGAAACCCTTATTTATATATTTTTGTGTCAAAAGTTCATTAAATCTGGATGATGAACAATATATAGATTACACTTTTATGAATATTAATAATATCTGAATATCACACTTATGAATATGAACAATGATCAGCAACGGGTAATATTACAATATCAACAATCTCTTTAATCAGTAAGGAGTAGGAATGGGAAGGATACTGCAGCAGAGAATACTTTATATGGATTCAAGGAAATGCAAAAATAGGAAAGAGTGTAGCACAGAAATAAAACTTGGTATGATTTCAATCAAAAGGCAATATGATCACTCTTTCCCCTCTGACTAATCACTCCCACCACTAATATGCAATATGAAGAGGTGGAAATGAGGGCACACAGGTTTCAGGAATACAATCAATAATGCAGTTCAATCCCAGTTCCCCCAGGAAGCTTAGAGAGAATAGGTATGATTTTAAACACAGGTCAAAATGCTTTTGGATGAGATTTGCAATGAAGGTGAAAGATGCTAAAAATGATTTTAATTCACTAAATGGATTCAGAACTAGCGAGAGTTACTTTGGATAGGTTCAGGTCAACACTAGCAATGATTCATGAATCATTATCAGATTGAAAATGAATTTCAGCAGTTGAAAACAAGAAACCGCTATTTTGACAAGTGGTGAGATTGAGCCAAATTGCAATTTGCAGCAACTTTTCCGGGTGCGTGAAATGCAATTATGGAAAAACTGTAGGGAATTGGAATGTCATTGGAAAGCTTAGGATCTTGGATTTAAAATCACAGTTAAATTTCGGTTCTAGGACGAGCGGTTCAAAAGTTACAGAGGTTTTTGAGAAGGTGGGTTTTTCAGAAATAAAGTCGGGATTTCAAAATGACAGATTATGCTTTAAAGATTTACCAACAAGGATAGGCTTATACTAAGGAGCTATGAAGAAACAAGACACTCAAGGGGCAGCCACCAGAACAGCGGCGCCTCCGCTCTGACCTCTGTCCGTCAAAACACTTGTCCCTCTTCAGAAAAATATCAGCGCATAGATGATTGATGCTACAATTATCAAGGATTATGTGGAGGAGAGAAGAACTTAGGATAGACAAAAGAGATTCAATAATGCAGTTATGAATAGGCCGGAATGGTTGGATTGGGTTACTTAATACTAAGAGATGAATATGGACAATTCTAGACTAAATACTCACTCCTATGGCTTTGGACTGGAGTGGGCCCCGTCAAAGATCTGGTCAAGGGTTTGGCTGGGGTTCTCTCTCCACCAGACAGGTCTCAGCACTGGGTTCTGCTCTCAGCAAGGCACTGCGGTCTGTGCGGCCTCTTGGACTGATCTGACGGGTTCTGGATACAGCTCTGCTCTCTCGATCTGGATCTGGGTTCTAGCACAGGGTTCTTAGCTAGAACAGCAAAACAGCTCAGCCAAGCTGTTGGATTTTGAGATGTCCCTTGGAAGGTCAGGGGTTAGAATCAGGTTGCAAAAGATTCTGAAGGCCTCTGAAAAAGGTTCAGCTTGTGGGCTAAGCCTCTCTGCTTAAAGGTTCTAGAGTTTGGTTCTAGAGCTTGGTTCTGGAGTCTGGTTTCTGGATCTATGTCTGGATCTTCCTGCAGGGTGCTTTGCCAAGAAATCAATTGAGAAGTGGAAAGTGTGTGTGTCCTGTCTGTCCTCAGCAGTCCCTATTTATTTATTTCCAAAGTGGGTGGGAGGCTGATTCTCTATGCCCAACCATCTAAGGATCTGATGGGACAGAGGATTCCCTGTCCCCTGACTGGAGAAAGGAGCAGCGTGTCATCCTGTGTCATGATGTGTCATGTTTATGGCTTAGGGAAAAGACCCTCCCCTTTTCTCTGTACAGTATATTTTATTTTTCATAAAAAACATATTTACAATATGTACAACTTGTTGATACTACATAAATTACATGACAGATTGCCTAAGGTACATTTCTGTTCAACTCTCATCTTCCTAAGTGCTTTGGTTCAGAAATGACAACTTTTTCGTGCTTTTGGTGGGCTTCTCAATATTAGTTCTGCACCAATTTTTAGACATGCATGCACACCCCTCCTGAGCATATTTCTGTAATTTTTCATGTTCCTAGCATAAACACAGTAGCTACAATATGAATACATTTCGGGGTTTAGTCTCAGAACATCGCATAGATTCCAGCTTAGTCTTAAACTGTGAGTGAATTTTTCATTTTAACAATCTCAAATGTTCACATTTTTGTCAGTTCAGTGCAATTTGTTATAAGCATGTTTCTAAAACATATATTTAACCAAATGTTAAATCCACATTTCAGTCTGGTCCGCCTCCAGAGCTGGGCTGACTCAGAGGTCACATGTCCTTCCTGGCAGAACAGTTTTTTGTCACTCACACCCGAATTAGCATTTCTATTCAGCCCAAGGCCTCCTTTGTCTGCACTCAGAGCAACAGGCCAGGGTGCCACTCCCAGTTCCTTTTGACACCAGCCTGTCAATTCTTAGCCAAGGGCAGGGGGAAGTTTCCTTTGTTCAGGGAGAGGTATGGAATGTGTTTGAAGCACAGTGTGGGAAACTTTAACTCCTAAACCCAATGTCTAAAAATTGTCTTCTCTTATAATATAACTCACAATTTTCACGAATACATCAAACCATTTCTTACTTAAAGCCTTTTTAGAATATAGTTTTGAATTGTATCCACCTCTTAGGCATCTGATTGAAAGTCTTTCTTTGGCATAGTTTGGGGTCAATGTACAACTTTACACAAAATGGTTTTAAATCGCCGGCTTCTGATAGAGGTGAGTAACGGTATTACACCCATTTTTGCCAGATCTCTTCCAGCAAGCAATCCTCAAAAGTGGACTTTGTTCAGATAACATACACTTCTGTGGACCTTATATTTATGTTGTTTCTTGAAGTGGAATGATGTTGACCACCCAACAAGAAGGTTGGATCTTTTTGTGTGGTTTCTGAGCCATGATTTTTGCAAATTTGACACCAAATAAAAACTGATTTTTCAAACAGCCCTGTTTCTTTTGCAATGATTTTGCTCTGTGGGCAGCCAAATGATGGGTTTTGGCAGTGGTCTCCTGTGTTACCACTGACATAGGCAAAAGTAGATGGTGGCCTATTTTCAGATTTTCACTGCACACTTTCTGGTGATTTCTAGTGAGCAGCATGCTTTCCAGCAGCCATTTCTGAGGTTTCTGCTGCCATCAATGCACAGTGATGTTGCAGGGCTTGGATTAGTGGGTTAATACATCCCACAAGCCCCCCCTCTTGCGATGGGCATTGATCTTCCATCAATGGAAATTCGCAACACTGGGATGTCAGCCTCATCTCTCCGGATTCCACAAATGGCAAAGTTCATCATCTTTTCCTCCATCAGGGGTGGATTGATCGGTTCTCCTCACCAGTTCTGATGGGAGTATTGAGTGATACTCCGGGCCCCTCGGATCTTTGCTCCCAGTCCCCGGGTTATCCTCCTTGGTCAGTCTCCATGGTTTATCTCTCTCTCTCTCTCTCTCTCTCTCTCTCTCTCTCTCTCTCTCTCTCTTCCTAGGATGACAAAGCAAAACATATTTGTAGACATTTCCCCACCACTATTAATGTAGTGGGGCGGATATATACATTATATAAATCAGGAGACATTTGCATTATTGTATTTTATGGACTATATGTGGAATATTTTAGGGTTGAAATTTTATGGATCTGGAGCGGCCCCCTCTGGGGTTCCAGAAGACTCCTCCAGTTGCTGCAGAGTGTGCCTAGGATGGCAACACTTTAGTTGATTAATATGGACCCACTTATCTTCCCCCTCTGCCAAACTGCCTTTGGGGATGCAGATCTTGTAGGCGACTGGTGAGATCTTGTCTACAATTTCAAAAGGTCCCTTCCAGGTAGGCAGAAATTTCTGCTGTTTGGCCTGGTTCCTTTAGAAATTGTACAGATAGACCCTGTCTCCTACATTGTATTCTTTCCTGGTAGTCTTTAAGTCATAGTGGGTCTTCCTGCTATCGGCTGATCTTTCTAGATTTCGCTGAGCATAGGAAAAGCATGTTGAAGGTGTTTTCTTAAATTTTCAACATACTCATGAGTTGTGGAGGCATTGATCAATGTCTGCTCTTGGGTCCTGTAGAGCAGATGCTGGGGAAGTACCATCCTGCGTCCAGTCATCAGCTCAAACGGTGCCATTTTAATTGCAGATGAAGGGGTAGATCTGATGGCCATTAGGACAAGAGGTAATCGAATATCCCAACTTGACCCATAATCTGCCACAATTTTTTTAATATGCTCACAATGGTTTTGTTGTATCATTCTATTACACCACTAGAGGCTTGCTGGTAAGCAATATGTAGCTTCCTTTTAACCCCAAGTATCTCCCACATCTTTGTCATTACTTTGCTGGTGAAATGGCTAGCTCTGTCCGACTCGATCCTTTGGGGTAGTCCAAAACGCGAAAAGATGTGGATGATCATCAGGGCAGCTGCTGTTTCTGCCTTGCACTTTGGGGCCGGGAGACATTCCACCCATTTAGTAAACAAGCATGTCACGGTCAACATATACTTGTTCCTGCTAGAGGAGCGTATCACGGGCCCAATGAAATCTACTTGCAAATCTGTCCATTGCAGTGTCATCCCCCTCTTTTGGAGAGGCGCATGGTGTGTGAGGGATGTTGGCTGAAATTGTGCACAAACAAGACACCCCTTCAAGTATTGGTCAAGGTCCTGCCCCATCTGTGGCCAGTATTCAACCTCTCTTAAGATTTCAAGTGTTGTATGAAACCCCCGATGACCGGCTGTGGCCGCATCATGGGTGTGACTTAACATCAGGCTTCGGAATGAGGTAGGAACCACCCACTGTTCATGGCCATCCAGGGATTTCCTCTCCAACAAACTATCTTGGATTCGGAAAATTTTTGGACATTTCATCAACACTCTGAGGTCCTCTTTCCCAATGTAATCGTTATCCGTCAGGGAAAAGTTCTCAGGGTCCTCAATGTGTTGATAAAACTTACCAATTATTGGATCCCCTTTTTGAGCCATAATCAAATCAACATCTGGGGTTTCCTTACTCCATTGTTCAGTTGACAGATCATTGTGAGCATTTGTCTGGGACCTAGTGATAGCAGTGACCTGGATTTCCCTCCAACAGGGACTCGATCTCTATTAGATCCCCTTGGATGGCCCTGGTTTTGGCCAGCTCATCAGCTAAGTTATTTCCAGTTTTGTCTGGTCCCTCTACTTTGGAATGACCCTTGATCTTTTTCCAGTAGATGGTCATCCCATTCGAGGTGACCAGATCATCAATGGTTTGGATTCATTTCCCATGTTTCAAGGGTTTGTTATTAGCACATAACATGCCTCTGGTTTTCCAGTTAACCAGATGCTCCACAAACCCGTTCTGTACATAATCCAAATCTGTGATTATGACCAGTTTGTAGAGTTGATGTTGGACAGCATTGATGATGGATTGATGCACAGCCATCAACTCTGCCACTTGACTACTTCGGGGACCAATCTTGTACCCAGCGGAGGGTTCTGGGGACTCATTCACCCATGCATTCCCTACGCCGGCCACAAGTTCTTTTTCCCCGTTGTTGTCAACATGGTAAGAGCATCCATCCACATAGACGTTGGGCATTCCCTCACACTTGTCTTCTTCAAAAACTTTGTGTGTGGAATTTTGGTATACCTCCATGTTGTCCTTGATTTTTAGACTTTCGTCTTCGAGACAGTTTTCTCTGGCACAATAATGCAAGTCAGCCAGACCTTGGACAAGGGGACTCTCCTTGTTTTGGCCATATCTGACCTCCACAGGAAAGCCTTGCATTGACAGAATCCAGGAAGTAATTCGGGAATTACTCACATTTCCACCCCGGATTCTGTCACTTTGGATATATTGCAGAGGCTGGTGTGGTGTCTCCACTATGATGTGTTCCCCCCGGATAAACGGGTGGTAATTCTTCAATGCCCACACCGTTGCCAGGAGTGCCTTCTCACAATCGTTGAATTTTTCCTTCACAGAGGATAAAGTTTTACTCGTATAGGAGATTACTTTATTGACCTTGTATGCTTTTGGTATAATACTGCAGTCAAGCATGTATTAGAAAACCCTGTCTCCAAGAAGAACTCCTTCTTTCTGACAGGGTAAGCTAGTCAAGGTGCTTGTAAGAGGCTTCTTTTAAGTTGTCTTACTGCCTCGGATTGTTCTGGACCCCATTTCCACTTGACCCCCCACCCTTCAAAAGATGAATCAGGGGTCTATTGATCTCTGCGTAGCCCTCAATGAACTTTCTGCTGTAATTAGTCAGTCCAAGGAGGCTCCTTTGTTCCCGCAGAGTTGTGGGGTCCTTCAATTTCTGAAGTGCTTCCACTTTCTTTTCCTGGGGACAGAGACCCTAAGGAGTAATCTCATGCCCCAAGAAATTAACACGGGTTCTACACCACTGTGCTTTCTGACAGGAAAGTTTTGCTCCGGCGGCCCTCAACTGTGTCAGAACATAACGGATCTCCGCTATGTGTTCCTCCACAGATGAACTTTTGATGAGGACATCATCTACGTAAGCCAGGTTACCCCTCTAACCCAGGTCAGGCATGGCCTTATGTAGAAAAATGTTGAACTCATTGCCGGAGTTGATGTATCTGAAGGGAGTCCGGGTCCATGTATACTGCTGGTCCCCAAAGGTAAAAGCCAGCTTGTATTGGTCCTCCCTACTGACAGGTACAGTCCAGTATCCATTGGTCAGCTCTATTGCAGTGAATACCTGTGACCTCTGGACCTGGGCCAGTCCTTGGTCAATGTAGGGAAGAGGCCATCGGGAAGTATGGACCCGTTTGTTGAGCTCCCTAAGGTCGGCGCAGACTCTCCACTGGCCGTTTGGCTTCAATATCCCCAGCACTGGATTATTGGAGGTAATGTGGACTGGAAGGATTATCCCACGGGAGTCAAGGTTCTTAATTATTTCAGTAAGGGACTCCATTGATGTGAGAGGCAAGCGAGATTGCTTTACAAACACTGGAGTCATGCCGGGGTCCGTGGGAATTGTTGTTGTGTGGATGTCGGTGCGACCAAAGTCATATGAGTCCACCACAAAGAGATCTTGAAAATCCCAGAAAACTTGTTTCAACTTTTGCTTCTGCTCCAGAGTCTCACAGGCATCAGCTAGGTTGACTCTCTCTTCAACCATCTGCCTGAATCCTGGAAAGACTTCTGGTTTCGCTATCTCAGTGGCCTCCTCCAGCTGGGTGGAGAAGTCCCTGGTCATGTGCTGATTTGGACTGGTGGCTTCAGGTGCGGGAGGCAGTCCTCACAGACCTGGAAAATCACCTGATCACTCCTGAAGTCACAGGTCATATCTTCCTTAGCATAAGGGCAGGAAGTGTACACCAGGAAGATCCCCCCATGCCGGGTAAAGATCCTGTCTGGTGTTGTGTTGTCATCACTGTCACTTTCAAAACAGTCCTTGGGGATTGGTCCTAACAGTTAATTTCCTAAATCAATGGAAAAATGTCGGTCATCAACCGCCATTCCAATAATGGTGCCTGCGGCTAGAGTGATACTCTTTAAGTCGCTGTTATCCACCTCTATTGGAATGGTGTCATGTTCTATGTTGACTATTGGTGTTGGGTTTACCCCCAACCCTTGCTGTCTGAGAGGAGCATTTAGATGAATATAAGCATCAGGGTTTTTCAATTTCTGTCCTCCTTTAACTTTCACTTCTAGGGAGAATTGTCGGGTCCTTTCTGGGATTTTGACTTCCTCTCCAATCTGAATTTCAACTGCATAAGGCAGCATCAAAGCCCATTGGATTATCTGCTAATCGGGACCAAGCTTTGAAGTTTATTAGGTCCAAACTAATGGCAAAGCGATTGAGAATATCACTGTCTAAGTAAAAGGCGGCAGTGACGTCTCGCACGACCCAACAATTATGGACTATGCTCTTGTTGCCTATTTAGATTTTGAGCATACACCTGCTTGGCAGGAGATGTTTGGAATTGGGTGCTTCCAGCTCCATTTCCCATCTGTCTATCAGTTTGAATGTGGGAATGTCTGGATCTTTTGGGAATTGGCAGAACATGGCTTTGCTGATGAAGCTCTTACCGTTGTTCACACACACTTGGGCGAGAACAGAGTCCTTCCCTTCATTTAACTGAACAGGGATGAACAACTGCTCTCCAATTTGCTGAATATCAGCCAGGCTCTGAGCTGATTTCTCATCTTTCTGGACTATAGGAGGGGGAATGTCTGATTGTGGATTGGTAAAGAATTTCAGAGTGCTTCCTTCCAGTGTGGAATACCACCTTAAACTGGAAGGAAGGTTGATTTTCAGAAACTGAGAGGACCCTCCATCACCAGTCTGTTGTCCTACTGCTATTACTGTCAAGGCTGGAATTTGGTTGTTCTGGAAGTGAAATTCTACTTGGTCGGATTTTTGTTCAACCATGTGGCAGGTGCCATTTAAACTAACATGGTTGACACTCTGTTTCAACTTTATTGGTCGGCTAGTCTGGGTCCAGAGGACCTTGTTTACACAGTCTATTAGGCGTGAGAACCTTCTCAGGAGGTCATTCCCTAGTAAACAATGGGTGCCCTCTGGAGTCACTACTGTGACCGGGTGTTTCCCCTTGTGTCACCCAATTTTAATGTCCAAATCCGCAGTCCCCTTGACGGGAATTTCCTTCCCATCAAAGTTCTGAAGTTGTCCAGGAAGAGAGGTGAGAGGAATTTGGTAATTCTCCCCCTTCCAGAATTTAGTTCATCAAAGGCCCTTTTGGACACAAGGGTAGATTGGGATCCAGTGTCCACCAGTGCCAAAATTGTACCCTGCCCCTGTACTTGAACTGGGGCAAAATATCTTCCCTCCTTCTCCGCAAGGGGGCACAGATAATGCAAATTTTTGGACAACTGGTGGGTTAGTTTTTTAGTTTTGGACATGGAGAGAAAAGAGATTTGGGCAGAATTATGTGGAGAGTTTTGGGAATCTGCAAGAAAAAGGTGACAACTAGAGATGGGAGAATTTTTGAGTTCCCCTGGTTCCGGTTCTGGGCCGCCCCCTCTTTTTGGAGGCAGTCACCAAGATGGGTTTGAAACAGGGGATTTTGATGCTGTTGGTCCTGGGATTGGATGATGGGCGGCGCTAGCTCAGTCCCCACATCTACCCAGTCTGAATTTGAATCCCTTGGGACCCATTTTTCTTTGGGAGGAGATCCCCCATCTCTGAAGGAGAAGATCCTTTCCCCAGAAAGCTCTGAGGATCCCTCTCCTTCATATTAGAAGATCTGTACCTCCTCCTCAAAATGGGTCTGTTTGGGTCCTTTGTTTCTCCTACCCCCCCCCCTGCTCCTTGGGTGGCAGACTTTCAGGGGTAGGAGATTTTGTTTCCAGTTCCTGGGTTTCCAGGGGCTGTTTACAAGTGGGGAAGGTAGCTTCCTCCAAGGCTTTACACCCCCTTTCCCATTGTGCCTCCTCCCTGGGGACCGGTAAATTGTCGGGTGCTGCCCCTGTCATTGTTCTGGAGCACCAGGTCCAGAGTTTGGGGCATTCTGCACCGGCATGCTCATCTGAGGGTTCTGCTGAGCCCTCAGCATGCGACCCAGATCCTGTGGCAAGTTTTGGACATGGCGCTCAAGCTGTGAAACCCACTCAGGCTGATACAGGGTTCTGTTTTCTCCCCTGTGCTGATCTCGGGAAGGGTAGCTATCCCTTCTCTGGTAGTACCCCAGGTTGGATGATTTGGGTACCCTTCCACCTTTGGCCTCCCCTCTCCTGGATTATGTTGTCTGAGCTCAGGAAAGTGGGGAAAGAAGGATGGATGATTTTGGGGTTGGAAGTTCTGTGGGTACCTGGGGAAAAAGTTCTGCCCAGGATTTGGGGTATTTCTGCCCTCCTGGGGGAAGTTAAGAGTGAAGTTCCCTGAGTTAGGTGCTTGGTTGGATCCCCCTCTTGGGCTGGAGGAGTCCACATATAACCCAGGATAGGTTTGTTTCCCTTGTAGCGGGGACTTACATAGTCAGGGGAGTGAGGGATCCCATTTGTGGGACTACCTCATTGACTCCCTATCTGTGACTGGCCCGAGTGCCTTCTGGGCTTGGAATTATTCTGGGAAGGCAGGTTTTTAGGCCCCCACATCTCCAAATCTAAAATGGGGGCAACCTTTGTCTCTGCCACCTTGGCAGCAGCAGGGGTGCTGGTTGGTTTGGGGCTTTTAGCATTATTTTTTATTTTCTATGGGCTTCTGCACCTCATAGATTCGGGTGGCCTGTTCAATGACCCAGTCTAGTGATCTTTTCTCATGAAAATCTCTCACTAGCTGGGTCATGATGTATTTGGGTAAGGCATGGAAAAACGTATTAACAAATTCTTTGCTGTCCGTGCGCACCCTTTTGGTAGTCTGCGCAAAGGCACACTTCAACTCCAGCACAATTTCTTGTGGGGACTGATCCTCCCCACATTGTAAATTGTAGGCTGCCTTGCAAGCCTCTTGGGGATTTCTGTGAACAGAAAATTGCTTTAAATTGGCTGCCCTATATGTGGACCATCTTGAGTGATTTTGGTCCTCCAGCCCCGCAAAGAAACTGGTGTATTCTGGGGAGAATGTCCATTTTACGTACTGAATGCAGCTACTGTTGTCTTAAAATGGAAAGTCTCCATCATTTGCTCAAAGAGCTCTAAGTTTTCCCACACAGAATACTTGGCGTTCTTGTGATAAGACGTGATGACACTCCTTATTGCCTTAATCTGTTTTAAGGGGTCCTTAAGCAAGGCCCTTTTTTGCCTTATTGGCCTTCTTGGTTCGGGTAACCCTGGTCCATTCATCCTCTGACTCAGAGGCACTGCTTCCAGAGGTGCCCGTCTGATCTTTAAAGTTCTCCTGGATTCTGTGAGCCTGGGAATGGCTGGTAGAATGTGGGGACCTAGTCTCCTGTGTCCTGGGACGCTCAGAGGAGTCTTCTGATTCCTCCTTGCTCCCAGGATTTGATGGGTACCCCCCTCATCTGACCTAACTGGGCAGAGGTTTTCAGGATGCCCTTAGTGGGCCTACTCTCCTGTGGTTCCCCACTAAACTTCACAGTACTTGGGTGCCCATACCCAGTTGCCCGCCCATCCATTCCTGGGAGGTACTGTTCTATGAGCCCCATACTACTTACTGGATAGTAATCTGCCATCCCCATGGCCCTGGGCTCATGTGCGCCAGGGGACATTGGGGTGGCAGAGTCCAGGGACTGGGAGAGATGAAGGCCTGTGGTACTAGGGCTCCTGAGGTTATGCTTAGGTGTTTCCCTTTCCCAGCAAACCTCATCTCTATCAGCCCCTGCTCCCTGTTGCCATGCAAGAGCCTAAGCTTTCTGTTCCTCAATCAAGGCCTTATTAGACTCTATCAGCCTCTCTTGCATGGCTACCTGCCGCTGGAGCCTATTATTGTGCTGACAGAGAGCCTCATTTTCTCTCTATGCTTCCTGGTTTGTCTTGGAGTACTGGGCCAGTCTTTGCTGCAGGAGGGTTACCTCCTGAGTCCCGTCCCTACTGGCCTGCTCCTTTCTTGCCAGAGCATCTTCCACCCTCCTGGTGTGCTCTAACAAGTTTTGATGCTCTTTTTGGAGGTCACCCAGTCCCTGGAGGGCCAGGTGATTTTCTACCAGCTTCCCTTTTAAGTGACAGACTTCCTGGCCTAAGGTGTCCCTTTCCTGAGCAAGAGCCTGCCTCTGCGCCGCCAGGTCGTCCCTCTGTCTTTGAAGGGCACCAGCTTTCTGGCACTCTTCCTCAAATTCTCCCTGGGTGTCCAGGTCTTTTAGAAATAATGTATTGCTCTCTGCCTTCTCTCTATTTAGGTGGCTTTGCAGGGTGACTACCTGCTCTGCGCATACCCTATTGAAATCCAGTTGTTGCTCCAGCTTTTTCTGGCTCTGCAGTAGGAAGTCCAAACCTTCTTGGTACTCCTTCTGCAAGGCCAGAATTCTGGTATCCTGGTCTGCCCTTTCCTGTTGCAGGATACCCATATCCTCTTTGATTTTAATTAGATACTGACTACTTTCGTTTTCTGACTCCTAGCTCCTCTGCAGCCTCTGCCCAGAAGAGTCCAGATCAGATTGGGTCTTCTTTAATGCCATCAGTTGCCTACTTGCCAGATCTTGGCCTTCAACACATTTTTCCGGTATGGCTCCCATAGATAAATATAAATATGCCGCTATCTTGGCAATCTTGTTGTGCTCATCCTTGGCCTTAGGAGCCATATATAGTTCACTCAGGGACATATGTAAGGGACCCCAATCTCTCCAGATATCTAACCCAGTTGCAGTGATCTGTTGTGTGATTGCCTGCAACCACACATTCTGATCTTGCTCCGTCCATTCACCTCTCACAAACAACTTATGCAAAAGGTGCTCTCTAGCTATCTTGATGTCTACCAATGTCACCATTCTGTATATTGATTTCCTCCCTGACTTCCTGAAGTTTTTTAATTTTATTTTGCAAAACATACCGTTTCCTGAGAGCGTTCCTCTTTGAGGGGTGCTTTTACAGTGTAACACAGCATAGTAGCCCAACAGGATGTATGTATCCTGTCAGTTAGCACACCGTATTAAGCTGCACAAGTGGTAGTTCTAATCCAGAAGTCCTGCTACGAGCCCCCAATCAGTAAGTGATTTCAATCCAGCATTCCAACTAAATCAATGCCTAGTATGGGATGCCCAATGGAAACCCTTATTTATATATTTTTGTGTCAAATGTTCTTTAAATCTGGATGATGAACCCTTATATAACGCCCCTCTCTTTGGATCTCCATGACCTCACTGAGCCAAGAAGTAGGTTTGTTTTGCAAATTAAAAGGTTTATTTGAAGAATTGAACAATATATAGATTACACTTTATGAATATTAATAATATCTGAATATCACACTTATGAATATGAACAATAATCAGCAATGGGTAATATCACAATATCAACAATCTCTTTAATCAGTTAGGAGTAGGAATAGGAAGGATACTGTAGCAGAGAATCCTTTATATGGATTCAATGAAATGCAATAATAGGAAAGAGTGCAGCACAGAAATAAAACTTGGTATGATTTCAATCAAAAGGCAATATGATCACTCTTTCCCCTGTGACTACTCACTCCCCCCACTATTATGCAATATGAAGAGGTGGAAATGAGGGCACACAGGTTTCAGGAATACAATCAATAATGCAGTTCAATCCCAGTTCCCCCAGCAAGCTTAGAGAGAATAGGTATGATTTTAAACACAGGTCAAAATGCTTTTGAATGAGATTTGCAATGAAGGTGAAAAATGCTAAACATGATTTTAATTCATTAAATGGATTCAGAACTAGTGAGAGTTACTTTGGATAGGTTCAGGTCAACACTAGCAAATATTCATGAATGATTATCAGATTGAAAACGAATTTCAGCAGTTGAAAACAAGAAACCGCTATTTTGACAAGTGGTGAAATTGAGCCAAATTGCAATTTGCGGCAACTTTTCCGTGTGCGTGAAACGGGATTATGGAAAAACTGTAGGGATTTGGAATATTGTTTTGGCTTCGTTGGAAAGCTTAGGATCGTAGCTTTAAAATGACAGTTAAACTTTGGTTCTAGTACGTGTTGTTCAAAAGTTACAGAGGTTTTTGTGAAGGTACGTTTTTCAGAAATAAAGTCAAGATTTCAAAATGACAGATTATGCTTTAAAGATTTACAAACAAGGATAGGCTTATACTAAGGAGCTATGAAGAAGCAAGACACTCAATGGGCAACCACCAGAACAGCGGCACCTCCGCTCTGACCTCTGTCCGTCAAAACACTTGTCGCTCTTCAGAAAAATATCAGCGCATAGATGATTGACGCTCCAATTATCAAGGATTATGTGGAGGAGAGAAGAATTTAGGATAGACAAAAGAGATTCAATAATGCAGTTATGAATAGGCCGGAATGGTTGGATTGGGTTACTTAATACTAAGAGATGAATATGGAAAGTTCTAGACTAAATACTCACTTCTATGGCTTTGGAATCGAGTGGGCCCTGTCAAAGACCTGGTCAAGGGTTTGGCTGGGGTTCTCTCGCCACCGGACAGGTCTCAGCACTGGGTTCTGCTCTCAGCAGGGCACTGCGGTCTGCGCGGCCTCTTGGACTGGATCTGGCAGATTCTGTATACAGCTCTGCTCTCTGGGTCTGGATCTGGGTTCTAGCAGAGGGTTCTTAGCTAGAACAGCAAAACAGCTCAGCCAGGCTGTTGGATTTTGAGATGCCCCTTGGAGGTTTAGGGGTTAGAATCAGGTTGCAAACGATTCTGGAGGCCTCAAAAAGGGTTCAGCTTCTGGGTTAGGCCTCTCTGCTTCAAGGTTCTAAACTTTGGTTCTAAAGCTTGGTTCTGGTGTCTGGTTTCTGGATCTATGTCTGGATTTTCCTGCAGGGTGCTTCGCCAAGAAATCAGTTGAGAAGTGGAAAGTGTGTATGTCCTGTCTGTCTTCAGCAGTCCCTATTTATGTATTTCCAAAGTGGGTAGGTAACCTGATTCTCTATGCCCAACCCTTTAAGGATCTGATAGTACAGAGGATTCCCTGTCCCCTGAATGGAGAAAGGAGCAGCGTGTCATCCTGTGTCATGATGTGTCAAGTTTATGGCTTAGGGGAACAACCCTCCCTTTTTCTCTGTACAGTATATCTTATTTTTCATAAAACACATATTTACAATATGCAGAACTTGTTAATACTACATAAATCACATGACAGATTGCCTAAGGTACATTTCTGTTCAAATCTCATCTTCCTAAGAGCTTTGGTTCAGAAATGACAACTTTTTCGCGCTTTTGGTGGGTTTCTCAATATTAGTTCTGCACCAATTTTTAGACATGCATATTTCTGTAATTTTTCATGTTCCTAGCATAAACACAGTAGCTACAATATGAATAAATTCTGGGGTTTAGTCTCAGAACATCGCACAGATTCCAGCTTAGTCTTAAACTGTGAGTAATTTTTTCATTTTAACAATCTCAAAGTTTCACATTTTTGTCAGTTCAGTGCAATTTGTTATAAGCATTTTTCTAAAACATATATTTAACCCAATGTTAAATCCACATTTCAGTCTGGTCCGCCTCAAGAGCGGTGTCATTTGCATAGTTAGTGTAGGTGACACCCAGATGGTCTAGGTCATCGAATAGTGGCTTTGTGAATATGTTGTACAAAGTGGGGGAAACACAGGACCCTTTTGGAACCCCACAGGTTATGGGGATAGGGTTGGAAGACTTGCATGGTTCTGTTATTAAGGATGGATTTAATCCAGGTAAAGGCACTATGTGAGAAATGTGTTGTTGATGCCAGATGGTTGCAGAGAACTTGGTGGTCCACCAGATCGAATGCGGTCGAGAGGTCAAGGAGTAGCAGCATGGCTGTTTCTCCCTTGTCCTTCAAGTCGTCGATCAGTATTTTTAAGTCTACTAACGCTGTCTCAGTGCCGTGTTGGGGTCTGAAGCCCAATTTGTGGATACCGAGGATGTGATTTGACTACAAGTATTCCTGAATTTGAATAGATGTCACGATGCCTGCCCCCAGACATCCGGAACATATCCATCTGTCCAGGGAACAGGCATCCACGAAGACCCAGGAATTCCCAAAACCCCGTCTAGGGGCTATATGGGTTCAGTCCTGGCGCCATAGGCGCCAGGCTCATATTGCCATCTTTAAACTGTGCAGGTCATCCTGCAAAGAACTCATGTACAGGCCATCATGAGGCCATGAAGGGACTACTTTCCTTTAGGAACTATTTTACTACTTGGGTGAGGTACTGGAACTCTTTACCTGGGAACTACTTTTTTGTTGCTATTTAAACCACGCCCGAAGAGCAGCACACGCTTCGTGTTATTCTGCATCTCAGCAGCGTAATGCTCACTGTGTCTGCAGTAGAGTATTCAGTTTACCGCTACACCCGTTTGTGTCCGGAGCCGATCCTAGAGAGAAGGAAAGAAGAAGAGAAGTTAGAACAGGAAGATTCCAATTTGGTCATCATCTTCTCCTGGAGCAGCCGCTCCTGTGAGAAAGGGAAAAAACATTTAAAACAACTGTGTCGCATTGCCAGCTGCAGCGCCGCGCCATACTCACCTATCATTAGAGTATCTTCACAACCTAGCGTGGTGCCCGCTGAATCGCCGCTCGCAACATCAGCATCTGAAAAAACAAGAACAAACAAAAGGTCAGCGGGGTTCCGCCAAAGGCATTCACTTACTTACCGCAAGATACTTACTTGCCATATTACCGCTCGAGGCAGCGCTGGTCACCATTCTAAGCTCGTCATTTTTGCAAAGACGCCACACCTGCAACGAAGATATAGAACTATTGGTTAATCACAGTTGGAACAATATTACTTGCTAAACAGTGCTTGGTGCAAACTGACTCTTACCAAGGTGCTACCTTCATCCATCGAGGCGAACTCGCTCCTCGGACCACGCTGCATGGGGAAAGGTATGAAAGGAGCATGAGTGAACAAACAGACATTTGAACTCTAAAAGAACTATACATTTGGTTTACACACAACCTACCTCGGAGTCATTATTTGTCTGGAACTCTGCCAAATACGTTTGGATCAGTGAAGTAACTGAAGTTCTACGTGCCCCTGCACTCCAAACGCAGGATGGAGAGTTCATCCTTCCTAACTATAAAGTGAGACTTTACAAAGGGGAATACTAGAAGTTTTCGGGAAGATAGTGTTAGTGTTAACCCCTCTACCACGGGTGGCTAATTCCCTTTACTGCTTCTAGGAAAATCCTCTGGTGGGCCAGGCCGACGAAACTGAGTGGGCAAGTGCAGTCGATCATCACTTCGCTACGAGTCACACTGGTGGAGACCGCAGCAGTCCAGCTTCGTTCGGCGCCCCCGTGGAATCCAGGTGAGCGTGACAATAAAGGCCACTTTGTTGAGAATCTTGAGTAAAAAAGATACTGTGGTGATAGGCCTGTAATTAGTTGGAATAGAGGGATTTAAGGTCTGTTTTTTCAGGCGGGGTAGGACCCAAGATTCGTTTAAGTTGCCAGGGACAGTGCCAGAAGTAAATAAAGAATTGATCAGTTTAGTTATGAAGGGTGAGAGGTCTCTAGCAGCGTTTCTGATGATCTGTGCTGGACAGCTCTCTCCTTGGCAATTAGATGGTTTAAGTGATAGAATTACTTTTTCAAGCTCATAGATCGTGACTTCAGAACATTTGAACTGGTTGGGGGGTGTGTTGGTGGCTGCTGAAGTAATGCTAGGTTTGTCTATACTAGGTACAGTGGCTTTTTTTTATCAGATATTTTGCTTTGAAGTAGGGAGATTTTGTTCTGTAAGACATTCTGTATCCTTGTGCACCATGGCTTATCCTTGAGACAATCATCTACCTGTGGGATGGGAGCTTCAAGTTTCCAGAGAATAGTAAATAATTCCCTAGTACTTGAGCTGGCTTTATTAATCCTCTCATTATAAGACTCTTGTTTGGCGCATATGATTACTTTTTTGTATACGGATGCTAGGTTAATCAGATTGGATTTGTTTTTATCCGTAGGGCTGACTTTCCATAGGGCCTCAAGCTTCCTTTTTTCCTTTCTCAAAGTTTTTAGATGGGGCGTAAACCATGAATTCAAATGGGCTTTAGGTTTGCTTTTCCGTATCTTGAGGGGAGCAGTTGTTTCAAGGGCTTTTGTCATTGCAGAATCGTAGGCATGTATTAGGTTGTCTGGGCTGGTTGAGTTATTAAGCAGGTCAAAGGTTGGCAGGATAAGCGGAATGATCTTATCTGCAGTGATGTTCTTTTTATTCCTTGTGGAGAGGGAAGGTGCAATGGGGATAACCTTAGGTTTAGGAGTAGTATATGGCATAGAAAATGATATCAGATAATGATCTATCCAGGTTATGGGTGTTTTTGAAGTGATATTGGTGCTGCAGTTGTAGTCAGCAACCCAGTCAAGGGTTCTCCCTTTGTTGTAAGTAGCTTGGGTCACTCTTTGTATGAGCCCCTGTTCTGTAAGTACGTTGTCAATGGTCATGGCTTGGTGATCATTGGGGTTGTTAAATCCTAAATTAAAATCTCCAAGCAGGAGTATTTGGATGGTCAATATGGTGTTCTTGGAGAGTAAGGCAGAAAGGCCCTCTTCAAATGAGCCAATGAGTCCTGGCGGTCTATAAATAAGATGAATTGTAAGGTTGTCATTGTCGGAGATTGGGAATTTAGCAGTAAGTAATTCACATGAGCTAATGGCGGGAGAGGATATAATTCTCATGGCCAGGTCAGATTTGGCAATGAGAGCAATACCCCCACCTCTGGAGTTGGTGCTGTCTGCTCTAATGATTTCATAGTTGTCTGGTATAGCTAGGGGGAGGGCAGGGACAGCAGCAGCATGGAGCCAGGATTCTGTTATAGCAAGGAAGTCATAATCACCCCCATTGAGCAGGTCTGCTATTTATGTTGGGTGTGCTACCAGAGATCTAGCATTAATTTAGCCACTTTAAATGTCGGGGCACTTCGGAGCTGGTTCTTTGAAGATGTTTTAAAGTGGGTGGTAGCAATAGGGATGGTGGGTGAAGAAGCATCGCATATTTTGGGTAAGGGGGTAGGAGTGACGGAAGGGTAGGATTTTTTATTGTGATGTTACTTTTGGTGCAAGTATAGTTAGTTTGGGTGGACTTAGTAGGTCGTTCGTGGAGCTTGGATAATCTAGCTCAGAATATCAAGTTTCTGACTCGGGGTGCGCATGGAAGATTAGCTAGAGAGGTATGACGCTTGCTGTGAGTAAAGTCCATATTGGTAGAGTTATCTAATGGTATGATATTAGATATAAACTGTGGTGCAGCTTATTTGGCATCGTTGTGGGAGGGGTGTGGCTGTCTATACTTATTCTAGTTACTTTTGGGTGGTCACTGTTATTTAGGGTGTATGTATGTGCATCAGAACCTAATGTATATGCATCAGAACTTAATGTTAGTAGAACATATAATAGTTTGAGCAATGTGGCTCTAAAGGTATACATAGTGCTAGCAATGTGCTGTAGGGTTATGATCAGTAAATTTAGGATCACAGTCACTAGGGAGGAACTGTATGCAGTATTTTTCACAGGGTACAGATAGTATAATAGGTACAATGCTATAGCTTGGTCTATAGTGTTAGCCTGTATAATTCTATTCTAACTATAGCACGTAGGGGCAATACATAAGCTGGTTGCTTATGCAAGTACAACTGAGGCAGAATGTCTAAGGCAAGAGTCCCATCATTTATAATGAAATTGTAAGTAGAGTGCTAGACAACCCTGTTTTATCAGGTTAGGTGTCATGGGAGATTGAGTAAGGTTATGGACAGGAGTAGCAGTCGTACAAGTAGGGCAGAATACGAGATTCGAAATAAGATATTCTGTGCACACAGTACAGAGGTGGTAATATATGAGGTAGTATGGTGGCTGTTCAAGGACGGTGGATAGCTAGATAGCTCAGACTATATAAAACCGATATAATGCTGTGTCAAACAATACCATTAGATTAATAGGTTGTCAGAGATCACAAGGTATGCATATATACTTATATACTACTAGCAACTCACGTTGTGATATAAATGTTTAATGTTAATAGGCCAGATGAACAGGTGAGATCAAACGTCTTCTAGCGTTAATGAGTACAGTAGATATTGTATGACTGTGTGACAATAGTAATCAACACTAAGCACAATTGGAGCAGCGTCTGGTGTCAGGTGGCACGCTTACCAGGTCGGCAAAGCAGTAGGCAGGGTTCCAGTGTGCAAGGGTCACAAGGTGACTTTTCTCATTTGTAGCAGTCGAGTAAGGCAAGTGTCAATATTCTACTGAAGGTATATGGGATGCGGTTGACAATGGGTGGTGTTGGGTGCTGTGGCCATATAGGCCCGGACAGGTACAGACATGCTGCACACTTCTTCGTAGCCCTCACTAGTTAGCCCGGCTCTCACCTTCTGGTGATCGTGTATCACGGAAGTAGAAGAGCGTGACCAATCGGATTCAAAGCATGTTGCTTAGCGACAGAACAACAAATATTGCAGCCACCATTTTCTCGATCCACGATGTGTGCAGGTCTTTGGCACTACACAGCCTTCGAACACATTTTTTCAGAATATATGATAGATATGATTTGTTATTTATAACGCGCTTAATACACAGCGGTTTCTAAGTGCGAGCTGGGGATCAAACCTGTTGTGCTCCATGTCGTCTTGCTTCTAAGGTGAGCATGTTGCCGCTGAGCTATCCTCCCGGGGCTTGTTCTGAAAATGACATGAACTCATATGGCATATGGTCTGACTTTACTGGGTGGGGGAGGTGAAGGCTCCTTCTTCTTGGGTACCTCTCACGTCATGTCTGCTCTACACAATGCCCACAATCCTGCATGCTCACCTGACACTTCTGGGATTACATCCCATTGCCAAATGCCTTGCTCATGTGAATGGTGTGTCATTACATCTGCTACCATGACATACCGCTTTGCCCAATTTACCTGTTCACAAACTATACAACTTGCAGGCCCCAGCACTTCCCTTCCCCCCTTCCATGCCACACACATACTGCCCACCACTGCTACAAACCTGGCACCCTTCGCCCCCACACCTACCTAGACGCAGCCGAGACTACAGTTAGTATCTGCACCAGCAATGCCCTGCAAGTGCTCCTTGCATCGGCCAGCACCAGTACCAGTCAACGTGTACCCAAATCCCTGCCTGCACAGCCAACCCAGAACCTACATGCCATCACAAGCAGACAACATAATTTCTCAGCTCAACTTTACCTACCATTCATACCAGATTCACTACCCCCAAAATCAGCACTCGGAATGCAAATCTCAGGCTCCATACTACATACAACTACTCTCCCATACCTAAAACTAGGCCAAGCACACATAATTAGAGGACTATAGTAAAAGTCAACAGCACACCTGCGCCTCCACTTACATGTATTTTGCTCAATACCAGATCCCTTGTGGCACATGCCCTGCATTCTAGCTCTTGCTGAAACATGACTGACCCCAACAGCTGGTCCTGCTCTGTCTATCTCTGTCCCCACAGTCTACACTATCCTACACTGCAATAGAATAGGCAAGAAGGGTGGAGGAGTAGCACTCAAGTACAAAGACAGCATCAAACTTCATCAAGTAAACACCACCCAGCTCCAGAACTGTGAATCCCTCTCCGCCAAACTAACCTGCTCACCTAACACTACTTTCAACCTCCACTTCATCTACCACGCAGCAGGCCCAACCTTAACTTTCGAAAACAAACTTGTTCAACTTGTATCTGTGAATCTCAAGTCTACTACAAAAACGTTCATCCTCTGGGACTTTAACCTTGGTTACAATGACCTGCATGGCACAGAAGCCCTAACCCTTGCTAATTTCATGGCTACCATAGGATGTGCTCAGCACATCCTTCAACCAACTCACGCCTTAGGTCGCACCATCAGCCGGCTGCTGGACCATGGATGTAACTCAACCATTGACTCCATTGGCACGTGCCCCTGCTCAGATCACCATATAATCACATTCTCCATACATATCCCAATCTGCAACAAGCTTACTAAAACCAGCACTAACCCCCTTGCCACGGCCAATCTCGCACAGAGTACCTGCAACCTTAGTAGTGCCCACCTCCTACCGCTGCTGAACCACCCACTACCCACCTTACAGAGAGCCACCACCTTGGTAGGGAACTATAACACCATTGTAGGCAACACAGTGGATGCCTTGACACCACTAAATCTCTGCAAAGCAAATAAGCCTAAACACTACCACTCATGGTTCACTCCTGACCCCCGTGCAGTACTTACAAAAAAATGAACCACAGAATCTGTATGGCAAAAGGACTCTATCCTCTCCAACATAACCGTCTTTGCAGCTATCACAATGATCTACATACAAAACATAAACTCTACCAAAACAACTATCTATAATGACAGAATCGCCAACTTTTCACCATCCTTTTTTTAATTAGAAATGCTGATCACCACCCGCTTTAGTGGTAAAAGACAACACCTGGTGTGGAACCATCCAAGATACATTCACGGGCAAACGTTCTCAGATCCAAGCAACGTTTCTTCATCCTAACATGCCTATCACCCCTCTCTTCCAATTCCAACCTGTCTCAGTCACTGACCTAGCCACTATAATCAAGGGTCTCAAACCTTCCCGATGCAAAGGAGACATTTGCCTAGCTTCACTGATCAAAGCCTCCGCTGAACCACTGCGTCCTCTCATTTCTGCCATCACCAATGCTTCCTTTGCATTTTGCTCTGTCCCTGCTGCCCTTAAGGAATCATAGATATCACCCCTGCTCAAGGAACCATCCCTAGACTTTCTGTTCCCCTACCAACTACCGCCCTAAAACCACTGTCAAATTCCTCCAGAAAATTATCGACAGAAAGTCATACCTCCAAATCCGAGACTTCCTCAAATCTTACCTCATACTATGGACCAGGCATTCAGGTTTCTGGCCTAGACATGGAACAGAAACAGTTCTTTATACCTCAAGAACCAACCGGATGATGCTGTTGACGCTACACTCCTTCTCCTCCTTGACCTCTCACCGGCCTTTGACCTGGGTAACCATCAGACTCTATGCCAGCACCTCATGAGCTCTGCATATTTTTCACATGATGCAGCCAATTAGATAGCCTCCTTCCTATCCTACAGAACATGAAGGGTCATTGCTGGCAATGCGATGGCTGACCCAGTTCATCTCATGCGGTGTACCCCAAGGCTCCTGTGTCTCACCAACCTGTTACAACATTTATACAAAACCGCAATTCAACCTCTTGGACTCTCTCAGCATATCCTATACAAACGATGCTGATGAAACATAAATTATCTTCCCACTCTCTGGTGACTACACCCAGGACAGGGTCACGATAAACACCATAGACGAGAACATCCAAACCTGGATCGTAGAGCATAGCCTCCTTTTAAATGACAAAAAAACAGAGCCCTAACTCATAGGTTCCCCAGACTGTCTAGACAAACTAGACAGTTCTTTCAAATCTTTTAGCATTGATGGCCACAACACCCTGGTGGCTCCAGCAGTAAACACCTTGAGATCTACCTGGACACAAGCCTCAATATGACACCAAGCTTATTTACGCTTGCAAACCATTCTTCTCCATCAAAAATCACATCACTGTCTCCAGGGCGCTCATCATGTCCAAACTGGATTATTGTAATGCCTTACTTTGTGGTACATCTGAAAAAATATATAACCAAATTACAAATAACATAGAACAACGCCCTACAAGCGGCCATGGACTTGGGAAAATATTACCATATTTCTGATGCCATGAGAACCGTGCATTGGCTCCCCATCACCCATCGCTGCCTGTCCAACCAGGGACTGACTTACCCCTCCCAGAAGGTAAGAATACAAGCTCCAACAAGTCCATAACGCATGGCCTACAAATACTGCATATCCACACCGAGAAACAATCACAAAAGAGATAGAAGATCTAGCTTCCTAGTGAGTGCCTCCAACCTTTGGAACAAGCTACCCCCTGATGCTCAGGGTCAAGCCCTCTTACCCATCTTTCAGAAAGAAGCTAAAAACTCACCTGTTACACTAACCATTCTTCTACTGTACACTACTAACTTTTCTCTGTATGTAACTAGCATCTAGATGCCCACAGGCTTTGCGTGCTGCTATAAATGAATACATAAATACATCAATAAATATATACTCCTCTGAATGTTTTCTTTTCTGCTGCTCTCAATGCCATTGACAAAAAGTGAACTGGGGAGTTGGTTTACCCTCAAACAGTTTGAAATGCAAACATTTGGACATACATGGTTTATTTGCTTAATCAAAATGGATGTACTTCTGCGTCGGGGGTCACCTCGAAACTCACCAAAAAATTACACAAGTATTGAAAAAAAAAAAAGTAGTGTCCATCGGTGCAAGAAGAAACACTGTTTTATCCAGGGCCCAGACACAGCTGGGACAGCCATATTCAAACTAGGGCTGCACCGAATAGTAGATTTAGTATTCGGCCGAACATCGAATAGTTTATCTGAAGCCAAATATGAAGCCGAATAGTTGCTTTATTTAATAAATCATGTTCCAAACTTCAAAAAATACACTTATTCAAAACACATTTAAAGCACCATTTTAAATGCATTGTATGCTTCTATTTCTCTTCATTGTAATTAATATAGCATATTTACTTAAAGTATAAAAGCCAGAAATAAAGCAGATTTAACCAAAATGAAGGGATCGAATGTACAGAGGATTGTTGCATATTCAGTGCCAGTTAAAGTAGGAGGCTTCACAAATGCAAAAGGGCTGCCTTTGTGAATCAGATGTATTGCATTCTCTATGCAGTTGCAAAGTCGATGTGGTTGAGTTTCAAAACTTCTTTTCAGCTCACATAGAAATGTATAAAATGGTTCATGTCGGCTCATGCAGGACACAAGTCAAGAGGAAATCTGAAATGCATGAACTCCATATCACAACTATTCACCCCACCCAAACAAATGCTGCTCACTTTTCACTTATACTAGCCACTCTTTCTCGTCAATACACAAAAATATGCAGCTTATAATCTCCTGATAAAATATCAGATACTGTTAAACTCAGGGCTGAAGTCCTTAAAAAAAGAAAAGGGGGAACTATGACATACGCAATGGGAAGTTACAAGACAGGAACTGAAAGTATCTATGCAGATTGCTTTCAGTTTGTTTTTTCCATCTGAAAAAAGTGCACATTGCATATAAACATTTGCCAAAAGAAAAAATGATCCAGTATTGTTGCAGGCCAAGTATAAAAGATGAGCACCTTGTTTGTCTAAGAATCTGTAACAAACATGCCCTAAAGAGCAGATTACAATATAAGATAGTTTTCAGCTGAGTGATAGCAATTTGTCTGGTCTAATTCTATTCAGTTTTGGAAACTGATGTCTATCTATATTTGCCTTTCTGAGTTCATGTTGCATTGTATTCAAATGAGAATGTCAAAGTATTCAGCAAGAGCCGAATAGCTAGAAACTATTCGGCCGGTGCTGAATAGCTTTTTTTCAGCTGGAATTCGGCCGACTATTTACTCGAAGACAAAGTTCGGTACACCCCTAATTCAAACAGATTGCAGAACAGAACTGCATGAGAAAGTGCTGTCAAAGAAACGCCCCTAAATCTAGAACTTTTATACAATGCAAAGTAATTAGCATTTGTGGTCGAGTGACACGAGAAAATCTCCCCACACAAACTGGTTGGTGTTCGCACTTTGAACCCTTATAGAAAGGATTAAATTATGTTCAATAATTGGATCAACAAACCTTCCCGCACTGCCCTCAATTACAATATGTGATGTCACAATCCACCCCTCATTCCCACAGCACAAAGTTAGGTTATTGAAACATTTGAGATGACCAGTGGAACTTTTATCAACTGCCCTGGTCACCTCATCTCTGTTCACATGAGAAACACTTACCACCATGTCACCGTCAGAGTCTTGAAAAACGGACATACTGCTACACAAATGTCACATATCGTGGACACTATAACCTTCTTCCCTGAGAAAATGTACCACCGGGCAATTTGAAACTGCCGTGGATCTTTTCGGTTCCATTAGAAAATTGTATTTTAAAAGTGATTTTTGAATTATTAAATGATCATGCATTCATTATTCGTTGGTGGAACCTGTAAGCTCTAATCTCTGACCTCAGAAAATAACAACCATTGTATACTTCTTTCAGCACTTGGGGGGATCGCACACTATGCGCTAAGTCACCAGCCACAGCATCTTTTTCTGCACACAAAAGGCTGAAACACGTTTTGTGCAAAAGCAAGTTTGTAAGGCTTATTTACTGCGTTAAGTCATATAACTAAGTTTGATTATAATTACCTGTGTCCCTTTATTTATGGATTTG
This sequence comes from Ambystoma mexicanum, assembly GCF_040938575.1. Taxonomy (NCBI): domain Eukaryota; kingdom Metazoa; phylum Chordata; class Amphibia; order Caudata; family Ambystomatidae; genus Ambystoma; species Ambystoma mexicanum. The sequence goes on along the minus strand of NC_090930.1, from coordinate 1,130,028,634 downwards.
TTTTATTATGGATTTTATTTTTTATTTCACAAATATCAGTAAGAGCCCCCTCCACTTTTACAGTGCTACTCTTGTAGCTGATAAGTGTGTTGATATGTACTGCGTTGAACTTGCATCTTACATTATTTCCCCTTTTATTAATTTATCTTTGGGCCTCTTGTTCCTTTTTAGCAACTTAATCTTTATGTATCCACATTTTATCCAATCTTATCATGTCTCCCCAAATATATTCCCACCATTCAAATCTTACCCCACCCATACACACCATTTCCCTTCCTTTAGACATTAAATACAAAACTCTGTATAATTCTCTATGTCAGCAGGCTATGTAAAAACCCATCTATAAGAATCCTCCTCTTCACCTTTTCCCGTTATTATGTTGTTCCTACTCTTCATTTCAAATCCTTTTTTGTCAACAATCAAGGTTAACATCAACTGTCATTTTTGCTTTTTCAAACATACTTTATGATTGTTCTTAATAATGCAGAAGGTAATGAGAATGAGAACCAACATGGGGACAGTAATTCAAAACAATCCAGAAAGCCAGGTGAGTACCAATGTGAAGATGCTGTCCACCCAGTCTGTTGCTTACACTCCATTAACCTTGCTTGTCATTTTTCCTTGCAGTGGCCATATCTCTTGAATGGCTTCATTAATGTTCACTTTGAGGCATCACCATCAGGTGTGGCTGTGCAGCAACTGGTCCCAGGTTTGGTGCAAACTCCTCCTTTTATGGCAGTTAGGAGGTCTAGAACAAAACAATTTTGAACGGCCACCAAACGCAAAACCATCATCTCCTCTTTGATGGCATTCAAATCTTTTGCTGTTGAATTTGCCAGCTGTATTAACTCATACCGAGTCAGCTGCAGCCATTTCGAATGCTGCTGCCTGTACTCCTGGAAGCAACAATGGAATTAAAGAAAGTAACATCTGCGGAGAACAAACAAAACTCATCCGGGATAGCAGACAAGTTCTCTGCACTCTTTTTTGAGAAGTAATTACTTTCTCATTACCGTCTCCTCATTATGTTTTGCTGCTCATTTTGCTGCACCATTTTTCCCAGCAGTGCAACCTTCATGGCAGTGCTATTTTGAGGCACCACTAGTGCAGGGCTGTGACTCCACTCCAGTCAGGTGGAAGCTGGGCATATGCTTTGGATTCGCAGGCACACCAGATGGCCAACATCAGTGCTGCATTCTTCACCACCTTGGCGCAGCCTGAATAAGTCCCCAGTTAAATGGACCCACTTGACCTGAAACACAAAGGCAATCATGTAAAGCTTCTTAAGTCAACTGGTTAATGTTTTTTCATGCAGTCAGGTTAAGGCATGCATATATTTTCCCCAACGTGTTTGGCAGCTATCATTCACCTTGGCTGCCATGTTTTGTTAAAAACCCACCAACCCTTCAGCACAGCACTGCATTATCCCCCCTCCCACTGGTCTTCATACCATACTGCTCCCTCTATTCTCATCAGTGGCCTTGTACGACACCAGGAGATGCTTTGTGCTTATTTAGTTGTGCACTGCAATCTTTTATGTCTCATAATTTGCAATTCTCTTTTCTGGACCTTCTGTCCTATATTCAATTATCTCGTACAACATCTCCTCTTTTTCCATCATTTTTGTTAATTTTACAAAATGATCTTTATATACTTGCTCCCTTTCATCCACCCACTGAACTAGTACCTTTTCTACTTGAAATAAACTCCTAGATTTGCACAGTGATGAGTGTGTCAGGCATCCTGCTTCAGCATAAGACATTCCATGGGGTAGGAAAATCTTGGGCGCTCCTACTACATGGGGAATGAGAGAGCAGATACATCATTTCATCATACAAACCATTTCCAGTTAATGAGCTACGCTCCTCTTCAGTGCCATGGTGTTGGCCCTCCCCATGCATCATACTTCTTTTACCCCTGTTTTCTGTTTCATTGATTTGTGTTTCACTTTTTTATTTAAAAATCAACCAAAGCAAAAGTATTAATACTATACTAAAATATATTAACATCATCACGCTCCAAAAAATTGAACATTTCATTTTCTGTGCTACACATTTTCCATTAAAAACTTCATCACCCTCTTCTGCTGTTTTTTTTACTATAACCTAATGGCGGTAAAAAAATTGAAAGAAAGCTCACTGATACTCCCAAGTATGTTGTGCTTTGGGAGACTTTGCTCTTGTCTTTGCGAATGTCAGTAATATGAACCCATCCTTACCGACCTTCAAGCTTGACAGCCATTGGTGTTGAATAGATGATGGTATGTGGGCCAGTGAAGCGCTTCTCTTTCCACTTTGGTTTCCTACAAGGACTTGGTCACCCGTGTAAAGAGGTGCTGTTTGTTGAAAGTGTCAGTTTGGGTCACCTGATTGTCCACATTGTATTTTAGGCCTCCTCTGCAAGGATATATATTGAAGAGATTTGGTAAATTCTTAATGGTGGAATAGGCACAGGCATTCTTCGCCCTATAACAATCTCAAAAGGAGTCAGATGGTGATCTCCCCAGGCATATTTCTCAGCACAAACAGGGTAAGAGGCATGCAGTGCACCCATGATTTTTCAAGCATTTCCATAAGCTTTGCCATGTGCATCATCAGCAGTCCATTCTTCTTTTCAACCAAACAGTTGGCTTGAGGATGGTAAACCGTGGATAGTTTATGCTTCATCCCCAGGGGTGTTGTTATCTCCTTTATCAAATCATTAGAAAAGTGCTGAGCATTGTCAGATCAAATTTCATCTGGAATACCCCACATGAGAATTACCTCCCTCACAAGAAATGTAGCCACAGAGCGGGCATCATTATGGGCACAGGGACCTGCCTCAAGCCAATGTGAGAAGGGACATACAACTACAAGCAGGTACTTATAGGAAGTACATCTTTCTTGCATATCAACATTGTCGATATGCAAGTGCCGGAGGGGCCTTCCTGTCACAGCAGTGTTCCCTGTACAACTTTCAATCTGTGACTTGGCAGAAATTTCTAACAGGTCATGCAGTTTTTTACAAACTCTGCAACATACTCCTACACATATGGCACAAGCCAGTCTTCACTTATCTCTGCAGCCACATGCTCTTTTGATGCTTGTGCAGGGTAGTGAAGCTGTTTCAGTGCTAATTGTAACAGTTTTCTATGCATGACAACTTTTCCTGTGCTATCATATCGCCCAACTGAGTCAGTTGTGGACAAAGAACATCCTCACCTTTTTCATAAATCTTTTTCAGCATCTGATGCTTGTCTCTGCAACTCAATTATCTGCAATATTGGGTTCCATTAAAGTTTTCTGGCAATGCATATTTTTCTTTGTTCACTTTTAGTACTGCTATTAGAGGTATTTTTTTCTTTTTAAACAGGGAACAGCACATGTGGCCCCACTGGCAGATACGCTGCTTCTTTTGATGCTCCGTCTGCTCTTTGATTTCCTAATCATTTTATTAATGCTAACTCTACTGGAAGCAATAACATCTCTAGTAGTTTACTCAGTTTAGTTTAGTTTAGTTTAGTGTAGTTTATTATTTGATAATGCGCTCAAAACCTTGGGGTAGCCGGGCGTAGCGGTAACAAGAATACTTAAGCTTGGTTACATACAGTGGATGCATTACATTTTATTACAGTATTTACAGTACATTACATGTTATTACAATATTTACAGTACAAATGTACGATCTGTCAGTACATCACATCGCACTAGTCTATAGTACAAGTTTCGAGGTAGTACAGGTTTCAGGATATTTACATGCAGAAATCCAAGGTCTAATGCCGGGAACAGTCTGGTGAGTGTCATTGGTCCAGAGCCAAGTTTTCACTTTACATCTGAATCTGGAGTAGGGCTGATCGTCTCTTAATGCAGAGGGAGTGCATTCCAGGCACGGGCAGCTCTAACAGGGAAGCTCGCACCGCCCGATTTTGTGAGTCTGAATCTGGGGGTTTCTAGCAGAAGATGGTTAGAAGCTCTGGTGTGGTGACTGGAGGTTTTTCTGGTTAGTCTAGCCGAGATATATGGTGGCACAGTATTGTTCAGTCCTTTATAGGTGATGGATAGCGTCTTAAGAAGAATTCTGTCACTAATTTTTAACCAGTGGTGGTCTTTCCTGATATTAGATATGTGCTCTCTTCGGGGTATGTCCAAGGCTGCTCTAAGAGCATTGTTCTGTAGTATTTGCATTTTGTTCATGACAGTTTTATTGGCACCTGCATATAAGGCGTTACAATAATCTAATTTAGACATTATTAAGGTGTTGGCTAGTGTGATAAGTTAGTTTTTGAAAGGTAGGGTCTACAGGCCCTGATTAATTTGCAGGTGTAGGCTGTAGATGAAACCAGAGAGTTGACTTATTTTTTAAGAGATAGTGTGGAATCAAGGTAGAAACCTAGTGTTTTACCTCGGTCACCACCTTGATTACATTACCATCTATATTAAAAAGCTGTGTAGCTAGGGCTGCGTTTTTTAAGGTTAGAGTCGGAAACCAGGATCAGTATCTCTGTCTTGTCGTCATTCAGGCAGAGGCCGTGGCAGGCCGTCCATGCCTGAATGAGGAGGTAAATCTTATTTACTAGAGCTGTCTGCGACAAAGTTACCAGATAGTGGTATGAGGATCTGCGCGTCGTCTGTGTAATTCGTATAAATTACCCCCAATCTGTCAAGTTTGTCGAAGAGTGGCTTAGTGAAGATGTTGTACATTGTAGGGGAGACACATGAACCTTGTGGGACACCACAGGTGATTTGTATTGGGTCTGCTGAAGCTAAGGGGGAGAACACTCTCATCGTACGGTTGGCTAGGAAGGCTATAGCTTCACTTGAGAAATGGGCAGCAGATGCTAGATGCTTGCATAACACTGCATGGTCAACCAGGTCGAAGGCCACCGATATGTCGAGGAGGAGGAACATAGCTGTTTTACCTTTATCCTTCAACTCGTCAATTTGTGTCTTAAGGTCAATTAACGCCGTTTCAGTACCATGTTGTGGTCTGAATCCAGATTGGCGTGATCCTAGTAGTTGGTTCGTCTCCAGGTAGTTTTGGATCTGGAGGTAGGCTACTCTGTCAATGATTTTAAGGAGGCATTAATTAGCTTAGAGTTGAAGGGTGGTAAATCTCTAGCTGCGTCCTTGATTACTTGTGCCGGGCAACTGTCACCCTGGCAGTTCGATGGTTCAGAGATGAAATAACCTTTTCGATTTCCGGTATTGAAATGTTGGTAAACCTAAATGGTTTACAGCTACTTAGTACATCTGTACTTGGTGTATCTGTCAGAGGGGTAGTATGAGTTCCAGTGGAGCTCAAGGTGGCTTTCTTCTTTGCAATTTTGAACTGTAAAGTTATTATTTTATTTGCTAATGCATTTTGGATGCTAGTGCACCATGGGAGCAATTGGGTTTTCCATTTTCCGGAGGATGGAGAAGAGTTCTTTAGAATTAGAGTTAGCTTTACTAATTCTCTCATTAAATGTGTTTTTTTTCAGTTTAGATTATTTCTTTCTTGTATGTGTTTGCAAGGTTGGTAAGTAGAGTTTTATTCTCAGCTGAAGGTTAGTGCCTCCAGATTGCTTGGATTTTGCGTTTTTAGATTCATAGTTCTTTGAGTTGGGGGTTAACCAAGAATTAAGGTGTGCTTCTTGTTTACTTTTACGTAATTTGATGGGGGCAATGGTATCCAAGTCTTTGGACATGAAGATGTTAAATGTATCAACTAGTGTATTTGGGTCAGAGTTGTTGGCGCTAGCAGTGAGAGCTGGTAGGAGGAGTAGTTCAGTAATTCTGCATGCTGAACAGCAGTGCCTTCTCTTCATTTAAACCCTCTCCTTTCCCATCTTGCTAACCCTGAGTTCACTGTGGAAGTAAGGTAGGCCGTATCAGAAAAGATGTTCAATGCTGGGTCCTCTGACGTGTTTAGTGCTTCAATCATTTCCTAGTCGCGTCTGTGAGTCAGTATCAACTCCTCCCCTTTGTGTACTCCTTATCTATGCCCCACCACTGCGCAACCTGAATGCCTTTGCCCTGTGGTCTGGTCAATGCTGGAACTTCCATCAATGAACATCCTGCCCCCATCTTCCCCCTTCAATCACTTCTTCCTTAACCAGGGGGTTACCTGCACTCCTGTCTATGCATGCTATGCAGTCATGTACACAATCCCCTTCCTCTATTTTCTCTGCAATGAACTCTGCTGGGTGTATGGTCCTGCATCTCACCACTTCTATTGCTGGGTTAGTTAGTCTTACCTCATACCCTGAAGATCTCTGAGTTGTCAGTGTTGTTTTCTCTAGTATTGCAAATAATTCATGTTCCACATACAAAACCACTGGGCACCCAATAGTTATTGTGGAAGTGTTCTCAATATCAAATGCAGCATTAGCAAGTGCCTGCCAACATGAGACATGTCTCTGCATCACTGCATCCAGTGACCCACTGTAATATGCAAGTGGCTTGTTTCCTTGTCCCTTGTGTTGTGTCAATAATGCTGTCATAAGTTTTCAAACTGAATGTGACAACAGGAGAAATATGTCTTTGTAATTGGGTGTGCTAACACTGATGCATGTGCAAACTCATGTTTTACCTCATCAAAGCTGTCACCCATTTCAGCTGTCCATTTTATGTGTGTTTTGTTTTGTCTGTGCTTCTTTTAGTGCTTGCAACAATCGCCTGGTGTACGTGGAATTATCAAAAACCCATGCTCTGCAGTAATTGCACAGTAGTCTGTAGGAGTTTTGTGAATGGCCTCTAGTGTTTCTAGTGTTATCTTTCTGTCATCTGCCTACACAATATGATCCAAGCACACCACCTCTTTTTGACAGTATTGCAATTTCTCTCTGTTCACTTTGTATCCTGTGTCTGCTAGATAAGTCAGTGGTGTCACTGAGTCCCTTCGATACTCCTCTTCTGTTGGGCTGCATACCAATAATTCATCAACTTACTCTATCACTGTTCTTGGAACCTGCAGATTGTTCAGGTTCATTTGTATTACTCTGTCTAAGATGCTAGGCCCTTTGCAGTACCCCTCAGGCATTCTAGTGTGTTTGAATCGGTCCAGCAATACGTAAAAGCTGCTATATACCTGGAGTCCGCATGTAGAGCAATGGAAAAAAAGTCATTTTTAAAAATCAACTACTGTGAAATAGTGTGCCTCCGCAGGAATGCTGCAAAACATTGTCGCTGGCTTGGGCACCAATGGATGCTCAATAAAATAGTTCAGAGGCGGTAAATCCTGTATAAAACACCACACCCCTCCCTTTGTTTCTTGATCAGATAGATAGCTGAGAACTCACCTGTTTTATGCCTCGCCGTAATAGGTCATGCAGTGTCTTCTATATGCCCTCATCTGCCTATCGAGAAAGTGGGAACTGCTTTGCTCGTGGCAATAGTGCTCCTTCTTTTGACTTGATGCGTACTGCCCCTGACCTTTTAAGTATTCTGACATCATGCGGCCTGTTTTCTACAAGCATCTGGAAACCTTCTCCAAATCTTCCTGCAAATAATGAGCTCTCTTTTTTGCTATCTGAGTCATCTGGGGCACTGCCGTTTCTTTTATGTGTACTGGGCAAGGTATGCCCAGCTCAAACACTATCTCTCCTTCTTCATTGTCTTTTGTTGCAAACAACTCTGTCACTCCTGTAAATGTCAGTGTGAGATCAATACATAATATTGAACGCCATTCTATGTTGTTCTCATCAGTGGCAACCAGTATAATCATGCAAAAGTTTGATGTCTACCACATACTGATAAACTGCCTCTGATCCACAGATTTTTAGTTTTGGCTATGTGCATAGTGTTTGCTCTGTCTCAGGTGATCTGAAGTCTGAAGGTACATTTTTAGTCTGTGGGGGTTTAAGACTAGTCTTTGTCCACTGTGAATGCGCATGTTGTCTGTGGCCAGCAACCTGGGAATGTGAGATAAGTTGTGATATATGTACTTGTTGAGACATGGGACAATGCAGAATTAAAACCTCAGTGCTCAACAGTGCATTGTTCTTCTGAGTTTGCAAACATTGGGGAAGGTGCATGTTTGTGCATTGCTGTATAGCTAATGCACATGCAAGGTCTCTGAGGTTTTAGTGAAATTTGAAGTGTGGGTGACATGGTGTGACATTTATGTAGTTCTTAACTCTGAGCGTCAGATTGTGATCTGAGGCTCATGCTCCATCCGTGATTCCTCTGGTATGATGGCAAAGAGGATATTCTTCCAGGGGGTGAGCATTTTAGGGTCTCATTAGAGTGCCTGCATCATTCTCCAGTGAAGAGAATCTTGAGCACTTTGCAGACCCACCAGGATATTGCAGAATGACATATTTTGTGACATAAAGATGCTGGTGTTGCAGCACGAAACTGCATTATTGCAGCATTTTTGCCTGATTAAGAGGCCCCACAAAAATACTGCAATAAATGCAATTTTGTGCAGCAAAACCTGCATTTTTTATGCCGCAAAATATTTCATGCTGCAATGTCTGGGACGGTCTGACTTTGACCACACACGTGCCCTCTCATTGTTTTTTTTTTTAGTTAGGTGTCACTTGCAACATCTATAAACTGAGACTAATGCATTAGGCTACAGAAATTGAGAAATGGCATGTGAGGAGGGACACACAACCTTTAGGTGTTGTTTGGTTATTGGCCTACCCGTTGACTGCCCATGGCCAAGTTAATCCCTATGGCCATTTCCACCCAGTTCCTTCCCAAAATACCTCCTCATCGGAATTCCTTTGAGCTGCTTTAACCAAGCTTTACCATCAATATGTGCACTGATGTGCCTAACAGTGTTTTTTCAAAGCAATCTTCTGGGAGTTAATGACTTCCCTGGAGTTGAAGACCCGCTACTGGTCTAGTAGAAATGCCAAACAGGTCTGGTTTGAACCGCTAGACTTATAAGCACACACCATGTCCTTCACATAAGTCCTGTTAAAAACAAGTATTCGCAAAGCCAACAGTTTTGGCTTGTGTATAAGTATTAGGCATTTGCCAGGCACTGCTATTAGATGGCCCGGTACTCACGCCATTATGCACCTGCTACCATGAATGGCCAGTTAAATGCCTTCCCCATGGCTACACAAAAGCCTAAATTGTTGGCATTGCCAATGCTTGTCTTAATGTCATCTTCTGTCCGGTGGTCGAGGCACAGACAATTCACCTTCTTGATGAACCTCTACCAGAGGGGGGCCCTTTGACTGTCAGCAGTCTCGTCCCCTATCATATTGCAGAGTTCTTCATTGTGCTGGAGACAAAAGGGCATCAGGATCTGTGTCTCCGCATCTGTGGCGTTCTGCTTCCTCCACCGAGATTGTGTGCAGTCTCTCCAATGGACATGATGACATCAGTGATGATGCATGCACTATTACTTATGCTTAAGTAGTATTTGAGTTTTAGGTCTGTGTTTGCCTGATGCTGATTATGACTGCTCATGAATAGTGGCTGTTTTGACTAAGCTAAGTAATTAGAATCATGGTTCATCCATATTGTGAACAAAAATTGTTGGTCAGTCTTGTTTGGCCATTTGGGTTAATCTGTATCTGTTATGTAAGGGTCAAATGACAGTTTTTTTGTTATGGCAAAGGTAGATCTGCCTTTGTTGGTGAAGCTATCCCTCATCCAGGGACTTGGTAATTGTGTGTCGTTGGGTGTGTGAAGAATGTTGTGGGTGTGTATGAGGGCGTGACCTGGAAGTTGGAGGTTTGGTTAGAAGTGTCCTAAAATCAGGGAGAGGGGCAGAGGAGGGCATGTAAGTCTGTGCATGTTTCAAGGGGATGACAGTACACTTTTGGACACACCTTATGTGTTCTTTTATTGGACATTAATAAGGTGACATGTTTGTTTGTTTGTTTGTTTATTTATTTATATTGCGCACCAGACCCTTAGGTTACCGGGCGCAGCAACAAGTATATGCGAAGCTTACAATGTTACAATGTTGTATAAATGAATTTACAGTATTACACAATATTACACAAATTACTAGAATGTACAAATAAACAATTGTCGTATTTACATGAATGTACAGTTAACAATATACAGGATTAGCAATAATAAACATAAGGGTTAATGTCACGTCAGGGTGCATTAGGTAGGACTACACTTGTGAGTGTACATGTGGCTACCGAAGGCTGAAGTTATCCCTGAAAAATGATGGTGTAAATGTTATGCACGTGGTGTGTTGGTAGGTGATACGTAGCAAATATGATTTGGAAGAGGATCACAGCTTGAAGCAGTTGTAGAAGTGTACCGAAAAAAGTAGTGGAGCTGTGGTCACGGCAGGGGAGTGGGTAGGCGGAAGCAGAGTGCAACTTGTAACAAGGTGTTGCGGCTGACGCATTGCAATAGTCAAAGTGACTAGTAACTAAGGCTCCGATTACAGCTTTACACTTGCACAGGGACATGAAGGAACACATCCTCTATATAGAATGGTGAATTTGGTTGTAAAAAGTAGAGGAATGGTAAACAGAAAAAAATATAAGTAGTGGAACACCGCTCCCGACCGTTCCCGCTGACTTCGATCACTGGCTTGAGGAGTAGCATGTAATAGTGTTTCAATGCCTGAAAACATCTTATTTGTTTGTTATGGTAGTGCATTTTCTCTTACACGCCCATCAGCAGAGTATTTCCGTATGGAGAGGGGGGTTGGAAGGTCAAGCATTAGTCCCTTTTTCTAGTGAATAAGGCGCCACTTAGACAGAAAGTTATGGCTGGTGTACGTCCCTCCAAGAATGGGTGCTGGTCTTTGTTGAATTCGACTTTTTCATGTAAGTTACAACATACCGAGTTGAACATTGTAACACTGTCATTTACTCTGATATTGGTCAATATTAAAAAGGCTGGCCCTTCTTTAGGGTATCAATTAGTTCTCTACAGAAGTAAGTGGAGGACAAGATATACATAGGAATGTCTTTGTATTCATTGCAAACTCTTCCCTCCCCATACACAATACACAATGGGCCTCATTACGACCCAGGCGCTAAGTGGTTAACGGCGCCGTAAAATGCCATTAACCACTTAGCGCCTTACTACGAGGTCCCTTTGCGGGACCCAACCTGAACGGCTGGACTGGACCAGCCGTTAAAGTAGGGAACCGCAAAGGGACCTTGCAGGCAATTACGGTACCGCAATTTGCTGTACCGTAATTGCCGCCTTCCCCATTCCCATTGAGCCCTATGGGGTAAAAATGGGAATGGGGAAGGGCCATGGTGAAATGGAGAAATACCGCCCCGCCAACCTTGGAATGGGGGGAATGGGGCGGTATTTCCCCATTTCACCATGGCGGACTCGTTACAACACCGGCACCAACCATGGTGCTAATAGCGCCATGGTTTAGTGCCGGTGTTGTAATGAGGGCCAATGCATTTTCCAGACCCTCACTACTCCCAGGAACCATAGCGGACATACATCTTAACATGAGCATTACTATCCTGCCAATGAGACGGCTACAAGAAGACATAAATTAAAGAAATGCATTGTGTTAAAAAAAAAAAATACTTATTAATTGTCATAAATGTTCGTCTAACGTATGTGCACTTAAAAGATGCAGTGACTAGGAAAGCATCATGACTATTATTCATGTTTACTATCTGTTATGTTAGACAATGTCTAAAGTGGACGTTCACCCGAAGGTATCTTGGCGCTGGGGTAGACAGAGAGGTGCAGCAGCAAAGAACTGGTCGTTTTCCAGGTGGCATTAAATAAGTCCTCCCAGAGCAGGACATACATTCAAAGTGTCGATGAGAAAGACGGGAGGAGCTGATGGAAATGCACGGCTAATTCTTGCAAAGATTTGTGTGAGCAGAAGTTACTTGCTTCTAGTATCCCCATAATGAATCGCCCTCCTCAAGCTGATCAATTATTTATTAGAGTAATGAGCAGATCAATCAGCCGGGCCATGTAACTGAAACATACAGCTTTTGGCAAAGCTGGGCTCAGATATTTACATTTATCACTGAAAATCCTTGACTTTGATGTAGACCTTTGAGAGGCATTTATTAATCATGATCCCATTACAATTTTTGGCAGACTAATAGCTTTTTATTTTGTCAGACTTCTGTTTCCGATGGGAGCCTCGGCGCGCCTACCCAAAAGCACAAGAATGATACTGCTGTTTAACCTTCGACAAAATTGTCGAAAAAAGTCATCGGTTCATTTATAATTTCAGGCATGATAGGAAGGGTGCACAGGAGTCACTGCAATCATTGACTTGGAAGTGGCATGGCGCTGCTCCCCGACGAAGGCTGCGAGTTGAAGTGCACTGGATGGATGGTTGCCACTGCTGACAGCACCTGGCACTTAAAATTGTCCCTGCAGGAGCTCATCACAGGAAATAAAACTGCCATCATGCCGAGCAACTTTTAAGGAGACGATTTGCTCAATTTGGAATTCCACGAATGTGTAAATTTGCGATGTGAATTTCTTCTGCCTACGGGAAGACCTTCATCCACAGTTTAATATAGGGAAATTAAGTTTAATAGCACCGCCATTGTGTTGGGTGAATACCTGTATGTGTCCAGCCAATTGATGTTCATGTAAAGGCTGGCCTCGGCAATCCCGTGGACCAGAGACTCTTTTGTATTGCTTCATTGAATAACTGATTAGCTCTTATTTTGGTCCATCTCCGGTTCCTGAAGCCCCTCAAGACCTTCCTCTTTGCTTCTGCGTTCTCCCCCTCTCTCCCATGCTGATTTCCTGGCTGAATCTGAAACTGCACTGGTTTACCTGGCTACCCTCAGATCTTAGGCCCAGGTGCCCCCCGCCAGTTGCACACCTGAACTGCCCCCCTGGCAACCCTTGCACTCGGGGATTGTTTCTGTATCCCTACAGCCCCTGCTAGCACTTGACACCTGATCTCTGCACTTATACTGACACTTGCCATCAGCTGGCTGCACTTCTATTTATGTTCTTTATTTATTTCCTGTCATCCTATGTACTGCATTGCACTGCCCCCTCCCTTTCCCCCTCCACTTTCCCCCTTCCCAGCTCCCTTGGACTTGCATGATCTCAATGACACCTGGCCTAGTTGAATCACTGTCTCTATCTTCCCTCTGTTTCCCCTCCCTTGCCTCAATGCGCCTTAAAACACTTTTGTATATGCACGTCATAAATGCCTTATCATTATTAATTATTATTATATTATTATTATATATTATTATTTATTATCATATTATATCAGCCGTTGTTTGATTTTGTAATTAAGACAATTGTATGTTGCGCAGTGGTTGCACCCACACTTGAAAATCTGCAGACAGTTTTCTCTTTTATAAATCTATTTTGGGACTATCTTTCAGTTCACTTTTTCGAATGTGTCGGTCTTTCATTTACATCATGGCCCCATGCATGCATTCCCGATGATAGATGGCTTGTTGGAACCTGGTAGAAGTGTGGATGCATCTCTGTCCACTGTTGACTTCCCCTTAAACTGTTGCAACCACCTTCTGCAAGACACTATCATTTTTGTCATCTGCTATGTTGTCTGGCTAGTGCTGCTGTGCCCCACCCACAGGAGCCATGTGTGATGGGTATTTGACCAAACATAATCCCTCTAGTAGGAGAGGGCAAACAAACACATACACATGCACACACACACACATAAACAAACTCACTTTACAAACCCACCAAGCACCATCACAAAGTCTCCCCTCTATATTGGCACAATGTGTGTGGATGTGTGTGTGTGGAGGGAGGTGGGCGAAGAGGGAGAGGGAGAGAGGCACCGGGAGAGGGAGAAGTGGAGAGGGAGAAGGGGTGAGGCAGCGAGAGAGAGAGAGGGGAGAGAGAGAGAGAGAGAGAGAGAGAGAGAGAGACTGATTGTACGTGTGTGTTTGAGTCTTGGGGTGCATACATTAAGATCATTGTGAGTACATGGGTTTGTGTGACTGTCATTGGTTGGATGAACGCATGTGTTTCGTGTGTGCTTCAATGTGTGTGTGTGTGCGTGTGTGTGTGTGTGTGTGTGTGTGTGAGTGTTTGTTATGTGCGAGTTAACATGGATGGCTGAATGTGCACAGATGTTTGTGCATTTGGGACTGGATGATGAGGGAGGCTAGGCATTTCTATGTGTGTGTGTGTGTGTGTGTGTGTGTGTCTTTGCAGGGGTGACTCCATTTGTGTCAATACAAAGGCGTGACTTTGTGGTTGTTCTCTGTGGTTGTGTGAGCGCGCATGGGTGGGACATTATGCATAGGTATCTCTGAGTGAATATGTGACTGGATGTATTAGTAGTATCTGTCGCTATGATAACAACACCGGGCGCATGTTGTGAGTATTAGAGTTCATAATCATGATGATTGACAAACAGAAATATCACGTGATGGGAGTAACTGTGTATATTATTGCATTACCTGTGTATGGTAAAGCAATACATGCCATTGCATGCCAATAATTGACCTATAAATAGGGCATCTGAACAAATAATGGCATTACCTTGTAAATTGTATTAGTAAATGGGCATATCATCCACATTTCTGACAGTTTGCATGCATGATCGATCAAGTTGATGGCAGAATCTTGGCTTTTAATGGCTGTATCTAGTAGATGAAACAGAACTCGGGAATATGAGATCAATCCCTGTCATGATGAAATAACGTGATCATATAATATCAACCCAGTGCACTTATCCTACATTCAAAATCATTCATACATTTGTGTCTCTGAGTGCATGCATATTGCCAGTGTACACCTCATAATTTATAACCGCATTTTAACTACATCTCCACCTCGTCATTAACTGCTTCTAAGATGACTACCGCAAGATCCTGCAATCAAAGCTTTTTGTACTTATTGCTTTTCTCTCTTTGGAATAGACTTTGGGCCATTGAGACCCAGCAGTGGGCAATTTCAAAATGGTTAACATTTGTTTGATTATTTATCAGGTTAGTAATTTTCCTAGTGATGGACTTTTACCTTATGAAATGTATAGATAAACTGAGTGAGGTGTTACTCCTTCAATTACATATATACATTATGTAATCTGTTAGGAAGTGAGTGAGATGTCATTGCTCGAAGAAGGGAGTTGATCTGAAATGCGTAGCAAGCACACTAATCTCAAACCGAACATATAACATCACCTTTGTTGTTTACAGATGGGATTAGTCCTGTTGAAAATTAGTTTATAAATGTATTATTGATCCTTCTAAAATGGTTATTTGCATTGAAATACCCTTTGTTTGAATAATTACTGTTTGTTAATGGCTAAATGTTAAAAAAGTGAATTACAATGGAGAAAAATAATTGTTTTTCGCTTACAGTAGAATGTTGATTCACTCAAATAATTCGGTTACACAAACGTTTTCTTGAATGGTGTTTGAGTTTAATGAACTTACTCAAAAGTGATAATATATTTGATGTGTTGCTCATGAACCGCTACTGTGAAATGCTTTAAGTTTTAGCATTTCTGTTCATGATTCGTTAGAGTTTACTCTTGAAAGTGCACTGTGATTTCCTTGATTCATTTCAAGGAACACTTCTTGGATTCTGTACTTTGCATATCCTTTTAGCCAAGGATATTTACATTGTTGCACCAGAAGTTTGATTTATACTTTATTGAATATGTGACATTATTTTTTTCCTGTGCGTCTCTCCATCATTCATTTTATGTTAGAACCTGAGGGACAGCAAAATTACACTAAACTGAGACAATAAGCTATGTCCTTCTCAATGATTGAAGCACTCACCACAAATAGAGCAGGAAACTTAGCTTTCTCACAAGCGGAAGCTGTACGTATTTTGAATTCGATTAAATCTACCGGTGAGGAACTACAGTAAACTAAAAAACCTGAAGAATGAATCACACATCTAGAGCATTTAATACGTAGAGAAATTAATCAACGACTACATGCCACTACACTTTCTACTCATCATAGAGCTCAGGTTATGCTCAGAGGATTAAGAATAGATTTAGAAACCACACTATGCAAAGAAAACCATGAGTTTGTCAAGAGATTGAGACTAATACTTATACATGTTCCTTGGATCGTATTCTATCGACTATTGAAGAATTGTCAAAATCATTACATCGTATCGAAGCAGAAATTGAATTAACAAAATCTGCCTTAATACCATTTCCTACAAAAGAAGAATTGACAATAGAACTAGAAGAGATCAATAAGAAACTTGAATACTATAAATGTGAGATTGAATCCAAAGAAATCAAGAAATGTATGTGAGATATGTTATATTATAAACTTGACATTGTGTACTCTTGGAAAAATATTACTTCCAACCAGCCTAGAGATAATATTCCTAATGTTGCGAGAACACCATGTAAACCATATTCTGAAACATCCTCCTCAGAGGTATCAAGTGCAGAACTTGAAGGACCCGTACAACCAACGACTTCTGACAACACTAGTGAGCAACTTGTGGGAGTTATTCCCGCAATTAAAGACACATTGACAGGCACATCTACTCTGACAGGGGCTTCTTTTTTAGAAAAAGTCAGCCAACAAAACAAAGCAAACAATAAAAAACAAGAAAGAAAAGACCAAAGGAAAACAACACCAAGCAAGGTCACATTCCCACAAAAGAAGACCTAGCAGTTAACATTTCTTCATATCGATTGACAATATTTGAGAAAAAGACCTTACAAAAAGGTATTTCATTTGTGCCACATTATAGCAGTTCACTGCTTAAAGATAAAATGTACTTTTTTTGACTTTTTTAGAAAAATTAAGCTTACATTTTTCTTTGAGTCTTTAGAACTGCCAGAACCGAAACACGCGACCCATTAACTTGAACTACGGCCTAGGAGTGCATTTATGCACCAGGTACACAATCCAACCCTTGACATTTTTCTTATGTATGTACTTAATGACTTAATGAAACTGAACTTCTATCGGAGACTCAAAGGTAATTTTACTCATCGTGAACAATACGCATTAAACTGGCTATGTTACAAGCCAGATATCATACTCAAACCAGCATACAAAGAAGGGTCACTAGACATTATGGACCTTGCATAGTACAAACAAGAAACAGAATTAGAACTCTCAGACGTGGAGACCTACATGGAAGTTGAAAATGATCCAACAGATCAAGTGAGTAAGATGATTCAATCGGTATTAGATGAGGCAGAATCAAATGTATATATCAATCATCACACAAAGGCCTTTCTTACCAATGAACATCCACTGATGCCTGTGATGTACATTCTACCTAAAATTCACAAAAAGATGATAACACCACTGGGACATCCAATAATTTCAGCTACCAATAGTCTTTTGGAACCACTAGCTTAATATATTGATTGTATCATTCAACCTTTGGTTCAAAACACAAGGACATACCTGAGAGACAGCAATGACTTTCTAGTTAAAATTCAGACACTTATCTTTGACAGTAGGAACATTGAATAGTTACTGCTGATGGCACCCAATTGCTCAGCAGACAGGATTTTTGTATTGGGCCTCTTATAGATTGTGCTAAGTAACAATTTATACAGCTTTGAAGACTGAGACTTAGAGAGGACATCAATAGGAGCTGCTATGGCTCCCAGTTATGCAAATGCCTAAATGGCATTTCTTGAAGAGAGCGCATCTTTAACAATAAACGTTGGACAAAGAATTTGACATAAAACTATCGCTACTTAGATGATATCTTTGGGATTTGGAGCAGCCCAGTTGATGCACTTAAAGATTTGATCAACTTCATGAATTCAATGACACCAATGATTAAATTTACCAACAAATTTAGTACAACCAAGCTAGAATATTTAGATGTGGAAGTGAGCTTAGGGCTCTTGGGTAATGTGCATGCAATGGATGGGTTCGCAGAATAACTCTGAGTCCAAATAACCGATCCATCTCAGGAAGATGGCAAAGATTTGTTGTATTAATAAATATCTAAAACAGCCAGTTACAACAGACATCAACACACGTTCACTCAGTCTCCCTCGATCTTTTTACAAATCATACATTTCATACTAAAAACACGTCAGAAGTGACATTTTATTATGTACTATGTAGCAAATTATGAAAAACCTACTAGGGATTGTAATTGGCTTAAGGGGAACATCTAAATATACATCACATCGGGACTGGGATTGTGATTGGCTGCCTACTGGCAGGTGGACAATATGTGCCTAACTCTAAAACATGTCATCTTCAAGATCATTAATTACATACTTTTCAGTTGATCTCCAAGCTATATGGTCCTTCATTATACAGAACTCTACAATTGGTTGGCATGCTTGTGCCATGTCTGCAACATTCTGTTCACTTAGCAGCATGTGAGCTCAGATTCACGTGCAAGGTGTTGGACCTGACCCTATCTCTTCATTCAATTAGCTCAACGTCTCTCATCATGCATGCCTTTTGCCATGAAGATTGTCTTTGCGCTTGGCCTTGCAAAGTATTCTTGTTTCTGGGAATACATGGGAGTGCAGGCACTCACTATTGTTGTTCTCGAACTTTAAGTTTAACGTGACAGGAGACCATGATTTGGTACATTTTGCAGGTTTTTAAATATCTTAAATGAATAAAACTTGGCACTCTTGGTGTTTTCATCTGTGTACCTTGATGACAAGAGATGATACATCCTTTGCATGTTAACTGCTTTCCGACCTTGGCTTCTTTAGTTTTGATTCCAGGCCAGACAGTCTCGACATGTAGCTCTACGATTTCAGCTTATTTTTGCTGCAACACAATTCTCGCCTTTTCTTTACATGGGTCCTGGCTTACTAAATTCATGACACTGATGTCCAGCTTCTGTACATTGGCGACTCCACCTGCAATCTATTTACTAAATATAGCCAGCTCCTATGATGACTTAATCTACCTTGTGTTTCAGCATTTGCACAATTATTAAACAGTTGATTTTTTGCAGCACTTTGTGCACATGTAATCTTTTTTTCATATGTTTAAGAGTTCACTCGATTCTTCACTTCGTTATTAGTTTCTTATATGATCCATGCATCTTCTTCAGCCAGAATCTCGAGACATTGCACATGTCTTTTGTAATATCACTAGCTTCCCTTTTTTACTCTTTTTCATATTTCTTCAGGGAGATCTTCTCTCGGATTATCGTCTCTTCGGGGATACATTCAATAAAGTTGTCTCAAAGGGTATCTTCTTTTGAATATTGACACAACTGCTGGTGTCAAACAAGGCACAATCTAAGACTTTCAACATATAGGATGTAGGGGGGGAGAACTTTCTGCAGAGGCTTGTAACTGCTCTTCTACATTTTTTTTTTGGTTGAGTTTTCGACCACCTTCTCAATTGTTTTTACATTCCTGTATTTTCTCTTACAGTGCTTCTTTGGCATCCATATCTTCCTCACCTCTTTCAGGGTGCCGCCTGATTTGACACTTGTTCATTTACACTTCAGATCATGTGGTTGCATTGTCTATTCAGATTTCGATAGACTCATCGTTGAACGTACTTATGATTCTTTGGTTACAGGAACTTCGTTTCTTCAGGTGCTACGATAATGTCCTCTATATATTTTCTGACAACTTCATCATTCAGCTCCTCAGGTCCTAGTACGGATTCAACGTCAAATATTGTCTTAATTTCTACCAACTTTTTTGCTGTTTTTTTTGCATTGGGCAATTGCTATTCTGATTACACAGAATCTGAAAATTACTAGCACTAATATAACTTCAAGGATCTTGAATATGTTCTCCAACCACTGAGGAATCTATGAGAACAGGGAGGCAAACTAACTGTCATCTTTAATGTCATCAGTGTCATCTTTCATCTTGTTATGCAGGTCTGTCAAAATGTTATGGCCTCTATCAAGGTTTCATTTTCTTCATTATGAGAAGGTTTGAACGTGCGTATTTAGCTCATGACTTTAAACACTCATCATTTACTCTGTGTTCTTCTTGTATGTACTCTGTTTTCAGCAGGTGAGCTGCACAGGACATTATTTTTTCTTTTCGTCTCTTCTTGGATTTCATTGTCCATAGAACACAAATTGAGTTCATTCTTAACATCTAGGTGATCTAGCTATTTCTGTCACATCAGGACAGTTCATTTTCATCATCTCTTCAATGATCACCTCATTCTGCCTTTCTGCAGGATACACAAGCATCTTGCTTTTTTATTTAGGTTTCTTTTTTTATTTTTAAAGTCTTGATGTAGTCATGCTGGTATGGAAACGACCATTTCGATTGTCATCGCAAAGTTGCTCAGCTTTCTTGGAATTGTTTTCGAGTTGTACATGTTGCAAGTTGACAGAGGCACCTTGCATTGTGCTCTGGAATCTCTCTGGCAATGAAAGTGTGCACTGAATTTATGGCATAGGGGATGAGAGAGCAGATATAGGGGTTCATTACGACCCTGGGGTTAAGGGTTTAACGGCGCTGTTAAACCCTTAACGCCTGATTACGAGGTCCCTTTGCGGGACCCGACCTTAACGGCTGGTTTACACCAGCCGTTAAAGTAGGGACCCACAAAGGGACCTTGGTGCAATTTGCGGTACCCTACTTAGCGCCTTCCCCAGTCCCATTGAGCCCTATGGGGCGAAAATGGGAATGGGGAAGGACCATGGTTCAATGGGGAATTACCGCCCTGCCAACCTTGGAATGGGGTGGTAATTCCCCATTGAACCATGGCGACCCATTACAACACCGGCACCAACCATGGTGCTAATAGCGCCATGGTTTAGCACCGGTGTTGTAATGAGGGCCATAGCATCTCCCACTTTTCTTATGTGCTGGTACCACCTGTTATTCTTCGAATGTACTGTGTTATTTAGATAGGTATTTATCTCTTCACTATCTTGTTCTGCATCTCTCTTGTGTCTTTCAAAGGTGTGAAATAATCATGAAGTACATTAAAAGCAGTTTTTATAGTAAGGAGAACTATAGGGACTTGTCCTTCAGTTTAAGTGCTAACATGATAGAGAGTGTGAAAGATGAGGAACAGAAAGACAAAGAGAACAATCATGCAAGTGTATATTATGCATAAGAACATAGGCATCTATCTCTTTTAGAACCATGCCACTTTCTTCTTTAATCATTCTGAATACAATCATTCAATTTCTTCATTTTTGTAACTGTAATATCTGCTCAATTATAGCAATAAGAAGCTTTGGTATCAATGGGCCATTTTTAGGATCTAGAAAGTTTGGATATTAACGTCTCTTCTAACAATAGCAGGGTAAGATTGAAGTATTAACACAAAGACAGCTAGCACAAGCCAATGAACTTCACTATCGGCAGGTACCATATGTTTAATTACTTTAAACAGGTATTCTCTATGAAATGAATCTGTATACTTATCTTGTTTTTAATTTCTAATCAATAACTGACATTTAGACATAACTCTAATGGTTCAATATGTATTTCTAGAAGTTCATTTAATCAATTCTGGAATTTTTTGCAAGTCTTTGCACTCTCTGCTAGAATATCTATAAAGAGTGTTCACTGAATTTCAGTCCAATATAAAGTTTCTATTAATCACTCGTTGTTGTCTTTTTTCTTAGTTATCGATCAGGTCTGCACATGCTGACATTGTTTTTCTTGTCTTGATTCTGGATCAGCAATAGTGGGAGGGCAGGTCTTTTCAAGGTGCAGCCAAGGTCTTCTTTTATGTATTTTGACAGCAGAAGGGGGCACTTCTTCAACACAGAAAGGACCATGGAAGCGTTGTTCATGCCAATTTCTGGTAAAATATTTAAGTAGGACTGGGTCCTCAACATATAATTTAGATGGTGGTAATAGTTCATTTGGATTAGTTGTTGAAGTATTTTCTTTTGTATTCTTAAACCAACCTCTCTGCCACTTGACTTGATCTGAAATAAAAGAAATGCTATAGGTCAAATATGTCAACTAATCATGCATCTCATTAGCCAAATGTTTTTACTACACTCTGGGCCTCACTTCTACTCTTAGACGGAGGTGTAAGGGGCGTTCTCATTTAACACCCTGTAACTAGCTCATGCAGGTTGATGTGGTGGTCTGATCCTGGTAGATTTCGAAGGGCATATAAGGCTAGGGGTAGGGAATGCATCCATTTCTTTTTCAAAGTCAATTTGATCTTGGCAATCTTCTTTTTGAGGAGGCCGGTGAGTCTCTCACATATCCTGTTTGCTTGCATGTGATAATCAGAAAAAATGTCTGCTTTATACTCAATAGAAGCTTTATTGGTGGAACAATTAATTGACAAAATGCGGCCTCACACACACTCCACTTCGGGAAATCCTTTCACACTAACAACTTTGCAGCGCCAGCGGCATTAGGGTGTGTACATGGACCTGCCTCGATCTACCTAGAGAAGGGACACACCACCACTAATAGATATCTATATTCATTACAGACCTGCAGCATATCGACATAGTCGATATGTAAATGCTGAAATGGACCATTCGGTCGAGGTATTACTACTCTGATCGTTCACAGAGTATGCCCAGCTGTACACCTTTGACACACAATGCAGATTACCATAAATAGTGCAACGTGTTCTAACAAATTGGGAATGAACCAGTGTTCTGCAATCATGGAAGCAAGACTCTCTCTAGTTATACGCACAGGTTAATGCAGTTGTTCAAAAGCAACATTTAATAATGTTACTTGCATCACTGGATTGGGGCTGTCCTGTCGACATAAAGCTTCTATGGGGGATAAAGAACACACTCTTTGTTTTCATAATTTCTGCTCTTTCTGTGGTGCACTTTCTTGAATATTTATTAGTTGGGTTATTGACGACTTATTAAACCTCTCTTGCATTAACACGGTTGCAACTACTTTTTCTTTAATACTCTCCGTATTAATAAGCGTGGAGTGGAGCACACTATTTCTTGATCAGTGAACAAAATTGTCATGTTAAGTTTCATCATTAAATCTCTTCTCATAATATTAACCAGTGTCTGTTGTGAATAGAACAAAGGAATGGCCATATCGTACTCTCCTATGGAGACTGGTAATTTATCAGTAAAAGGACATCGACTTGTAGCTCCAGAGAACTATTGAGCATTCATGGCAATCCCTGACATTGGACATTTTTCTTCTTGTATACACAAACAAGTTGCCCCAGTTGCCCCAGTGTCTACAAGAAAAGAAAATGATTTTTCTCCTATCGTCACATCGACCCTTGGGTCCCCTTGGGGGTCTGGTGTCACCGATGCACTGAACACATCAAATCACCCTGTGAGCTGTCCTATTGTGTGTAAAGGCTTATCTCTGTCGCTGTGAAAGGATTTCCTCCTAACACAGTGATACTTCCTATTCTGGGAGTGAATACTTGTCCTTTGTTTTGATATTGCTGTCTCTGAATAGGGGCTTGTTGCTACTGTTCTTGTGGTGGATTCATTGCACTTGTTCTTGCTGTTGTATATGCTGTACTCGTGGCACTTATGTCTGATACAATGTATGATCTTGGTCAAATTCTTCTCTGGTCTGTGTGCTGTATGGTGGAGGATAAGCTGTACTCCCTCTTGAGAACTGTCTAACTGGTAAATTTTCTTGGCTTTCACATATGCACGCAATGTGTTCTGTCATTCCACAATTCCAACATACTGGAGGATCTCTCCTATTAATCTCTCCTCTGTACTCCATACCTTTGCCTTGTGGTATGAATCCATATTCACCTTGATTCATCGGGCCCAAATTGCTCGCCTGCGATGTACTCATTGCTTTCTTTATTCTCAGTTCTTCTCTGCTTGTCAATACCGCCTCTTCTATGGCAAATCTTGATTTTCTTTTTTTTAACTAACTTGCCTTTCTCTATTTTTCTATTCTCATCTTTCTTTTTGTTCTTCTCTTGTAATAACTGACAATGGTGTACTATCGCCAGCTGTACCTCAGTCTTCAGCTTCAATTTCATCTCTACTTGTTTTTTCATCTACCCCTGTACAGGCTCAGGCTATTTCTGACATAAAATGTGGTAAAATTATGCCACTGTTTTTTCTCACAGCTCGTGAGTTCCATGCTGCCATTTCTCTTGAATATCTTGAATATAAGCAATAGGGTCTTCATATTTCTTCATCTTATGTGTCATAATTGCACTCGTGTCTGATGTATCAGGATACTGTACCCTGAGTTTGTTTGTTTTGTTTTATTCTATTCGTATTTATGTAGCGCACAACAGCCCGAGGACATCGTGGCACTTGTTACAGTACAAAGCTTAGTTACTTAGTTACATGGTCATTAGCAATATATATACAGGTTGTAATATAGTTACATAGTCATTAGCAGTATATACACAGGTTACAATATAGTTAAATTACATTTGTGTTATATTACAATATACATGGCAGAAGTGGAGGAGGCAGTCCTCCACTTGCTATTTGAGGAGAGTGGCCTTGAGGTTGTTGCGGAAGGCAGAGATGGAAGTTTCAGCTCTAAGGGTGGCAGGGAGTGAGTTACAGAGTTTTGGTGCAATACAGGAGAAGCCTAGACCTCCCGCTGTGGCTCTCTTTATGCGTGGTATGTGTAGCTGGTTGGTGTACTGAGCTCTGGTGGGGCGAGTGGATGTGGTCCTTGATATTGCTTCAGATAGGTATGCTGGAGCGGTTTTGTTGATGCACCTGTGAGTGATGGTGAGGATTTTCAGGGTAATACGGTCTTTGACCTGGAGCCACCGGGCTTCACGTCTGGCGTGGGATATATGGTCACTTCTAGGGATGCTCATGGCAGCTCTGAGGGCATTGCTTTGTGTGGTTTGCAGTCTGTGAATGTTTTTGGCCGAGGTGCCAGCTAGAAGGGCGTTGCAATAATCGAGTTTGGCTCCTATAGTTGCTCTAGCTATGGCCAAGCGGTTGGGAGTGGATAAGTAGGCTTTAATGGCATTGATGAGTTTGGTGCTGAACGCTGATTCAGAGGCTATGGCGCTGACTTGTTTGGTCATCGATAGATTTGCATCAATGTGAACACCTAGAGTCTTGACAGAGGATGATACGGAGATGGTTGAGCTGTCCATGTTGAAGTTGTTGTATTGGAGGCATAGTTTCGATAATGTGTTTGAATGGCCCAGGATGAGCATTTCAGTCTTCGCCCCGTTAAGACAGCGGCCCTTGATTGCCATCCAAGCTTGGATAGTGGCATAGACTTTGTGAAGGTCCGTGGAGTCTTGGTGATAGAGTCCAGATAGGGGTAAAAGTACTTGAGTGTCATCTGCATAGTTTGTATATGCAATTCCCATGTAGTCAAGTTGGTTGAAGAGGGGTTTTGTGAAGTGGTTATAGAGGGTGGGGGCTGATCCTTGGGGGACACCGCAGTTTATAGTGGTAGGATCTGTATTAGCTGTGTCGGAGTAGACCTTCATGGCTCTTCCTTCAAGGAAGGAAGTTATCCAGGATGCTGCTTGTTTAGAGAAATGGGCTGCATGGGTGAGGTGGGTGGTGAGTGTTCGGTGATCTACCAGGTCAAAAGCAGCTGATAGATCGAGGAGGAGGAGCAAGGCAGGTTTGCCTTTGACCATGATCTGTGAGATTTGATTTTTTAGGTCTAATAAGGCGAATTCTGTTCCATGCCCGACACAGAAGCCAGATTGTCGTTTGCCTAGTATGGACTTAGCTCCATACATCTTTGGAGTGCCCTCCAAACATCTGCTGTACAATTATTAAATGGCACTCCATCATGCGCTGTGTTTCGTGCAGTCACACTTGAATATCCCACTCTTCTCCATATGTCATCAGCTCTCTCTTTAAGAATAGCTGCCAGGAGACCATTTATGTCTCCTATGGCCAGCATATTTATTTCTGTCATTTTCTTAAATTCATAAATCCATTTCACGGTGCCCGAAGTCAAACTAGGGAGCTTACACCTTAGGTTAGTCTTGTCCATTAGCATCCATGGAATATGTTGTGGTCTTGCTCCCCCTTTTGTTAACAAGGGAAACTGTGTAAATCTCATCCCACAGTCAGACCCTACTATTAGTCTTTCCATGACAGGGATAATCGTCTCTGTCTGTCTTCTTGTGGGTAACAATCTTAACCTTAACTCAGGATATGCTATAGGATCTGGTGTTCTATATTTAGGTTGTTCCGGATCCGACCACCTTACTTTCTTATCCATTTGCATGCTTCATTCAGGGGCACACGCACGCTCTTCTTCTGCTTCAAGAGCAGACTCTCTTTTCTCATCTGATATGTATTGTCTCCAAATAGTGTGACTATCATATTCTTCACCCTTATCCAAATTCAGTCTACTTAAAGTCAATGACCAACATTTGTTAGTGAACAGGTTTCCTTTAGCACTTTGTGATTGAAAAACTGGGGATCGATCATTATTTTCTGAAGTTCCATACTCGTTATCTCACCTTAACTGTAGACAACCTTATCAATCTTGTCTTCAATACTTTCCACATCAAATCTTTCTTCTTTCAATGCTACTCTAGATATTGCTTGTGTTACTTTCTTTAGTGGAAGAATTATTTCTATTCTGTCTCATTGTATTTCTTTGCTTGGCCTCATTTGTTTTTTACAGATGAGACTGACATCGAGACCCTGTTCTCTTCTTTTCTGTTCTATTTCTTCATCTACTTCTCTTTGCTTTCTCGCATCTCTTTTATTTTTTTTCTTGCCTTCGTTATTCTTCTCTCTTTCTCTTTTCGCTTCAGTTTTTTTTTGCCTCTGTAATTTTTTATTTCTTAATCTTTGTTCTTTTTTCTCTTCTCTCTTTTTTCTGTCTATCTCTTCTATCGTTCTTTGTCTATTGTCATACTTTCTTTGTTCTTCTGTTTGTTCTTTTTTCTTGCTCTTTCTGATATATCTTCGCTCGTTGCTCTCTGCTTTTTTCTGCTTATCTACTTTCAATCTCTTCTCTCGTTCTTTATCTTTTCTTTTTGTTTGTCTTTATCTTTTCTTTGCCTAACTGTTTCGATACTTTTTTCATCTATCTTAAGTAATATCTGTCCTCTGATCCATTCATTTTGCACAAATGCTATTTCATCAGCTTTGTTCTTCTGTTCTTTCCATCTCTTAATCTCTCTGACTAGCTCTGTGGACAATTTTGATTGCTCACTCTTGTTTTTCTACTGTTGTATAATCTTAGAAATCTTTTTCTTTCTTTTATTCTTCTCTGGATTATCGTCACTAGTGTAAACCGAGGGTCCATATATTGGATTACTATACCATGTCGCTGCTTTCAGTTCCTTTAAAGGATACACCTCTATTTCTTCCATAGCAATACCCTTTGCTTCAGGTCAAGTAAGGGGACCTGAGTGCTGAACACCTTCTTTCTTACGCTGACTAAGCATCCACTCCTCTGGTGGTGGATCTTCTCTTTCCTTTTGGAAAGTTTTTCAGAGCTCTAGAATCGCTAATCATTTCTCTAATTTCTTCTCTGTGTATGCAGTGTGCAAGTATGTGTCATGTTTTGTAATATCACCTTTGACAATGATCCCCCTTGTGGCCATTGCATAAACATGTGATCTGCTGTGCCTTTTACCCATTCCGCACTATACTGTTTGAGTATGGGCATATGCTATGGTAGTGTTTTGCATAAATGCATAAGAGGAGTGTCTCCCATAATGACACATCTCAATTGACTGTAAATACTTACCAGACAGTTAAATACACTTTAAACCTTTGCTTAAATCACCACTTTTCAAGAAAGATGAGCAGGCACCATCAATCACTGTTCAAGCCACTAATTGCAATAGTCTAACTATTCTCTTACTTAATATATCTATTCTTTGATTGGCGCCAATCACTTTGTTATGCTCAATAACGGTTGCTCCTCAACTTCTATTTTTTCACAACCTCTTTTGCTCTTTTTATGTTTGTACTCAACAAACAACATTCAGATTAGTCAAACATTACACACCTATAAACACTGTGATCACCTTATCTTTCGCCTTTATTTATATTCTATACAGGGTTTGAAACATCATTTTACGTAATCCTGATTACGCAAATTTCATTTTTCTGCTCTGCTGGGGTTTGAAATGTTTCCTTCTCTCACTCTTGAGCCAGGACCTCTAGGTGCTACCTCTTCTCTTTACAATGTTTTTGTTGCTAAAAAAATGATCACAATCCCATCCTCTTTATTTGCCATTCTCATTAGTCTATTCACCATTCGTTAATCCACTACTATCCACTACCTCTGTCCGCAGAGCGCCCATTGAAACCGGGCTGGCATTTCATCAAAGGGGGCCCTGCCCACCATCACAGTTCTTCTTGCTAGTTTATTTCTATCATTAACATCAGCTTACGTCACTCTGTCTTTCTCGATCTTTTTACAAATCATACATTTTCTACTAAAAATACGACAGAGGTGATGTCATACCATGTGGCAAAAATGAAAAACCTACTAGGGATTGTAATTGGCTTAAGGGGAACATCTAAGTATACATTACATAGGGACTGGGATTGTGATTGGCTTCCCACTGTCAGGTGGACAATATATGCCTACTTCTAAAACATGTCATCTTCAAGATCATTAAGTACACAGTTTTCAATTGGTCTTCAAACTATAAGGTCCTTCATTATACGGACCTCTACAATTGGTTTGCATGCTTATGCCATGTCTGGAACATTTGGTTCACTTAGCAGCACATAAACCCAGACCCAGGTGCAAGGAGGTGGATTTGACTATACCTCTCCACTCAATTAGCCCAACATCTCTCATCACCCATGCCTTCCGCTTTGAAGATTGTCTGTGAACTTGGCCTTTCAAAGAATTCTTGTCTCTGGGAATACATGGGAGTGCAGGCACTCAGCATAGTTGTTCTAGGACTCCAAGTTCAACTCTATTTTCATTCTTGGCTTACGTGACAAGAGACCATGATTTGTTCCATTTTTCAGGATTTTAAATGTCTTAATAGAATATAACTTGGCACTCTTCATGTTATTTCTTTGCACCTTAACAAGAGATGATTCATTGTTTGCACGTTCACTGCTTTCAAGAAAGATGACCGACCTTGGCTGCTTTTGTTTTGATACCAGGCCAGAGAGCCTTGTCATGCAGCTTCACGATTTCAGCTTATTCTTGCCGCAACACAATCCTGACCTTTTCTCTACACTTGATTCATTATTTTGTTATTAGTTTATTTATAGGATTCATGCATCTTCTTCAGCCAGTATCTTGAAATGTCGGACATGTGTTTTGTAACGTCACTAGGTCCTCTCTTTTGCTATTTTTCATATTGCTTCAGGGAGTTCCTCCTTCAGATTGTCATTTCTCCTTGGGGATACATTCGATAAGGTTGTCTCAATCGGTATCTTCTTTGGAATATATGCTGCAGTATTGGCACAACTGCTGGTGTCAAGCACAGCACAATCTCAGACTTCCAACATATAGGAGGTAGGGGCGGAAATTCCAGCAGAGGCATATAATTGCTCTTCTACAGGAGTATACATTCAAAATGGCATTCTGAGTACAACAGTGTATACTAAACCCACAGATAAAACCAAATCTTACTAGCTATACGTTTTCATCAAAAGAGTACAATGGAAAATATACATTTTAGCCCATTTCTTAGATATACACATATTATCTCTAACAACCAACAATATACACTAAAATTATGTGAACTTGCTACTAGAATTTTGAAAAGGGGATACTCAAAAAGTAATATCGAACAAGCATCCGAGAAGGCCAATGAAACTACCAGAAAGTCTAGCCTTATCAAGAAGAAGAATGAATTACCATCTGATTTAGTATTTGTGACTACATATTTGTATCAAAGGCCACAAATCAAAAGGATACTAAAATTGGAGTATATTCCAAATGGATCCAAATGTGACCAATCTATTCCCATCAATACCCATTTTAGCTCACAAAAGAGCCAAACGATAAGAGATTTTGTCATAAATCTGACCTAAATGGACCCAAAAACCTGACTCAGGAATTCAAAGGAAAGGTTCCCTGTATGAACTGTCAACACTGTAATAACATCATTAAGGGTAATACCATTAACCATCCATATACAAGCAAACTCATTTTTTAAAAACATACTTCCACGTGTGCTTCCACCAAATTAGTCTATGGCATACGGTGTCCATGTGGGATCTACTACGTGGGCATCACAACACGCAAAGCAAAGACACATTGGACTGAGCGCAAATCGAATATTAGAACAAAATCCCCAGTATCCCAACACTTTTTCTAGATTGAATCATTCTATAAACCAAATGCAGGTAGTCACTTTAGAAGCATTTTAATTTTAGATACCTAGACGAGGTGGAGAAAGAAATCAAACGGATTGATATTTTAGAAAGTCTGCAACCCTGGTGAATGAACATTGAATATGATTTTGGCTGTTTTCTTTAAACCTCTGGGAAACTAAACCAGACAGAGCTCTAGTATGAACATAACTATAACCATGCACATTAGGATATATAGTTGTCTATTAAATGAACTGTGTCATTTTCCTTCCTTTAATTTTTTTTTGCGTTTTATCTATTTTTTCTTTAATTTTAATAACCTCTATGTGATGTTTATAAATTGGTTTTACTTATTTTGTAATGCTCATTTGTGACCTTAAAGTATGTAGTAATGCAGTAAGTATATATTGAATTCACTATGTTACAAGGATAAATGTTATATAAGTAAATATTACAGTTCAAGCTGAATTTCTAAAATTGCTTTAATGATTGCCTAGCATTGCTAACTGAGTGTGAAAGGTAAGGAAAACTA
The DNA here is from genome assembly GCF_040938575.1 of Ambystoma mexicanum. Classification (NCBI taxonomy): domain Eukaryota; kingdom Metazoa; phylum Chordata; class Amphibia; order Caudata; family Ambystomatidae; genus Ambystoma; species Ambystoma mexicanum. Next base: position 1,129,998,154 of record NC_090930.1, on the reverse strand, counting down.
TTTTGTGATCACAACAATACATACATCATTACCAGAGTTTGTGAATTAAGTGAGGACGGATTTTATTTCCAAGCGACTAGGAACACTAAGAACAAAAACACGCTCCAATATGGTTGACTTAAGTGAACTGCCCCAGAGACAGGTTATAAGGGTTCTATGTTCTTTCATCATCATACATTATAATAAATGCCTGTATAAAATAAGGTCATCAAATTCATTTTTTGGGGGGCCCAAACCCCCCCTCTGCCACCTATTTTTTACTATTCCCGACCGCCAACCATGTATCTGCCCTTTGCCCCCAAAAAAGAATTGTATGAGCTTTTTTGTAATTCTATACTCGTTAGAAAGGCATTTCATCACGTCCTTCATCAATACATCTTTTGAATCAGGTATAGTGCCTAATAACCTCAAAGATGCATGGGTACTCCCACTTCTTAAAAAGCCCTTCTTAGGCTGTGACATTCACACCAACCATAGACCGATCAGTAGAGTCCCTTTTCTCCTAAAAATCATTGATAGAAAAGCTTAACTGCAAATTCAGGAACAGTTAGAAACTAATAAGCTTCCTGGCCTCAGGCAATCTGGTTTCAGGCCGAGACACAGCACTGAAACAGCCCTTATCAATTTATAGACCCAAATAGAGGAGCTCAAAGACAAAGGCAAACTAGCCTTCCTTCTACTCCTCGATCTGTCAGCAGTGTACGACTTAGTATATCATAAAATACTCTATACACACCTCAGGACTACAGCACACTTCTCTCACAGCACCATAACTGGATCCAATCCTTCTTACACAATAGAATGATGAGAGTATTCTCTCAAACAGTTCAGCTAACCATGAGCCAGTCACATGGGCTGTCCCTCAAGGTGGAAATTGGACCAGTAGAACTGGATGACACATACATTCTTCAATACATTTCAAATTTTAATCAATAAACAAATAGCAAAATTACTGTATGTATACTCAAAAATATATAAAAAACATGTAAAAAACAGTTAATTAATTCCATCAATCACAGCCACATACGAAATCATTCATACATTCATGTATAAAACCAATTATAACTTCTAAACCAGTGTGTACTGATACTGTTGACAGACACATTCTTTCAGTTATCACATTTCTTAATGTACCAGTCCATAGTATCAGGTGTTGTCTTGCATCTGGTATTATGTTTGTCCAGATGGCTCACAAAATCATCAACACGTGTTTCGGTCAAAAAGACCTTCTTCAGGACGTAGGGCTCGGAATAATCACACAACCCTTTTTCAACCTATATAGGCCAGTAGTCAATCTAAAAAAACAGATCAAAACCATCAAAATAGTGTCATCCCTATTTATTCAAAACGGTGACTGCTAATGTCATAAATGTGTTACTATTCTATAGACACATGAGCCACTACTCACCACCAAGTTCCAACTCTAGGGATAGCGAATAGGACATTGGTTTTAATCCTCCAATGGAATCTATATGAATATAGAAATCCTATGGACCAAACAAAGAACAACTCTCAATACTCGAGTATTACACACGAGTGAACAGTATTTGCTTCTGTTTCAAAGGACATATTAAAAACTCTTTTGGAAAAATAAAATACACTCACAGTCTCCCCTTGTGCAAAGTATAATCTCGGACCGGCTCTGGCAACCGCATCCACAGCAGAACCCGAATGGATCCTGTAAAGATTTGACTCTAATTCCTTGGTCATAGTGGCATGCAACCACCAATGGATAATGTGCGAAGCTACAAAAGGAAACACAGATGACACTTCCTTGATGGGAATTCAGCCACCTCACGTACATGTGTCAGACCGTCAGCTGTAAGACAGACTGCCACATTGTCCACCACATTGTTGTAATCAAATTAGCAAAATGCGGCTTGGTAATTGATTTGTATATCCAAACAGGTTGTGCATGCTGCCATAATCTTTCTGCGGCATATGCATCTACATTAGTGTCCCGCGCCATACACCGTGCCCACACTCCAACACTGTAATGGTGTTAAAAACTACTCCCAATGGGAGCCAAGACCAAACAAGCACTCACTGTAGGTCCTCCATTAATGTGCAGTGTAATGATCCTGAAATAGCCCTTTGATCCAGTACTATCTTTTACTTGACACAAACATCCCGAATGGAGACCCATGTTCTCGAAAAATCGTATACTGCAACATACACCCACAGCCTACATGCTGAGCACCCCGGGCGCAATGCACCAACACTAAAACACTCAGGGCGCAACATGCCAACAGTAAAACACTCACCGAAAGCACTCTCATGGGACACTCTTTAGTAGTCATGTTGCAGTATACGATTTTTCGAGTACACCACATGATACATTCAGATTGGAGGTCTTAAATCATTTTCCTATTGCGCTAACTTTTACTGGATTATTATTATCAACACATTTCTGTGATTTTTGAGTTGATCTGCGAGTACTCCCAAAAGGGACACATGGATTTCATGGGTTACCGGTTTTAAAGTTTGGTGACCACACAAGTTCATGGTTCCCTCTTGAGCATGCAAACCAGCACACTTGTACCCATGCAACACTCTTTATGTTCTCCCTTCCATACTCAAAGCAGGTCATAAAATGACAATTAACTTTCACTTAAGCAATGGAAATAAAAAAAACATGTGACATGTCCAAATGCAATGGAGGGGCCTGCTTGGGCCCATTTGTGTAGCAGTATATATTATAGGGACACGTGGGTTGTAACAGTAACCTTACCTCCCATTAAGTGCTCTAATTATTTACGGTTGTGTATTTTTTGGTTGAAATTCTTGAAAAAGTTCCAATGTTGGGTGGACTCGTACCATCCAATATTTGGGTGGTTCAAGCTTTGCAAGAACCAGTTTTCTCATCACTTATTTTCAGTAAAAGAAAATAATTTCCAATGTAATCAATCAGGATTCTTCTGGGTTGTGTTCAATGCCATCTAAGAAGTTGATTGTGTACATGCTGTTTTAAGATTTTCTTTTTTAGATTTCTACACTCTGCATATTTAGACAATTGTTGCAAAATCTGAATTTTTACTTATAATTGTATTATTATGTTGTATTGTGGTAATTGTTTAAAACAAGGGAGTCGGCCTAAAGCAGAATTATTGTTTGACTGGCAACCATCATCTTTAGTGCTTTCTATGTGTATCATGATATCTATTTTCATGAGCACTTTAGGATCCTGTCTGATGGATGAATACCCTTGACACCTGCACAGATCACATGCATCCAGTGGTGGATGGTTCAGCATACATAACTATAGCAACCACATTACCTACTGTTTTTATGACAATGTTGCAGTTTTTGCTTTGATCTTTGAGAATAGTGTTTTTCATTTGTGGGATTCCTTTAACTGTCATATTCTATTCCATTTTGCCAACTCTATTCGCAAATGTGATAGTTTGAGGATTGTTTGGGCAGATAACATTCAGAATATGTCTTCGTACATGTGAGAATATCTGTGGTATAACACCTATCTTTTGGAAAACAATGGGCCTCATTAAAAGTTTGCGTGTCCGGTAACTACTGTACCGTTAAGCTTGCCAGTACCGTAGTTACCAGACCGGCAAACTATGATTTCTGCTCGCGGTCTGACCTGGCGGGCGGACTGGCACCGGCGAGCAGAGCATGTCAGATGCACCTGCACCATTCACGAATGTGCCGGTGCATCCGGCTCCCCTTTCCCATTGAGGCTCCCCCCATGGGAATCAAATGGGAATGGGGAAGAATATTTTCCGTGCCCAACAATGGGCGATTACCGGGTCTGCCAAGGCCGTAATGATCCAGTAATTGCCCATACCTGGGCGGCGGAAAAATTCTGGACGCCGGTTTTAACTGCAAGGCTACCGCCGAACTTGTAATGAGTCGCAATGTCTGCATATTATTTTCTTTAAGAAAACATTTACATTTTACTCTAAATCGGAATGGATTATGCTATTTGGTAAAAAGCTAGCCCAAATTCTTTACTAACAATGATTATTCAACAGGTGCTAGAACATGTTTAGATAAATTGATCAACATGTTTGACCACTCCATGTTGTTTGTTGAGTCTGTTTCTTCAGACAGGTTCTATGTTCCTGCCGTGGGTGGAACATGATCCCTACAGTATGTAAAGTTCCCACAACTACCTATTCCCTTTTTTAACATTTAAGTTACTCTACTGATGCCTTATCATATCATGAGCGCTTATACCAGCCTTTTCGCCTACTTCTTTCCTGGAACCTTTACTTCCCTAATATGAAGTAACTCCCTAAAAGTACCTATTCTTCGCACATGTTCTGTAGACAGACATGATAACACTCTCATCACTTGTGGACAATCAAAGATCCTAAAGGTACCTATTGCGAGTCACTTATATGAAAATCAATGGTCCTGTAGGTTCCTATTCTGAGTTGCTTAACGTTTGATGTGCTGTGCACTCTGAAGTTAACTGCGCTGCACAGAGAATGGGCACATGTGGCTCACTTCCATTCCCAGGAGCAGAAGGGGAGGGGAGGTGAGAGTTGGTGTGCTGCAGCATAACAGGACATTCAAAGCGCTCTGCCCACCTGTCGTTTCAAACTGGCATGGTGCAGTGGGTTGTGGTGTAGATAGCATCCCAGGTTCTTAAAATATGGTTTTCAAGGCATCTACGTTTTGTTTCTGTCATCAAGATGCTTAAAATGAGCTTTGTCCTTCTATGGCCTTCTTGATGTTTTGCTACTTCCAGGCAACCGTCTTGTGTGTGCATAGGCTGGCATCCAGGGAACGGGGTGAAATGTCCACATGTAATGTAACCCGTGATGTTTGGTGGGTCCTAACAGGTAACTGTGCAAAATCTGGTTTAGATTGGTGGAGCGTTGTGGAATTGTATGAGGAACAAACAAACAAACAGATTGTATGCTTTATATATATATATATAGATTCACTAAAAAAAACTTTGTTAAGGGGACATTATGGTTAAGTTGCCCTACTAAAAACCTATGAAATTCACTAAAAAAAAAAGCTTTGCTAATGCAACGTTATGGTTCAAAGTAAAACCGAAAACCCCCTGAAATTCGCAAGTTATGGTAAGCTAAGCAACCATAACTTGCACCACCACCGGGCACTGCTAAGGCTAACACCCAGGACATCAAAGATGACATCACAAATGTCATTGATGACATCACTGATTACATCTCATCTGTAGCTTCCTCTGTTTTCCTTTACTAACATATCTAAGCCAGGTGACTTTCTTCACTGTCAGTCACAAATTAAAAAAATAAAAAGTACTATATTTGTATACCTTACCCTTCTCATATGTTCTTACAATACATCCTTAGGGTATAGTTACATCATATGACAGATATACGTAGGAGAAAAAGGAATTTTGAAACACAAGAATCTTTTTCTGTGCATAAAGTTTAATAGTGTGGTTATGAACACGTTCTGGTAATACTGCAGTTTTGTGTGCTTACTTTACATTTCCTGTAAATGCTTCTATTTGTATGCATTGTTGTCTCTTTATGTTTTGTGTGTAATAGTACTATTGTGCAGTAAGGGAAGCAGTCGTAGGAACTTATGTTGCACAGTATGCAAAAATCTGTAATGGAAGCATTTATCATTTTACTATTCAACATGCGAAGATTTCTAATACTGCACCTCTATGATGCATGCAGCAGACAATACCTACTTTTCTTCATGAGTTTGTTCATGTATTGGAAGAACGCAGTTATGCAATTGTATTTATAGCAATGCATTGCTTAATGAACTATTTGGCATACACTTTTCTGCCAATATTATAATGACAATCCCTTGTGGAGGCTGTCCATGAAAACTAAATGCACATGTGATGTCATCAGTGATGTCATGAATGACATTTGTGATGTCATCTTTGATTTCCTGGGTGTTAGTCTTAGCAGTGCACGGTGGTGGCGCGAGTTATGGCTGCTTAGCTTACCATAACTTGTGAATTTCATGGGTTTTTTCGGTTTTACTTTGAACCATAACGTCCCTTTAACAATGTTTTTTTTAGTGAATTTTATGGGTAGTTAGTGGGACAACTGAACCATACCGTCCCGTTAACAAAGTTTTTTGCTAAAGATCATCGGTTTATAGTAGTGGCACGTAACCATAATGTAAAGTAACTTCTGACTTATTTACACACCTTGTGGAGAATGCCACATGACAATATGCTGGCGTTCAGCATGAAGACGTGTCCAAGAATCCATACACACTTAACAGTAAGATGTATGCCTCATGGACAGTGTGGAAATAGATTTTATACACGTCCACCTTCAACATTTCCCTTTCAAAGCGCCAACACGTATTGGTAGTCAGCCATTAACAATGTAGTACACATTGCATACTTTTATCAAAACTTCTAGTTATCTGAAAATGACATCAGCTAAGGCCATCCCTCCTCCCCAAGAAACAGCAGCACTGCTGTAATGAAGGTGCATGACAAACACTGCCCCTACCTTACAAATAACAAACACACAATATTTTTCGCCATCCACCTTCCCCCCCATATTACTGTTTGGTGCCTCTTTCCTCATTTCCGTTCGCAAATTGCCTTATTAGCTGTCCTACCAAAAAAGAAAGCCATCCGTAAACAAAATAAATGTTCCGTTAAGAACCACCTTTCACAGTGTAAGTATATTAAAAAAAAAAATCGCATACACTCCATGTATTTTATATTTCTCAGTAAAGGACATAGACGCAATAAGATTTGCCAGTAATAGTCTAGATTTGCAAAGCAGTAACGTGTGCTACTAAGAAATAGGATTTCTGGTCATAATCCGGCCTGCCGCAAAATCCTTTTTCAAGATGGCCACCATAGAAAGGGAATGTGGTTGTTCCATACTAGGCCCATCTTCGCTTTCCATGGCAGCCTGCAAAAAGCAAAAGTATGTGCCGTGACACAGAACCTGTAAATAAACATACAGCGATGTACAACGTAGTACCTTACATTTTGAAATGATACACTGGATTTTGAATGAAAACGTTAACATTTTAGAATTTGTAAAGTAGTTTTTTTTAACAAACAACTGTCAGAGACCATCGGACTAATTCCATTTTCAATTAAATTGTAACAATGGTTCTAAGGCCGTCATTGAAAATGTTAATGGAGAGGCAAACGTTGTTCTTTTCCCATACACAAAGTATGCGTGTTTGTTGAAGCACCCGCTTTGTTTGCACAGTGATTTCCAAGACGGCGCCATGACCTTTGCCCTACACCACCATAAATGATGTAATGTTACTCCTAATGGCCAGTTCAGCATATGGACAAAAGGGGCCTGGGCGATCATCCCACAACATTGTGATGGACAGGCAGCCGGTCACGACCAGTTGCATCTGGCATCCAAAGAAGCTGTCACTCGGCATCTGGAAACCATGGCATGCACAGTACGGCAAGATGTAGCTGGGCGGAAACCGTAAGATAAAATATGTGTCAATACCCAACCTTTAGCAAAAATTTTCAAAAACGACACAAAGAATGTGGAAAATAATACACAAATGGAAGTGGTCAAACATGACATTTTAAGGAAATATTAGCGTTGACCATGGGTAAATATAGTGACAGCCTACAAACGCCGAGAATCTTCATTCGCCGTAAGGTTTAAAAAAATGGCAACTACACAGTAAGGTGGTAATTCAGTTATGAAGCGAAAAGGAATGGACAAAAATACGAAACAATTACATCTTGTGATTTTAAACAAGACCAAAAGAACGTGCAAAGTGATACACAAAGCTGTGTGGGCAAACATAACATTTCAAAGGACAAATTTTAACGGCCAACAAGGGCGAGTGTAGTCATAGCCTGCAAACGCAGAGAATCTGCACTCTCCGTTATTGGAGGAAAATTACAAATGCGCAGAAAGATAATACTTCAGTTATATTGTCACATTAAGTGTTTCAGTAATATAAAAATTAAAACGCGGTTCGGTGTAGAGTCGTCAAAATTAAACTTACATGATGTTTACTGCCTTTTTAGCCAAGTCAGACTGCAATGTATTCCCACCAAATAATCTTTGTGAACTGATATTTCATGGGCCTTACAAATGTGTTTAAAACATAACCTTATCAAATGGTATTTTTTCCAAGCTTTCATTCCTTGCATTGCTTGTGAAGTTTCCCTTTCACTCAAGGTAAAAAAACAATTGCCCCTTATGGATTCACTCGGATGCATGGGCCTACTGAGCTCGCAACCAAAAAAGCACATCAATTGACCTTCACTCAGAAGGCAAATACATTCTCACTTTGCAACAACATATGAGAATCCAATCATGAGAACCTCTACTCCCATAAACCTCCAGAACTGCTGTTTCCAGCAAACAGTGCAGGTGGCAGCGTCAGATTTCAAAACGTGGGACGCCAGTCTGACGGCAATATTATTCTAAATACACTGTAACACAGACGCAGTAATTGGTCACTGTACATTGAGCACCAACATCCACTTTACCGTATGACTTTGGTGACAAAAAAACACCACTTTTTGAGTTTCTGCTGCCACATCCCATCTCAGCCTCATTAAAGCTCACCTTCAGAAACAGTTTTTCATAAGTGTAACAAGTGAAGCGGTGTCTTGTTTTATATGTGTTACCGGTGATGTCCGCCTACACCAAAACATGAACAAAAGATGGCAGGCGCAGCGAAGAAATCTGACGCACTTCACGCTGTTCCACAAACAATCAGTGAAAGCGCCACATGTCTGCGGACATGACGCTACAGATTAGCCAATCGATATCTTGTCCATGGAGAGAACAGGGAAGTGTGACCACGGAGCGGACATAGATATCACTAATCCTTTGAGATGTATTTTTTGGTTGTTTTAAAGGAAACTCCTGGACGGATTGTCACAAAATTTACAAAAGCTCACTTTCGGAACCAAGCCCCTGCGCCTGCCGCAAATTTGGTGAAAATCCGTCCAGCGGTTTGACCTGTAGGCATGCGCAAAGTTTTTCCCCCATTCAGTCTATGGGAAAAAAAGACGTTTTGGGACCCTCCCTATAACTTTTCCCCCCCTGGACCAAACATCACCAAACTTTGCAATTCAGAATGGCCCATATACTTTTTTTGCAAAGTTTGGTGAGGATTCATCCAGGGGGAGCGGAGTTATAAGCTACCCAAAAAGTGTTCTTCCTATGGAAACAGCAATTTAACCATAACTACAGAGCCACTAAGGTGGCTGTGCAATTATTATTTTTGTATTCCGGTTCCACATTAAGGAGTTTTGGTAATCCCCCATTCCGAGCCTCCTCATTGGCTGAGAGGCTGCCACCCCACCCCCCTCTGCCAGGTACTAAACAGAAATACTGTCATGGTCAAAATGGGAATTCGCAAGGCAGCAACTTTCAAAGAGCCAATCCATTCAAAATCACTTTAGTTTAAATGACATCCGAGGCAAGCGAGCCACAACATGTCTTGCAGAAAAAATTAAAATACAAGGTTCCTGAAATGCTACTGAGAAAACCCAAATCTAATGAACCTGAGCTCACTGTGCTTGTAGAGCAGGCAGCAGCCAATGCTGATGAACTATTTGGAGACCCAGAACAAAATGACCACCCACAAGAGAAGACCATGGGCACTTTGTCCTAGGAGAGTAAGGACCTATGTAAAAGGTGAAATGACCTCAATGCCCGGATCTGTACCCTAACTGCCACCACTTTAAGGAGACACTTGCCAACAGAGGAGGGAAAGTGAAGCCCCTGTAATTAATGCCATGGGAGGAGACAGCTAGCATCATACTCCATCCGCATTGTGGGCTTGGAGTATGTTGTCGTAGCAGACATCAGCTCAGTCAACCAGGAAGACCACTTTGAATACAACTTTGGCTCTTATGCTATGCTTTAACCTCAAGTGTGTGTACATCCATACACTTGGTGTTACCCTGATGAGTCTGATGAGTCTGATGAACACAACTTTTTCATTGGGCCAGTATTGTTGTCCCAAGGCCAATGGATCCCTGAAATGTGTTCTGATAATGAGAAATGTCAAGTTGTAGATATAGGAAAACTGTTTGTGCCAAATTGCTTCATGTAGACTGAAGTGTATGTGTGGTTTCAAGTCCATTGCCAACTGCCATTGGCAGTAAACCACACAACCATGTTGACGCAATGCAAGGTGGACAATGACCCTTTAGCATTATAATCCAATATGTTAAACAGCCATGTACTTAAAACATTCAAGTGGCTATGTGCCATTCACATGAATATCATACAAACAGAATCCATGTGCAAAAGAGGCAGACGAAATCCCTGTATGTGATGTGATCCCCACTAATAACAATAGTCACTCTGCAACTGGTTCAACCACACTGCACATGTGACACAACAACGCAGGTCATCATAAGTATTCTGGGTGACTGTGTGTTCATGGCAAACCATTAGCATGAGTGAACTTAAGTTTCACAAGACCACCCACTAGCCAACAATTGACTTTCAAGTTTATGCCATTCTACTGAAGAATCCCAACATGGTCCTGTACTTAAGTAGCCCTGAAAGTAAATCACAAATGTCCCATGTTATGTCCCAACCGATACCTTCCTGAAAGGCTTGTGGCTGGACACCAAATTGTAAAAAAAAGGTGATGCACACCAAACATCATTTGATCCAAGAACAATACAGCATGTCACATCTCTCATAAAAGTCACAAAAGGGAGTCAGGAGAAAACACAACGTCCCAGCACAACTGACATTCCAGCCGCTGCCTTTGCCACCCCAGCACCAAGCATGTCAGGCATGCCGAGGGATGCAGGAAGGCAAGTAGCCATGAACACAAAGCAAAGTCCCCATCTTGCACTAAATTTCCAGAGATCACCACTCTCGTCACCATTGTGCTCATTGACACAACCAACACTATTGGGGCTACCAACAATGTCAGTGCAGCCTCATCGCCAACTGGTGTGGCACACTCCATCTCTATCTCCTCCAAGTCTGTGCTTCAAACCACACACCCACCAGTCAGGAAACTACCAACTCACAGGCCAGCCTGCCAGTAGAAGTAGCAAATACCACCCAAGACATGCCTGCAGCTACTAGGGTGTGCTTTTTACAGGTAGACCCCTCTCTCCTGACCAGCCTCTCATCTCTTCCCAACACTCCTTCTTCTTTATACCCTGGCCATGCACTTCAGTGGCATCATCATCAGGACACTAATGATGATGATGTTGCAGATGTGCAGTCACGTGGATCTAGGTGACCCACCTTTCCTTACAATATAACTCACCCTAGACACAATTTGGCACATGCTACCACAGTTTGAGAAGTTGCAGGAGAAGCTTCTCTAGAGTTTGTCACAAATCAAGACAACTCAGATGTCACTCTTTCTCAGCAGATATTTTTGCATCTGCCACATATCAATATCCGGGTCATAAATAAAGAGGTGCATTCTGTTCCGAATCTGGCCCAGATTCCAGGTCTGCTGTCATCATCCATTCAGGCCATTTGTCTGGGACCCCTGTATTACAGGACTCTGCAAAGATTGAAGATCGGTTTTCTGCACCTCAGCACAATGCATGCTAATTGCATTCTGTTTTATGCAAGAGAAGAGATTCATTGGTGGCTTTCCCAATTGGAGGGATGTAATGGCAGAGCAGTCTTTGGTTCTTCACCCAGTCTGCTATTCCAATATAATGACAGCTTTGGGGCATAGGGAGCCATTGGTCACAACAGCTTGACTGGGGGCTACAAGTAAAAGAGAAGTCCTTGAAACACATCAATAGTTTAGAACGTCTAGCAGTATTTTTGTGATTACGAGATTTCTTAAAACATCCATCATTGCTCTATTACTCTAAGAAGAGACAATGATTTTGATGGGTGCATAAACCTTCTGAGAGGCACATGCTTCAAATCTTTTGCCAACATGTGAAAACAGTCCTTTTGTCTTCCACAGCACATCAGGTAACAGGGTGAATTCCTGCAAAGAACACACACATGAGTGGCAGATTGATGCTCTCCACAGCTCAGAGATTCCAGGGATTGGTGCTCCCCTCACACATAGTTTGGGACATGTGTACCATTATGGGCCCAATGGACATCACATGTTTTGCTTCATGACTAAATAATCAGTTGGCATGATTTTTCATCTGTAGACCAGACCCAGACACCTTAACATTAAATGTGTTTTTCCAGGATTGGTGAAGAGGTTTCTCATCATCAATTTCCCCATATATCTAGGTCCCATGCATTACAGGGATCTAATGACATTGAAGATTGGTTAGCTCCAACATGGTGCAATGTATGCAGATTGAATTCTGCTAACACCAGAGGCCAGAGGAGAGATTTGTTGGTGGCTTGTCCATATAGCAGAATTGAATGCCAGAGCAGTCTTCAGTTCTTTCCCTTATGTTGCAACAGGTTGACTGGGGGCCATGATTCAAAGAAAAGTCCTTGAAGAACATCAACAATTTAGGATTTCTTGCTGTATTTCTGTTTTTCAAGAGCTTTCCAAAAAGAGCCACCATTGTTACAGTACTCTTATGAGAGACAATGTTTCTGACAGGTACATACACCTTCTAAGAGCACATGCTCTAAACCTTTTTCCAACCTGGGAATACAGTTCTGGGAGTTTTGTCTTCCATGACATATCCTGAACGATGACGTTTCCTCAAAAACAACAGTATCTGTCGCAGAGGCATCGATCAATCAAGTAACTTTGAAACAATCGCTAACAGACCATTTGGAGATCTATAAAGGAGTCGAAAGCGGTAGAATCTGTACTCTGACTCAACCAATGCCTTTCGCTTCTAACACCATTGTAATACCTAACCTCACGCTCACGACGTTGAGTGAGAGATGGAACAAACTCGACCAGCAGCATGGATGCACACAACAGGATGGTTCTAGAACTCCCTTCACTGTGGTCTCACTTCACATGGCAGCGAGTCCAACGTTCCCTTGTATAAATAGACCTAAAGTACATTTCCACCATTACTTACAAAAGCTGTCTCTAAAGCGCAAAGTTAACAATCACCAAGCTAGAAGTGACAGCAAACATCAAGTTCCCGCATCTGGCAAAAAAGACTCAAGGATATCAGAAGCCAGGCAACACTATACCTTAAAATTAGGTTTGGAACGACTTGGGAGTACTGATAACGTTATCTTAAATCGACAGAGCGTGTTACATCTACTACATCACATTCGCAGCCTCAGAACGATTGTGTCCGATGACCTGAAAATAGTAGAATTCACTGGAGAGGTCGAAAACGACAAAGTGATACTACATCTAAACTCTAAAATCATCTATTATTTACTCCTTGAGGCAACTGTGATTCTACTATCATTGGGCTTTGACATCTTTGAATTCACTGACAGACCACCTGGCTTGAAAGATTGTAAGAAAAGCTTTCACGTGGTGAAAAGCGACCTGAGTACAAGTCCCAAATCATTCATACAAACGAATTCGAAGATCTCAGTAAACGATGCTGTATCTGGGCCTGCAGTCCTAACAGAAAATAAATGTCTAACAACTGAAGGCCTAAACACAACAAACGATGCCACAACTAAACAACAAATAAAAATTACGGTTGGTTGTGACATAAGACCAAAATCAAGCTCTCAGCAAAAGCTTGATGACAGGTCTTGGCTAACTGAAACCTTAACAGTGAAGAATTCGAAAAAAAAACTTCATCATAATGCAAAGCCTCTAGGGAATAGTCTTTGCTCAAGTTTGGAACGTGGAATACAAGAGGGTTCAAACATCTTGGCATTGGAATGTCAATGTTGAATCGAACAGAGTGAGATTCCATCCCTCCGATATTGAGACAAAATCAATTGCAAGACAATTCCGTGTACAACATACCAAAATCGAATACAGACCCTTGCTAACACAATATATTGAGAAGTAGCAAGGCCTGAAACATCCTAAATTTTCACCGAAACACATGTTTGATCTCGAAATATGCAACCGCAAGAGACTGATGCGTCAAGATTTAAGAAAGCTCTATACAGAAGATCCAGCTGAATTCAAAACAAAAAAAGACTCAGTGAAACAAAGGTATAAAAACTGGTTAATCTCGCATCGTCAATTCATGCTTCAAAATGACTCAGAACTCATGATGGCAAAATGAAAGAACAAAAATTCTCATGATTTTTGGAACTTAATCAACAACGAGAGTGGAACACAAGCCTCACTACAGGCCAACATAGTCTCTGAGTTTGACTGGGTTGATCAATATAGTGTTCTGTATAGTAAAAAAGGTGCTTTCGGAGAACCAGACTTGCCCGTTTTAACACATTGGTATCTTGAATTAAAAAAAACTGACATCATGGCCATTCTGAAAAATTTGAGTTCCTCTCGGGCACCAGGGCCCGACGGCCTCACAAATTATACCCCCAAACAGAATTCTGAAGATTGGGCCGAAATATGTTCAATCTTATTTGACAGGATCAACTCTAAATGTGAGTCACCGACGTCATGGAAAAGTGCTGTGATAGTGCCCATATTTAAAAAAGGAAACAGGGCAAACCCTCACGATTACAGACCAATAGCACTCTTGGATGTCTTAGGGAGGGTGTATGAAACTATGCTATAAAATAAACTACTCACCTGGATCTCTGAGTCAAAACACATTGACCGAAGAGAAACTGTATTCGTGAAGGGAGTAGGATGCGGGTTAAACCTACAAATCTTAAACCTCCTGAAAATGGAGGCAATAAGAACAAAAGGCAAAATCTATGTGGCACTGATTGACTTCTCTCAAGCGTTTGACAGCATTGATAGAGAAATCTTATGGACGAAAATGAAGAGCTGGAATTGTCCACCTGACTTGTTGGCGGCCATTAAAGACCTACATAAGAACAAATGTCAGGATCCGACTAGACCAGTCTGGCACAGGGCAATTCCCACATTTTGTGGTGTCAAACAGGGATGTCCGTTGGCATTGATCATCTTCAACATGTTTATATCAGACATTGGCCTTACCATCAAAGACGTGTGTTCATTTCCTCCTACAATACAAGCAGCCACGTGAGCTGGCTGTTATATGCCGATGACTTGTTACTTCTAGACGCCACTCCCATTGGCCTCCAATGAAAACTTGGTGCTATAGAAAAATATTCTGAGTACAATAACCTTTGTTTCAATAAGAGCAAGTGCGAGATCTTGGTTTTTCAGAATTTGAGAACGAAAGGGAGAACATTTAAATGGTGCCTAGGACTGGAAGCCTTGAATATCATAACGAACACCAAATACCTGGGGATGCAGATTAGTGCCCATATTTATGGCAGACCCTGGGTGGCGAAAGCAAAAACAAAATGCAAACAGCTTGCAGGTCAAGCAATCATCATTAACAACAAATATGGAAAATTCTCACTAAAACCAGTGATACATTTCTATAACCAAAAAGCAATTCCGGCATTAATATTTGGTGCCAAATGTGCTTTGGGGTGTTCGTATGATCTCTGGGCAACCCTGGAAAACACATTTTGGTCAAAAGTTCTGAGAATTCCGAAAGGGACAGCCACAGTATGCATACGATATGAGCTGGGTCTTATTTCGCTAAACGCACAAATTTGCTGGAATACTCCCGCATTGTACCGTAAGACTACAATGCAAGACGCTGCCCCCCAGCTCTCAATTTTAAATCGACCAGGAAACGGCAACTCAGAATCCCTTTTATTTCAATGGTCCAAACTGTGCGACAGTATATTGAATGATTTGGACACGGACCTTCTAACTCTACAGTGTAATCCAGACTTAGTAAAAGAAAAACTATGGAGGCTTGACTGGATCACAACACAAGACCAACGATCAACTATAAGGCTGATGAAAGATGTTCCATTCCAAGCCAGAAGGTTCAACAAAAGTTCAATCTTTGTTGAACACTTTCTGAACTCTCGTCACAGATCTACATTCTTGTGTTTTCGCCTTAAAGCGTTTAAAACCAAATAAAGACTAATCGTCTGGGCTAAAAATCATATTCAAGATCTAAGCTGTAGATTTTGGTCTCAGCACGAAGAAACCTTAAAACATCTGGTTCTGTTTTGTAATGCTATTCAAGCCATTAGAATAAAATGACTGTCGAAATTTATTGGAGTCAACAAACGCTCTGCAGTGAGGACTGGTGGCAGATGATGTTCTACGGACAAAATAGAAAACTAACCTATGACCTATTGTTTATTTTGGAGGACCTGAAAGAGCTATTGTCCAACAGACCTAGTGGACTCGAATAATTGACTGGCTGGGAGGTCGTTGTTGTTTAACTCCTACACAATCAACCAGAAGCATCATAGTGTATTCTGAAGTCTTATATAGGGCATAACCATGACAAGGTGGAATGCTTGGACAACAGAACAGAAGTGTGTTCGTTTTTCTTTTTTTTTTCTCTTCTTCTCTTCTTTGTTTCTATGTAATGATGACATGTTTTTTTAAAGGTTTGATTAAACCAATAAAATAAAACATTTTAAAAAAATAAAATAAAGAATACAGTTCTGGGAGTTTTGTCTTCCATGACAGATCAGGGTAGAGGGTGAGTTTCTTCAGCAGCAGATTGGTGCTCTTGGCAGCTCAGAGATTCCAGCGATTGGTGCCCCCCATATAGTTGGGGAACTTTGCTTCATAAGTGGTCCAATGGACATCAGTCTTTTTGCTTCAAGAGTGAATAATCAGTTTTTCAGTTGTAGGCCAGACCCAGACACTTTGATATTAAATGTATTTTTCCAGGATTGGGGAGGAGGCTTGGATTATGCTTTTGATCCTTTTTCCCACATTCCAATGGTTCTAGGGCTAGTACATCAACAAAAGGTTAACATTGTGCTGGTAACCGCCTCATGGTCAGGTCAGGCATGGTTCTCAGTTGTTCTGGGGATATGAATAGAGGTTCAACTCCTACTTCCTTCTGTCACTCACTTGATGTCCAGGCTCAATCATCTCCTGGACTTGGACAGAACCCTGTCTCTTCTGACATAGAAGATTTCAGACTTTTAGGGCAACCCAGGATATTTTGCCAGTCACTGAGAACTTCCTATGGGAGTCCTGGACACTGGGCAGATAAAACATTATCTTTTCACTTTGAACTGTTGGGTTTGTGTCTATCTGGACACCTGGATCATTTGTCAGCCTCTGAACTGGGGTGTTAAACTTGCTTGGTGACCTTGTTGTGCCTGTTTCTTACAGGACTGTGCCTGTTTACATGACTGCCATTGTGTACCAGTATCATATACTGGATTCTAAACCTAAAGAGCAACATTCCTTGGTCTGCAGACTGCTGAAAGGTATCAGGTTCAGGAGACCACTGTAATCCAGCTCTTCAGTACTGTGGGATATGATGAGTTATGTTATTTTGTTTTTCAACTGGACCCCCAATGCAAGCTGTGCTGGCCATATCAACCACTTTGCTCTGTTTGATTCCATACAGGTGGGTCTCAGATGTAAGAGCCTTATATTTGGATGCTTGTTCTCTGATTACCGAGGGGTGTGCTTCAGAATATATATATATATGTTTTTATTTTTAGTGTATTTTTTTGGATTATTACAAACTATCGAACATATTTAAGAAAGGAGTCAAACAATACAAAATAAATATCCAGACTAAATGTAAACAAAAGAAAGCACAAAATACAACTCTAAAATATCTCAAAATAAAAATCTCCAAATGTTAAGAAATCTTCAACAGGACAGGAATGTATAATTTAATTATTTAAATTAATTTCAATAGTAATGTTTCAATCTGTTTCCAGAGTCTAAGAACAGTCAGTATTTGTAAAAAAATGTGAAATTACTTGAGATGATACAGGATCGGAATTGGTCAGTGTTAATCGTCTCTACGGCATGTACATTTTTTTATAACTCAGACAATACTTAGAAAGAAGTGCAGTCCACTGTGTCAGCAGATGATTTTTTATTTTTTTTCCAATTAATCAGAACTGCGTGGGGCCAGTGATCCTCAATGAAATCTACGTAACTCTATGACAACCATATGTATCAGATCAGTAATGACGCTGTTAAAATTGTGAGGCAGATTAACACAATGAACAGGGCCGATAGAGGGCATTCAACCAATCACCCTGATATCTGTGATTATTTGCTTAGTGGACAGATTCAATCCCCGATAGTTACACGGCCTCAGGTTGTTTCTATTGGGATTGCTGATGATTGTTGTGTAATTGATCCACTAATAGATGTGCTTGTATGTACTAATTTGGATGTGAGACAAATGGCTTAGGGAAGGGGAGGTCCTTGGTGCCCTGTGAACCCATATCAGACTATTTTACTAGTTATTACGCACAACAACAGAAGAGGATGTTTACGTGATTGTAGCCCTAATACCATTTGTAGTTCTGGGAGGATAGAGGGTTTCTTTCGAGGCAGTGGTAATGTCCTGCTGGAATCCATAAAAATTGAAAGCTTATTTGGTAAGATCTCACAATACATGCTCAATAGAATAGGTGTTTTGGACCTCTTCCACCTAAGATTGTGGAACAAGTGGCTCATCCTACGGCAATTGTTCATTTTAAATCCAAGACAATTGCTTCTTTAATTCTGACTCACCAATGTAGCTTTTGGAAACTGGGCTATGAAATTATTAGAGCCTAAAATCGCTTGAACTTACAGAAAACTGATGAGGAGGTAAATTATAGGAAGTTGCCAATGGAGCACTTTTCCTGTTGGGAAAAATGTACTATATCTGTATCACAGGACGGGGACTGTAGGACCTACCTCCAGAATAAGGAAACTGATGCTACTTCTGGGAGTTCAGGGCTAGATGTGTGATCCTTGTTGGCAGGTAGAGTACAATCTAAGATATTAAAAGGACCATGATGTCTGCACCATTCTATACAGGGAATCTAGAGGTAACTACCATTACGGGGGACAGAAGGAATAGCATCCTGCAGTAATAACGTTGCGATAGTTGCCCTGGAGGAAACCTGGGCTACTGAGCCCTTGGCCTTTGATGGCCACAATACTGTTTGTACCATGGCCACTAAATGCCCAAGGGGGGGGCAAGGGTGGCCTCCATATAAGTGTCTCTTATATCCTATCCATAGAAACAAATTGGACTTGAAAGCAACTTTCTTTTAGCTGGGATAATTTCCAATTATTCGAAAAGCAAATTGAATAAGGTTCTCCTTCTTAATCTATATGATCCACCGGGTTTACGAACGACCCCAAAACTTATGAGCATTGTTAGTCTGGTGTATGACTGGATTGTGTGTGACCCTGATATGTCAATATTGGTAACGGTTTATTTTAATTCAAAAATCTCCATATGGGAGCCTAATGAATTGGAAATCATATGGGACATACCTCAGGCTAATCCTAAGCAAGATACGTTCAATTTAAAGCGTTGCAGGTGGCTTTTCTTTCTTCAGGGGCAGCAATTATCCATGCTTAATGGTAGAACATTTGGTGACATTCCCGGTGCTTATACCAGATTGGGCCCCTCTAATTGATCTACCATTAATTATTGATTTGGGTCAACTCACAATTTCAATAGTATCACGTCCATGTTTGTCATACTTTGCACTAAGAGTGATCATTTGCCCATGGCATTGATTTGTTTCAGTCTCCTCTTGGAGGCTACAGACTATGTGCCAGTGGAACTGGAGGTGGAGGTCGCTGGTAATCGCTTCATATGGAGACCCATTAATTATGTCAACTCAATGTTATTTGTTAGCTCTAGCGGTCCCGCCGATGCAGATTTACAGGCCTTGGAACTGGAACCAGCGGCTTCTCGTGCGACGTCAGGAGTATTGAGAGGGTCGACTCTAAAGGGTTTGAAAACCTGGTTAATGAGGTTGTGTCTCATACCTTTCCTAAAAGGAGGGGCTGTATAGGGCTTTCTCAAAAATAATGAATCTCAGACTGAGCAAGCATAATAAAAATGTGACTATAATGGTAGGCAAAGGAACAAACGGTTGTGTCATGAGATTAAAAGCATCTTGAGAGCAAACATTGACCTGCAAGAAACTGCACTTTCCATTGGTTACACCAGATCTAGGCATTGGGGACGGCTCTGCCAATGGAAATCATCTCTTCATATTTGCAATCGCCAAATTGTCATGGATGTTTGTGGCACAAACAACACTAGCCTGTTTTGGCAGTTGGTCAATAGTACTACTTTTCAAGGAAACAGTGCTTGGTGTGTCAGGGAAAGCATGGATGGACTTCATCATTGACACTCAGGTAAGTCTTAAATACCCCAGAATCTCTATGTGATTGGAGTTCACACTGGGAATGTAACTTTTCACAGTTGGACCTGATTAAATTGATTAACAGTTTTAAGAACTCTCTGGCTCCTGGCCTGGATGTGCTTTACTATGCTGTTATGAAACTAAATCCTGAGGTTTAGAGTAGAATCCTATTTCCTCTGTTTAAGGAGATTAATAACTATAGTAAGAAACTGAATTCTTGGAAAGATAGCATCTTAGTCCCTGTCTGTAAAATGGACAATTTAACCAATCGTAAGAATTACCATAGTCTGGCAATAATGGATGTCTCTGCCAAGTTAATTCATAGGGAGTTGTCTGAATGGGCCGAGACCAATAACATCTTGCCGGCTAATCAAACAGGTTTTAGGAAATATTTCTTCAACATGGATAACATGATTGCATTGCTGTCCATTATCGAGGATGGCTGGAGTCTGTGGGGAAGGACATTTAATATAATAGACTTCAGCATGGCCTTCGATACATTGGACAGGAACCTTTGATGGAGCAAGCTCCATAGCTGGGGAATACCTCTGGGACTACTAAATGTGATTGTGTTATTGTACTCCCACACTACTGTGCAGGTCAGACTGGGTCAAGCCTGCATGCTGACTGAGGAGAACAAAACATGTGTTGGATTGAAGCAGGGGCACTTTGTAGCCCCCCTGCTTTTTATTCTATATCTGACCAATCAATCAGATTATTTTGTTAACTCTGATGCCTTTGGACCTAAATTGGGAGGCACTACAATGGTTTGGCTCAGTTATGTTAACAATAGCTTGCTTTTTGATAAAACCACAAGAGGTCTTCAGCTGATCATTGATGGGTTGCATAGGATTGCCATAAAGGACAACCTTAAGATCAAGAACAATAAGTCTAAGATCATGATCTTTCAGAAACCATTGAAAAACGTTGAATAAGCACTATAAATTGTTCTTGAACGACAACCCTTTGGAACAGATTCAGGTATAAAAGGACTTGGGCATCCAGATTGAAACCAGATTGAAAAAAAACTTAAATTGAATGCCCACCTTGAATCTCTGGGGGCTGCTGTTCGTTTGCTGGTGGAGTTATCAATATGTGGTCTTTTCGGCGAAAGCGGCTGTTGACATTTATAAAGCTAAGGTAGTTGCTAAAATGTCCGATGGACCGCAAATCTGAAGAAAAGGGACAAGCATAACCTGGAGAATTATGAGGGTGTATACTTGAAATCTTTGTTAAACATGCCTAAAACATCTCTATTGAATATTTATGACATGCATGTTTAACCAGTTCCATGGAATCAGTCATCAAATATAAAAAAAAAAACAAGATACGCTTTTAAATTGTCCAATGAACTTTGTGACTCTGGCTCTCTGTCAAGGATAGAATACAGTTCAAATCTTTAACCCTTACCCACAAATGCCTTTCGAATACGGCAGCCAATGCCTTGTGGATACGTTTACCAAAAACACTTCTGCACACCCCACTAGGACTATGCACTGACAATGCCTTAAGGTCCACAGATTTAAGCTTAAGAAAGTATGGGGAAGAAGTTTTCCTGTCAGGGAAGCGCAATTGTGGAACACCTTGCCCACAGCCTTAAGATCAGACCCGTCCTTCTTCAGCTTCAGGAAAAATACCAAAATCTGGCTTCTTGATCACGACTCATAACCAGCATCAGGTGATCACTTATCTGTTCATCCAGGCTATTATGTTGTTTGTATATACTGTGAAATATGCTT